>NW_026000164.1:11416663-11557344 GCF_001458135.2 Marmota marmota marmota | reverse complement strand
TTGGGGAGGGGCTTGGAGGGGGATGGCGGGGTGGGGAATGGGGGGGGAGTCCGCAGCGGAGGAGAAGGGAGAAGACAGAGATGGATCAGGAAGCCGCCCACTGTGACGGTCAGCCTTGATGACCAGGCTGAGGCACTTACCATTTTTGCTAATGGCTTTTGAGCTGGCTAAACCCGCGTCTTGCAGGCTGGTTCCTAGAGCTGACAGGGAGGTGGGTTTGGAGAGCAAGATGTTCACAGGAGTTCTCTCCTGCCGAGGGAAGGAGGAGGGCGGTCAGTCATCCTCTGGCAGGATGAAATGACCAGGCCCGTCCCCAGCCTAGTCCAGTCACTGTGTGCCGGCTGTTGCAGGAAGGGCTACTCCCAAGTAACAGGGGTCCCTGCTGCTCAGGCTAACACTGAAGCTGACGTCTGTCCTGCAACTGGTGGGAAGCAGCCCTGAAGGAAGGTGTGGATGAGGGCAATGGGGGGGGGGGGGTTCTGCATGTTTGGCCCCCCAGGGGGTGAGTCCCAGACCTGAGTTTTGTACAGAGGTAAGGTGCAGGTGACTGCGGCTCTGATTGAATGACTCCACAGGGGGCACCTCTCCATGTGGCCGGACTGAGGCAGGGAGAGCAGCCCCCAGTGAGGGAGAAGGGCCAGGCATGGGTGCCTTGGGAAATGCAGGATAATTGTGAGTAAAAGAAACACGATCTGAGGCTCCAAGTCTGGCTGCAGATTCTCCCGGAGCAGAAACAGGACATGGGAGGACACAGGGATCTCTCGGGACTCGAAGGGCAGACACAGAGGTTCACTTCCCCATGGACAGGCGCTCTGCTAGTCCCTTGGGGACACAGGGGGAAACAAGACAGCGCTCTGTTTCCAAAACCTCACACAGCAGCAGGAGCCCATGGATCAACTGTGTGGTGCAGTTAGAAGACCCCTGGGTGCCTTGGAAACTGCGAGGAGCGAAGGGCCCAAGAAGGTTCTACAGAAGAGGCGACAGGGACACCAGTCTGGGTTTCCAGACTAACAAAGGGGGTGGGTGGCACTTCAGAGGGGAAATGTGGGAAAGGAATGGGGTGTGGGGAAAGCTGAAAATATGGGAACCACACGTAACTTTCTGAAAGAGCAAAAGTTTCCCAAACTGTGTGCGGAGACACCCCAGGGTGCCACAGTGAACTCCCTGGGGCTTCCTGGGATATCTCAAATAGCTATAAAAATATGGTGACATCTGTCAGCCCCTATGAGAACTGCTTCCAATTTATGTCTATCATTTTTTTTTTCAAACGTCCTCTAAGTTATTAGAACATGAATATTTATTGTTTGGGCTTAACTGCTTAAGAGTGAGACTGTTGGCTACTTCTTTGGCTGGGGGATGCTATAAAAAACTATTATTGAGTCACTGAGGGTGTCATGAACTGAGAAGATTGGGAAACCCTTGTGTGAGACCAGCGGCGACAGGAGGTGATAATCCCCAGAAGGGCCACCGGTTACACATCGAGAAGCTGAGAGGTCTTCCTGCAGAGGGCTGGGAAGCATGGAGAGAGTCCCAGGGAACCACACAGTCAGCTTCTATTTCACAAAGGATTGGACCTTGATGGGAGAATTGGTCTGTGGAGAGAGCCCAGATGGGGGCTGCTGTCCTGGTCTAAGGGAGAGAGGCAGGGTCCAAACACAGCTGGGATTAGAGGTTGAAATGAGAATCCGGCTCTCCATGAGCATTATACAGCTCGTATTGCATACCTAACTCTAGAATAAACCCTGGATACACAAGACAAGGTCCCTGTGTTTAAAGCACTTGAAATCACATGGAAAGATGGTCAAGAAAAAATTATAATCGGTAGGAACCACCAGGAGTTAACCAGGCAAGAACAGGGAGTGCTGTCCCTGCGAGGTGGAAACAGCATGTACAAAGGCCCAGGAGTGAGAGATGGTGGAGGGTTTAGGAGTTGCAGGTTGGTTGTCAGAACTGGCTCTTGGAGTGGTGGGAAATAGGGAGGGCTGAGGCCAGCTGGGGGTCACGTGCTGAAGACCCCCAGAGGGCTTGGCCTTGGCAAAACACTGGGGGGTTCCAGTCAAGGGATAGCATTATCAGGTTGGCACTTCACAAAGTCCTGGGGAAAGAAAGTGGAGGCTCTCGTGTAGACAGGATGCCAGACAGACAGACCAGAATGCAGAAGTACAGAGGTCTGAGTGGGAGGCCCAGGGTCTGGCCATTGTGAGCGACCAGGAATTGTAGCAGCATGAAGAAGCAGGAGAGGGGCAGACTGGCCGGTCACCTGGGAGGGGACAGTGGGCAAGGGTCGACTCTGCCCGCAGCCTCTGCAGGGCTTCCTGAGTCTTCCTGAGCACCCTGAGGCTTCCAAGGGCAGCTGATACACAGCTCGCTCAGAGTGACGGTGGTGGACTCCAAGGCCCTTTTGTCTATCCCTGGTCCCTGGAGCAGTGTCCTAGTGACAGTCTGCTCTACCCCTCAGCCAACTCCACCTCTGGCCCTAATGACAGATGGGATCGCTAACCAAAGGGGGCCAGATGCCCCCATGAGCCAAGCAGGGAGAGAGCCCCAGGACTCCAGGCGACGGCCACTCCTTGGCACTGTGGGGACCACCCCTCCAGAGGAGTCGCTGCCAGCCCAGCACCAGGTCCGCCAGCATGGGGGCTTCTCTGTAGCTCTCTCTCAACTCTTTGGAAGTGACAAGTCTCCAGCCATGAGTGCCCACCTTGCCCCACTGAGCTTCCTGATGCTTCCATATTTATGGCCAAAGGGCCCAACTTGAGGCCTCGACACTGACTGGATCCCCTGGTACATCTTCAACCTGCTGGGGCTGCAGCTTCTGTGGGAGCCCCACTTCTCAGCTGCTCGGTGTTTGGCAGTCGTCAGAGACGCCGAGGCCCCCTGGGTTGTGTGTGGGTATTCCGTCTGTCTACAGGGAGTGCGGGGCTCCCACCTGGTCCCCCATGGGCACCCACAGGGTATGACCTGCCCACTGGGCGTGTGGGCCCTTCCCTTCCTGCAGGCTGGTCTCTCCTGCCAACAGACTTCCCAGCTGACCTCCATAAGCGCCTCCTGGCAAGGAAAAGGTCATGAAGGCCGAGTTTGCTCAAGGTGACACGGATGTCAAATCACAAAATAAGGTCTTGAAGGAGCCCCTGAGACCCCAGCACCGCCAACCTCTGTCCTCCTCCTGACAGCCTCAGTGGGACCGCCCAGTGACAAGCCCCTCCCCTTTCCCTATCCCAAAGGTCACACCCACTTGATATAAAACACAGGAGTAGTAAAGAAACATGTAAAATAAAAGGCAAAAGTACCCCATGATCTCCTGCCCTGACACATGTGCTGTTAGTGTCTGATCCGTCTTCCTCCAGACTTTTAGGAACTGGTCATCAGGACCCGGCTTATTGCCTGACACAGAGTATGTGCTCAGGAAACACTCCCTGGACATTCTGATTAACACTAAGATTGGCTATGAGTTATTAATTGAGCTAGACACACTGTTTTACAACACGCTTTCCTGTCCAGCTGTGTGACTTGGACACCTTTCCCAGTCAGTGCCTGGGGTCACCCTCCTCCTCCCCATGAACAGTCAGACCTCGGTCACCCTGGCAGAGCCAGGCAGCCCCAGGAAAACACCAAGTTCTCTCTCCCTGCAGTCCCAGAATGCAGCTGTGCTATTTTGGTTGAACTGACTGGTCAGTTTTTTTAAAAAAAGAAAACCACTAATTAAACAAGGCAAACAGGTGCTGTTTTTGTCTGCACAATACTTCACAGATTTGCTACGTTTTCTCTCCACCCAGGTGCTTTGGAGTTGAATAAGCAAATTATTATGTGCATAAAGAGGGATAAATGAATAACTGGTTACAAATTTCTTGCCCCTAATGGAATCTACCTGCCAGAGGTACAATTTTGGATTAGAGGGGAACAAGGCCTCACCTCCTTAATTGGGCTGGGGGTTTTCCGGTCTATTAAGCAAGAATATGCCCTAAATCTCTACCTGTAAAAGCCACAGTCTGCACAGCTGGGGGCCTGCCTGTTTTCTCTCACTCCCTACCAGCACTGGAGCTGTTCTACAGACAAGGCCAACCTGGAGAAGAGGCCATGGCAGCCTGCTCACCACAAGGACAGCCCGAGGCAGGGGTCAGTCCCTACCTCGGACAAATTACTTAGCCACACTAAATCTCAGTTTCATATTCTGAAAAGTGGGTTTAATAACCACCTCATCCATTTCCTGAGAATTACATGAGATAATAAAGCAAATATATACTTAGAACAAAGCCATCTCAAGAAGCAAGACGACACTGCTACATATTCATGCTGTCTTAGTTCATTTTCTGTTGCCATGACTGGATACCACAACTGGGTAATTTGTAAAGAAGAAAGGTTTGTCTAGCTCATCTTTCCATAAACCAGGGGGTGGGGCTGCATCTGATGATATTCTTGCTGGAGGACATTCTTTACAGAGTCCCAAGGTGTCACAGGGAATGATATGATTCTAGGGCGTATCTAAGTGACAGAGCCAAGATGGCTTTCCTAACAAACCTATTCTCAGGATAACCAGACTCCATCAACCCATGAATGGATGAATTCATTCATGTGGCAGAGCCCTTAATACCTAATTAAATGTCCTTAATACCTCTTAAATGTGCCACCTGGGCCTACCTTATAGTACCTCACAACAGGATTCAATTTCAACAAGAAGTTTGGTGGGGTCATTCAAACCCTAGCACATACCCAAGTACAAACCTCGTATCGGAAGCTTTTAGGGAAGTGAGCTTTGATAGGCAGAATGGCCCAGGTATCCACAAGGTAGAAAAGGTAAGAGGGCACCATACCAGTTAGGCTTCATGGTTATACCTGATGAAAACCCAAGTCAAGCCCACCATGGCACAAACTAACTACCCAACCTTGGAGGATCAAACCAAGAGCTGCTGTAGTAGAGACTTGGATTGACTTTGTACTTCCTGCACATCTGTCATAAATCTCAGCTGCTCTCTCTCAGTTCTTTCTGCAGACAGATTGTCTCAGTATGGCAGGAAAATGGTCATCAACAGCCCTAACCTCCTATAGTCCCAGTTTAGCAGCTCTAGGAGAAAGACTGAGCATGTCAGTCTCAGTCCCATGTAGAAATCCCGAGAAAGTGTTCTGACCCTGGCTGGTTGGGTCATGTGCACACCAGCTGGACCAGTCGTGGTTGCCAAGGAGATGGGATCCTGTGATTGGCCATGCCTAGATGGTGAGTTCATCCCCTTGACCACAGGGACAAGGTTCCATAATTCACAGCTCCTTCATAACTCTGTGGAATAGGAAGGCTGGCTCCCCAAGGAGTGGTGGGCAGACGGAGAGAGAGGAGCCATTAAAGAAGGAAGGCTGTGCTTGCTTAAGACGAGCTTCACTGATACTTTTCTCTATTCAATATCTTTCCAGGAGCTCCTCAAACTACAGATGAGCATTTTTATAAATATAAATTCACAAGATTACACAATTTACATGTAAAACGGGGCCAGTTCCCTCATGAGGTTCATAAACCAGCTCCGAAGCAATTCTGAAGGAATTGTTCGAAAATTGTTTTTAGCATTAGCAATATTACTAGAAAAAATCAGAAAGACTCCCAAGGTGACTACTTGAAAGGACGACTTTCATTGGAATGTAGAAGCATTTTTTGAGTCCAGATTATGTGAAAAATTATGTTGATAATAATGAAATCAATACAAATATATCACCAAAATATGTGTGTGCACCCAGGGTGTAACTGCTTTCTTTTTACAGCTCAGGATTTAGGGAAATGAGAATGGGTGTGAACTTTAAGCGTTTTTAACTTTGGGTCCCCAATCTGTTTACTGTCAATCATATCAGAGTCCCCTGGGAGCTTGTCAAAATAAGAGGTGACTGGTTCCACACCAGAAACCCAGGTGTGGTAGGTCGGGGTGGGGCCAGGCATTGTTGTTTTCTAAATGCTCCCCAGTAGATTTTGGCCACCCACAGGGCTGCCCACCACTGTTCTAGGTCAGTGTTTCTCAGAGTGTGTTGCAGTCCTGCTGCATCACAATCCCAAAGATGGTTTAAATACAGATTTCTGGGTCCCACCAGGCCTCATAGATCAGGTTTGGTGGTGAGCAGAGCTGCGACTTCATAGTTTATTAAGCTTCTAGGTGACCTGTTAAAACTTTTTATTTTGTGATAATTATAGAATCACAGGAAGTTGGAAATACATGCAGGGAAGGAGGGTCTGGGTACTTGTATTAGTGTGTGTGTGCATGCGTTGTGCGCTGAGGTTGGAAGCCTGGGTGTTGCGCATGCCAAGCAAGCCCTCTACCACTGAGCCACAGCCACAGCCACATGCTGTGTCCCTTTTCTCAGCTTCTCCCAGTGCTAACCTCTTCCATAACTATAGCATATTATGAAACCAGAAGGTTGACATTGGTTCAATGCACAGAACTTATTCAGATTTTATTCAGGTTTATGTGTGCTCAAATGTGTATGTGGGGGGGGGGGGTAGGGTATCATGTATATTTGTAAGTATCTCTCTACTACTCTTCCGTGGTGCAAAGTCTTGACTACTATAGTTAAATCTTAGGATGTGATACACTGATTCCTCTCACTTCATTCTTCTTTTAAAAATTGACTTGGTTATTCTAAGTCTTTGGTTTTTCCATATAAATTGCTTGGAGTTTGGTAATGCATTAAACCTATTAGACAACTTTTGGGAGAACATGTCTTCCAATCCTTAAGGATGGTAAGTGTCTCCATTTACATAGGTCTTCTTAGATTTCTTTCATCAATAGAGTTAATGATACTCTGTTTTAATTTTGTTTTCCACATGTTAATTGTTAGTATATAGACATACCATTGATTTTTTTTACATTGCTCTTGAATCCTGCAAACTTTTTAATTTATTTTTTAGTATTTTTATCTACAATCAAACCAACTGAAAACAATTTTCTTCATTTCTTTTCAATCTATACACTTCCTATTTATTTTTCTTGCCTTATTGTACTGGCTACTATGTACAAGAGTAACAGGAGTAAATAGCCTTGCCTTGTTCCTGATCTTAGGAAAAGCATTTCACCATTAAGTATGATGTTCATTTTAGGATTTTTATAAATGTCCCTTTATCAAGTTGAGGAAATTTCCCTTTATTCTTGAGAGATTCCATCATGTACAGGTGCTGAATTTTGTCAAATGACTTCTTCATGTTAACTGATATGATCACATATTTTATCTTTTTAAGGCTATTAATATGGTAGATTATATTGAATGATTTTAAAATATTGAGCCAGTTTTGTATACCTAGTATAAATGCCACTTGTAGTATTTAATTCTTTCTGCACATTGCTAGGTTTGCTTTGTTGAAGATTTTTGTGTCTAAGATGTGAAGGATTCTGGGCTGTGGTTTTGTTTTCTTTTCTTCTTTTTGGTACTGTCTTCATCTGGTTTTTCTATCAGGGTAATAATGTCTTCATGAATTGAATTGGGAAGTGTTCCCACCTCTTTTAACTTCTGGAAGAGATTATGTACAGTTATTGTTGTTCTTCTTTAAATATTTGGTAGAATTTTCCATTGAAACCATCTGGGCCTGGAGATGACTTTTTCAGGAAATTTAAAATTATGATTTCAATTTTCTTATGGTAATAGGATTATTCAGATTGTTTCATTCATCTTGGTTGGATTTTAGTAGTTTGTGGTTTTCAAGGAATTGGTTCATTTCCTCATTTTCAAAATCATCAGCTAAAGTTGTTTGTTATAGCTGCTTATTCTTCTGTTTTGTTGTGCTTGCAGAACTGGGGATTGAACCCAGAGCCTCTCACATGATAGGCAAGGGCCCTGTCCCTGAGCTACACTGCCAGTGAGTTTTTTTCTTTGTGTTAGTTTGTTGTTTGAGTCAGGGTCTCCTTAAGTTGCCCAAGTTGGCCTTGAACTTGTGATCCTCCTGCCTCAGTCTCCCAAATAGCTAGATGACAGGTGTGCACCCCCCTATCTGGCTCCCTTATCATTTTAATGACTACAATATCTATGATGATAATATCATTGGTTCCTGATATCAATGATTTGTGGGTTTTTTTTCATCTTTGTTAGTTTTGCTAAGAGGTTTTTTCATTTTATTGATTTTTCAAAGAGTTGGCACTTTTTGTTTCATTAATTTTTTATTGTTTTGTTTTCCACTTTATCGCCTTTGCCCTTATCATCATTATTTCCTTCTTTTGCAAGATTTAGGTTTTTTTTCTCTTATTCTGCCATTTTCTTGGGGTGGAAATATAGATAACTCATTTAAGATCTTTCCTGTTTTCTAAGGAAGCATTTAGTCCTATGAATTTCTCTCTTGTTTCTGCTTTAGCTTCAACCCATATTTTAATATGTTGTTATCTAATTATTACATTATACTTATAACTATAAATATAGTGATATATTTATTTTCTTTTGTTTATTCATTTTGTGTTTCACTCTTCTTGCCTTCTTGTGGGGTTTTTTGAACATGATTTAACATGGTTTTTTTTTTAACTTCTTAAAATTTTTTATGTCATGTTGCATGGTTTTCCTAGTGGTTACATAGCTATGCATACATAATTCATCACAGTCTGTGAATACGAATGCCTCACCACTTCAAATGACCTTACTCCTTTGTGGTCCCTTTGCTCTTCTTACTCTTAAAATATAATTGTCCCAAGTATTCCCTCTAAGTACATTTATCCCATCACATGGTGTTATAATTTTTGCTTCAGCCATCAAGTATATTTAAGAAACTCATGAGAAGTGGGGCAGTCTAATAGTTTCTACGCAGTCCATGATTCTTTCCTTTCTGAAGTTCCATATTTTCTTCTGTTATCATTTCCCTTCTGCCGGAAAACTTCAGTCGTCATTCTTGAAGGGCAGACGGACTACTGACAAATTCTCTCAGGTTCTTCATCTAAGAGTGATTTGATCTCGACTTCTTTCCTGAGAGATTCGTTCACAGATAGACGACTTGTGGTGGACAACTCTTTTCTTTCGGGACTTGGGAAATGTGCCACTTCCTTCTGGTCTCCATGGTTTCTGACAATAAATCTGCCGTCCCCAGTTGTTTCCCATAGATGTCATTCTTTTGGCTTTCAAGACTCTTTGTTTCTTTCTTTTTGTTTTCAGAAGTTTAATTATAAAGTGTCTGACCATGGATTTCATCAGATTCACCCTATTTGAAGTTCACTCAGCTTCTTGAATCTGTAAATTTGTCTCTTGCCAGCTTGGGGTAATTTTCAACTATTATTTCTTCAAAGTAAAGTGACTTTAGGCATATTATTTTAAGTTTGAGAAACTGCTCTGGAGTAGGTTTCATGAGTCCCGGAGCCCTTCAGATCATACACAAACAACTGCAAGGTGTTCGTTTCTCTTAGAAGGGTGTCTACAGCTTTCACTAGATTCTCAGAAGAGTCTATGACACTTGTAATAAGATTTTTAAAAGCATTGGCTTATGATCTTATCAGGTTATTTTCCTTTTCTTGGTTAAAACCAGTAAGAAACTAGTTGGTATCCTTTCTTTCTTTACACTGCATTTGTTGAAATCCTGTTGTCAAAAGATTTTCCCAACAGTTTTGAAAAATATGATCACTTAGGTGAATATTTTCTGAGTGTTTAATATGTGCCAGAGAAATATTTTTCTTCCCAGTCAGTGAGAGGGAAAAGAATTTAAAAAATTAACTTGGTTTTGGGTTGTGAAAAGTTCTGAGTAAGAATTCTAGAATAAACTTTCCCCTTTACAATCTGTTCCTAGGGCGGGAGTTGTGGCTCGGTGGTAGAGCCCTTGCCTAGCACAGGTGAGGCACTGGCTTTGATCTTCAGCACCACATAAAAATAAATAAATTAAATAAAGATATAAAAAGAAATAAAATCTGTTCCTCACTGCTCTGAGCTGGATACACCAGTGATCAAGTCACAACCCTGAAAGTACAACACTGTGCACTAGAATGTACATTACGCAGGGGCCCCTTGTCCTCAGTCTGCTTTGCTTCACACACCTGGCCATCGGGCACTCACAGTGCTCCCCGGGCAGCCTGGCCCTGGCCAGGTGCTCAAGCTGCCTGCTCTGCTCTCTCCTCCTCTGTCACCCACCTTCTGGAACTAACTCCTGCTCACCTCCAGAACATGGGTTGGGAGCCCCATCCCGGAAGCCTTCTTCCTCTCCTCTACCAGCACTGTTAAGTATTCCTCCATTGTCAGAATGTCACACTGGAGGCTGATTGCCTGACTGTCCCTCCCATCAGACGCTGAGACCCTTGAAGCCCGTGACCAGGCCTTGGTTGCTGGGTGTCTCCTGGACTTTCTTAAGTGTGAGACACAGATGTGAGCACGGCCTCCTCCGTCAGAGCTCCCCACCAGCTGCCTGCAGGCGCTCCTTCTCCATCTTTTCCTGAATGTCATAAGTATCTGTTAAGCTTCTTCATAGAAAGGCATGGAAACCAGATGTTGGGCCCTCCCCCAGAGGTTTCATCTCTTCAGAATTCTCATAAGCATCTGTTTATTCATTTGCTTTAGACTTTTTTCAAGAATCAGTGTAAAGGTTACTGGTCTTTGACAGAATGCCTAGCTCCCCAGTTTTGGAAAATGCACATGACCTTGACCTCTGCCACTTTCCTCCTTGGTCTTCCTAGTGGATCTTATGGATGAATGCCTTATTACTGTATTTACATTTACAGATCTGTCTTTCCTAATTATAAGCTCCTTGAGGCAGGGACCCTCCAGGGACTGGTACAAGGTGGCTTCCCAAAAATATTGGTGGAAAGAAATCGATGTCAGGCCGTCAGAGCTCCACTGGTGCTCGCAATTGGAACATGCCTTTCCTCGTCTTTCCCACGTCTTTACTTCTACTTACTTTCATCCTTTCCCCTGAGCCACCACGGATTCTTTGGGGGAAAGAGAAGTGGGTAGATTAAGGCCACACGTTTTAATGTGATTTTTTTTTCCCTTGCAGGTACTATCTTGGTCGTCGGATGTATATTGTTATGTCCAAGCCAGACATGATCCGGCAGGTGTTGGTTGAGAACTTCAGTAACTTTTCCAACAGAGCGGTATGTCGTCTTCTCTCTGCATGTGGATGGGTGAGGGACTCATCATAAGAGGCAAGAACTGCAAGGTCGATCTAATAGGGATACTGTGCGCCTCTGACAGGGCTTAGGTAAACACCTCCCCAGGGAACTACAAAGGGATGCATCGGACTGCTACAAAAAAAAGGTGGCATTTACATTTGTGAACCTCTTCCAGAAAGCCAAAGCTTGAGAGGAGTTGAGGCTAAGAAAAATGCTAAAGCAGGAGAGTTTCCTAAAGCTGGGTCGGAGGCTAGGGGAATCCACGGGGCACAGGCCGAGTCATCTTGGAACTCTGAGCAAGGCTGATAATGTCAGCAGGAAAGCAGAATGCCGCAGGTTTTATGTTCATATCTTTTCTAGAAGGCATAAAAGTATTAAGGCCAGAAAGGGAAGGCAAACAACACTGATAGGGAAATTTGTCCCCAAGCAGGAGGAGGAGCCTGTAAGGGAACCCTTCCTGTTAGTTCAAGTCTCCAACCTATTGAAGGATGTACTGCCTCTCCCCCTGCCCTTTTTTGGAGATTACCTACTCTACTTTTTAATCTTTGATGAAAAAAAAAATCTCACAAAATGGCAGGGGTGACAGAAAATGACAGAGGTGAGTGCTATCCATATTTTCCCAAAATGGAGAGAGAGAAATTCTAGCAGGAATTCCCTTTAGAGTTTTTTTTTGTTTTTGTTTTTGTTTTGTTTTTTTCTTGGACCAGGGATTGAACCCAAGGGCACTTAACCTCTGAGCCACATCCCCAGCCATTTTTATGTTTTATTTTGAGACAGGGTCTCAGGTTGCTTACAGCCTCTCTTAAGTTACTGAGGCAGGCTTCAAACCTGCAATCCTCCTGCCTCAGCCTCCTGAGTTGCTGAGATTACAGGCTGTACCCTTTAGACTTTTGCATAGATATTTTAGCAGGAATTCCCTCTAGACTTTTTCATGGCAATTTTGCTTTCATAGAAAAAGTCTAAAGTGAATTAACAAACAGATGCTTGTGAGAATTCAAACAATTCCGTGCCAATCTTTTTTTTTTGCGGGGGGGGGGGGGCAGTGGGGGATGTCAAACTAACTCTCATTTTCCATGGATAGTAGGTAATGTGCGTATTCCATTCTTTTGTTGATTATTTGGCCACGGTGCTGTCTAGGTGCTGATTGTAAAGAGAGAGAAGACCCAGTCTTGCCCTCAAGGAGCTCAGTTTAGTGAGGGAGGCAGACCAGCAGAGACCAGCACCGCCCAGCAGGGCAAGGCCTCCTGCAGTGGAAAATTCAGGGCCATCCAGGCTGCCAACAGGGGAAAGCTTGTGGATGTGAGACCCCTGGGGCTGCATCTTAAAGGAACTATCCCCAGCATTCCTGCATTCTGTAGTAGTAGACCTACCAGAGTAGATTTTTGGGTCTTCACAAAATTTATGAGATTGGTGCGATTATCATCTCCATTTCACAGACAGGAAAACCAAGGTTCAGAGAGGTTAAATGACCAAACCAGGTCACATGACTACCTGGGGGAAGAGCAGAGATTTGTGTACCATCTCCCAGGGCAAGTCCAGAACTCTCTTTTACTGCATGATTACAATGGCTGCCTCAGGTGACATTTCTGGATGTCAAAGTTTAAGAGAATAATTGGTCCCTCACCCAAAATTATGCTCATCCCCAGAGCATCATGCCCCATGCCAGACACCACACGGCCACTGGAAGGAGGTGGCTGCCTGGCCTTCTGTCTCCGTCATCTCCGAATGGCCAAAGAAATCGCAGAGGTTTAACTGCTTCTAGTTTCTCTTCCCCAGCACAGTCATCATCCCACTGCTCAGACACTCCCGAAGGCCTTTGTCCTGCTGGGGTCTTACAGACTGAGTCCTGGTTCAGTGTAGATTGCTGCTCCACCAGCTCAGCAAGGGGTGTTGATTGGAGAAGCCAGGGGAGCCGAGCGTCAGAGTACCTGGGCCACCAAGTCCCATCGGAGCAGGCGGTGAAGGCTGCCCAGGCTGCCATGATTCCTGAGCCCACCCGAGCCCTGAGCAGTGAGATGGATATGGCAGCTGTGTGATTCCCTATGGCTTCAAGTGACACCCAGTCTGTTCCCAGGGCACAAGATCCTGAGAACAGAGCTGGAAGAGGGCCCCCTCTAGGAGCAGACAAATTCAACCCATGTGTTTGAGCTGAGGATACCAAAGGCCTTTGGCCTTGGTCAGTTTCTCCTCCAAACTATTGGCAGCCCTCCCTAATTTCTTCCACCCCCAGACTGAAGTGTGTTGGTCCTGGACCCCAAACTCCAGAGTAGGGTTCTAATTTCCTTCCTCTTCCACTCATCCCAGGATTAAGCCTTCAGCATGAAGTTGAAGTCCCCCAGACCAGATTTAAGGGCCCCTGTAACTTAGATCCATTCCATGTGCTCCAACCTAATCTCCCACTTCTCCCCAGGACAAGCTGTCACTCCCTCAGGCAGGGACCCTCCATTCTCTCCCTAGCCTGTCTCATGCTGACAGCCCCATAGCATGGGAGACAGCGGAACAGTAGGCTTCATGCTCAATAGCCCAGTGAGCTTGAGCAAACTTCTTCACTTCATTAAACCACTTGTTCCTCCTGTGGGAAATGGGGAGTAATGCCAAACGGGATCATGCAGGTAAGCTTCTGGGCAGCGCTGGGCAGGCAAGACCAGCAATCATGGTGCATGAGTTGCTTTTAGCAAGAAAAACTCCACCTCCTTCACACCCATCGGAACCCTAGCCACTTTTCAAGACTCCCTTCAGATTCTGCCTCCTCCAGGAAGCCTTCCCTGCCTCCATCAACATTCTCTCTTTCCTTGCCCTGGACTCGTAGGCTCCGGCTTATCTGCACCACTCATCTTTGCAATAGATCCACTGAGCCTTCTGCTATTTATAGTAAAGGAAGGTGAGGCTTTCCCCCTACCTTGATCTTTAGTCCTTGAAGGCCAGGAAGCATATCTTGGACTTCTTTTCTGGACCCCGTGGCCCAAACACATAAGGACTATTCAGCACCCAATATATTTTTGTGCAAACTAAATTAAGCCTCCACCAACATGACAACCTCCCCAGAAGAATGAAGCATTACCTGAACCTGGAGATTCCACACTCACTTCTCCATCAAGGACATTCACAAACGCATTGGAGAAAGAAAAAAGGGGGGAAAAAGACCCATCAAAGACCCATTGTGGATTAGATCTCCAGGAGACCCTAGTGTTTATCATTTTCCATCTGGGACCCTATCCACTTATCTTTATCTTTGTTTACGGTCTTTAAGCCAATTCCATATTCATGATAAAACAACCCTTAGTGACTCAATTTTTTTAAAACAGTCGTTAGAGTGGGATTTTCTCACAGGTTTTTGAAAGTCAAATTAAACTGGGTTCTGTGGTTCCCTCTTGTCCATATGCTTATTTATCTGCTCAAAGAACTCAAGGAGATTAGTGAGGCGTGATTTCTCCTTCCTGACACCAGGCTGCCTTCTCCCTAATAAGGCATGTTTACTTAAGTGTTGAGCGACTGGGCCTTATTAGACATTCGCTCAGTAAACATTAAACGCTTGCTCTATGCGAGCCTCCACCAAACGGTCCCCTGTGATACAGAAATACTTCGGCATATTAGTTTGATGCATTAAGTGAAAAGGAACTTAAATAACGCAGAGTTTCATTTTCCAACAGTGAGAGCTCATCTCTGCTCCCAGATCCAGGCTTGAGTTATGTGTGTCCCTGGGCAGCCTGGCAGAGAATGGCGGTGATGTGCCAAGCTGGGTTCAGCTGAAATTGATGTGAGCTGGGAGCACCCCCTGAGGGACCCTTGGAGCATAGAGGAGGAGTGACTAGAGGGAAACCCAAGTCAGCATCGAGCACATATTTGAATTCCAAAATCATTGAATGAAATATTCTTTTTCAAACCCCAGAACACTGAGCAGAGCAGAGTAGGACCCGGGGTGGCCCTTGTCACTTCTGAGTTTTCAGTCCCACATTTTCCCAGACACTTGCCCCTGTGGAGCGCGTCCTTTCCATCTTGCCCCTTCTCCTCTATCGGTGCCCTCAGGGCTTCCTGAGTCTGCCCCGTGTGGGTCCAACTGCAGTTTATCATTAAACCCAAGTCCGTCTTCTGAGCATTACGGAACCTCAGTTGTCCCTGCGCCTTAGGACTTGAATATTTTCACTTCCATGTTTCTAATTAGCTTTTTTCTTTTTTTTTTTTTTTGCTCTGAGGCACTGGACGTCATGAGGGTCTTTTTGTTGTTATTGTTATTTTTGTTTAAATATCTGTGGAAACTGGAACAGGGTCCATGTGACTCAGCAGAAACTACTATAACCAGTAGCAGCGCACCCTATTCTTGGCCTCCCATCAAGGCCTGGAGTTGGGGAAGCGTGGGAAGGATGATAAGGGGTAGGCTGTCTTTAGCCCATTTTCATTCTATTTGGATGGGGGAGGGGGACATGGAAGCCATGCACCTGTCCAGTCTTGAGACCTGCTGCCTTGGGTCTATGAGCTCTGAACCAAAATGGCGGCACAAAGAATGGATCAGCTGCTTAGATGGGAGTGGAGATGGAAGGAGAGGGTAGTTGTATGTGTGTGTGGAGGGGGTGGGTGAGTACAAGCCCTCAGGTCCTTATCCATAACAGAGGTCACTTCTTCAGGCATGGATCAGGCTACTCACAAGCATTACATCTAAAGCCCGTGTTGAGTTTGGTGAGTGGCTTTATCCAGAGCCGTAAGCACCCAGGGGCCTGGATGCCCTCCGTTTAGCCTGTCAAAGGCCTGCTTCATCCCCTCACCACATGACTGTCAAAATCTAAGGATGAGTCACTTTGGAACCACAACCCCCTTGGCCTTGGCAAAGATGGCTAAAGTTAGCAGGCAAATGAGTCGCCGGAGACCTGGTTACCCTGTGCACCTGCAGCAACACCCTGGTCCACAGAAGCACAGGGGCTTCATCAATAAGGAAAAGTCCATTTAGAGCTATGGGTGGATCAGACCCACCCGTGCTGGGGCCTCAGGGACCTGCCTGCTGGCATCTGCTGAGAAGAGGCGGGACATCAGCAGGTTTGCCGTAAAATTGCCCCTTTTTAACTTGTCCCTGTGCCTATAACTGGCACCATCTAGAGTTCCTGTTCCCCTTTCCTTTAACTGAAACAGTGAGTAAATGAAGACATGCAGCCGTTCAGACATGTGCTGTAAGGTTTAGGACGTGAGAAGTTTGCTGCGTATGATCTAGGGAAGCTCTTGGAACTCCAGGCAAATCTGGGAAGCTTTTTGGATGCTGTATTTTTTGAGAAAGGTCAAGTCAGGCTCTAGGTCTGCAGCTCTAAGTGAGGCAGAAGTTCTACCTGGAAGCTCCACCAGTCGGCAGAGAGCAGGGAAACGGAACTGCCACTTGCCTAACTGACACCTCCATCTCTCTCTCTCTTTTTGGACTGGGGATTAAATCTGGCGCCATACACTTGCTGGGCAAGCACTCTGCCACTGGGATACATCCTCATCCCTTTTAAAATGTTTTTATTTTGAGACCGTCTTACCAGGGTGGCCTTGAACTTGGGTCCTCCTACCTCAGCCTCCTGAGCATCTGGGATTGCAGATGTGCCACCTCCCTTTGAGGCAGATCTCTCTGATGCACGTGGAATGTTTTGTGATGCACAGGAAACTCTCCAGCCTGAGCAGGAAGCTTCTGGTCCCAGGATGGGTTGCCCACTGCAAGTCCCAAATGTCAGCCACAGTGGCTTGCCTGTCCCCTGCCCGTGGGCCTCCCCTTTCTCCTGCTTTGCTCATGGCTGAATGCGGTTAGTCCTGGAGAAGTCAGATCCATGGGATTGCATTTGATCTGTAAAACACACTGAGCTGCGAGTTTTGAACATGATAGGGGGGTCTGAACTTGAACCGGCTTGAAAGGAACTGCGTGCCTTGTGAAGCCTTGGGCTCGCAGGAATGAATAGTGCTGAGTGGCATTGATTGTGAATGTTCAGGTGTTCTTCTCTCTGCCTTGCAGAACTTTTTTCTTAATTTAAAAATCTTGTTGAAAATGATTTCATAATTTTATGTCTTACTAGGCTGTTGGTTCAGCGGGAAGTCAACTTTACATTTTTTTAAAAAGAAATAAGTAAAATCTTGTTCTTACATTTATGTCTTCTTGCCTTCACTTATGGTGACAGAAGTAGAAATAAGTGTGTACACCAGGAGATTAATATCTAGAGTTTGGAGTGAGAATAGTAAATAAGCCATAGAAGCAATACTGGTCTCCAAGTGGTTGTGTTCCTGAACATTCCATGAATGTCAAGGCACTGGGACAGTAAGTCCCATCCCTCCCTCTTCCATGCCCAGTCTCCTTTATGTAACATCCCTTTTCTTTCCATTTGCTCTTCTTCTAACCCTGGGCCCAGCAATATGGTGAAAAGCCTTAAAAGAAATTAAATCAGATTCCACATTTTCTACCTATGATTAGCCGTGTGACTTTCAACCAGTCCTTTAACCTCTCTGAGCCTCAATTTCCTCCTGTGTAAAACGTGAGTAGCTACTCACTGAGGTCAGTTTGGTCCCTGATCACGTGGCATGTGGCAGTCAGAACTTACAGGTCACCAGAGTCTCCCCAGCCTCCCAGGGGGCCATTTTAAGCTTCAAATGCAGAGCCAAGCGCCCCCTGCTTCCCCCAAGGGAATGTCTTTCCAGCCGAGCATGACAGATGTCCCATCAGGGACACCCTTACCCTTCTCTGACACTGCTCTGGCAAGGAACTCTACCAAGATCTGTTGAAGAGTTTCCACAGAAGAGTTCATGAGCCCCTGACTCCCACCCCCACTCAAGAAGGGCGCTCGCTGTCGGAGTGGATCTCATGGAAAGGCAGGAACTCACTTGGAACTCTCAGGAAGGGCTGCCATAGTCTGTCCTGCGCCTTCAACCAGGTGAGAAGAGGCCCCTTCCATCGGCCGGAACCACCTTGGCAGATGGAGCCCGAGCTTGCTTTTTACCTGCCACGTGCCTGGCCCCTTGAGCTGTGGACACACCTCACAGCTGACTCAGTGGCTGCTCTTTTGGGTCCCAGTTGAAAGCGGGAAAAGGAAGGTTATGTAATTTCTGGGACCATTTTCTATGGGCACGGAGAATGAATGAAAATGATCCACTGTGAGAGCAGAGGGAAACCTTTACTATTTTTATTTTTAGTATTTTATTCTTAAATGTCTGCATCATTTTTAGTAAAAGGAACATCTTTGTTATTTCAAAGCACCAAAATATAAGCGCTACTTGATTCCATCTTTGTATAGCCAGGTAGTAACCGTCATAAATTGAAAATAGCCTCAAGCATAGAATTTAGGATAATTCAAGTGACGTATCGTTCTGAGATTTAATTGATCATAATCTAGTGAGGGGCAGTGCCAGATGTTTCCCACACCTGGTGAGGAGGAGGCAGGCTATTCAGTGGCTTCATGGGTGTGCAGGGCTGTGTGGGAATCAGAAAGGACATCAGGAACAGTGGAGCACAGAGATTTGGAGATCATGCATCCTATCTGATATTAACACGTCTGCAGCTGAATTGACAAACTTAACAATGAATGAGTTGGGAACATTTACCAGTGTCACAGTGTCCCTTGCTCTGCTTTCCTGGTACCCTCAGTTCTATGTGCCATTGGAGACCTGTCCTCCACCCTGTCAATGCGTCCCGGAGGTCATTCATGTCTCCAGGGAAGGTTCTTGCATGTTTCAGAACACAGGGAAACTGTTTCTGGCTACAGCTCCATAAGGCATGTTGCCCCTTGATCCTTGGCCACGATAATATACATCCTGAGTTAGAGCAGAACTGCAGCAACGCATCTTGTAGCACTCTGGGAAGAGTCTGTGGGTCTTGTGCAGCTGTGCCAAGCGAGCTGAGGGGCACCAGGTTAGCCCACAAACACCCAGAAGTGATCTTCATGCAAGCATGGTATGCGAGGTGTGGGTTTTCCTTAATAATTTGCTCCTCGGGACTATGTGACTCTTCAAAGTTGAAAGTTTATCCTTGGCTGGCCTAATAAGAAAACAGGGATCTTAATTGAAAGGACAAACATGTTTATCTGTCCAAGGGGATCTTAGTAGTTGAGCCACAGGCCACAACTAAGCTGTTTATCAGGATACTGATAGAATCAGAATCACCCAAGAGTTCATGCCGTAAGGTAAAAAGCACTTGGTGAGCTGTAATATTGACAAGTGTTGGTCATAAACCACCCCATTCCCTGCAAGTGAACTGTGAGTTGCCATTCTCTGTCTTGAGCCCTACTATGGGCCAGCCTCTGGAGATAGTAGGACTCCATAAATGTTCACAGCTCGGTAACAGACAGATACTATTCAGAGCTGAACTTGGAAACCACCAAACATAAAATGCAGCAACCCAGCTCAAGGCTGCCTTGGTGATGTCACGGGTTCCCAAGGCCTTGGCGAGCCCCTGTTGAAAGTGGCAGCTGTCCAGCTGTGGCCATGATTGCCAGGGAGCACCCGAGGCTGTAGTCCAGGGTTTCAGTTGTGAAGCTCATCCATGTCCTCTAAACGTTCGTCTTTCTGAATGTCCAAGGCATGGCAATTTGGATCAGAGCAAGTGAGGACAGAGGGGTCCTTTTGCTGGGGTTTTCTGTCCCCTCCCACTGCCAGCTCTAACTCCACCCCTGTCAACAGAGGGAAAGACCTTGTGATCACAGTCACCTCCCTCACCGCCCTGCCCTCACTCCCAGGGACTTTGCATTCCCTCTGTTCTCCTTCCCTTTCCTTCTAAAATGCATCCCTGTCTGAAAACCATCCCCTAGACCACATGGTCTAATCCTATCACACATCACCAGGCACTGTCCTGTTGGTTCAGTAGGCAAGGCTTCCTCTGTCCCTAACATGGATATCCCAACACAGTCCAACCAGCTTGTGGTCAGTTGAGGCTCCCAGGTCTTTTTAATGTGAGTTATTGTAAGGCATGAAGCCTTCTAGTTACGTCTATTTATCTTGTTGGTGTTCATCCAGCATTCAAGTCCATCCAAAGGAAAGGTTTATGATTTAGTATTTTTTAAAATTGAGATCACCTCCATACACAAATCCTAAACCCAATGCACTTTGTGTATGCAGCACTCACGTGACCACAACTCACGTCAAGACACAGAATATCTTCTGTGCTCCAATTTTGTTTTCCAAGTGTAGAAATAAAACAGAACTTGTACTCAACAATCTTATTAATCTCAATATTAATTATAATATTTACTTGTAATTAGTTCTCGGGTCTTCCATGTTATATAATCATGTCATCTATTAATAACTAGCTTTATTTCTTCCCTTCCAATTTTTACATACTTCTTGTCTTTTTCTTGCCTTCTTGCATTTCTACAAAGTCAACTAGAAGTTGATAAGGGACACACTTGTCTTGCTTCCAAACTTGAGAAGTGTTGGGTGTTTCCCTATTGAGTGTGATTTCAGCTAGAATTTGTTTTGTGAATATCATTCATCAGGTTGGGAAAGTTCACTTATATTCATAATCCACCAAGAGTCATTATCGTGGATAAGTGTTGAATTTTAGCAACTATCTTTTCTGCATCTGATGAGATTATGTTTTCTCCTTTACTATTGATGCAGCTAGTTGCATTGATTGCTTTTCAAAAGTTACATTCGTGAAATGAGTCCCATGGGGTCTGGATGAATGACTCTGTTAAAGGATCACTGGATTACATAAGCTAATATTTTCTTTAAAATGTTTGCATCTATGTTCATGAGAAACATTGACCTATAGTTTTTCATTCTAATAAGCTTTTGTCAGATTTTGGAATCAGCTTATGCTGGCTTCTGGGATGGTCCAGTCTCATGTTAAATTGTGATCCAGGGAGTGTTAATCTTCCAGCTGTGATTTCTGCAAATCAGAAGTTTACTATGAAAATAACAAATAAAATATTTGATTGGACTGAGTTAAGTGTAGAAGCCTGGGGTTCTCTATTTGTTTCCAGATTGATAGTTTTATTTGTCTTTGGTTGTTCTACCAGCTCTGAAACCGCCCAAAGGAGTTATTTACCCACCCATTATTTCTCTTCCTGCTCCATAAGAATGTCCTTGGAAATCATAAAATGTTTTCTTTCCCACATCTATAGATCTGTCGCTCCATGAAAGAAAAAAAGAATGAGGTTACTTTGGCACTACTTGCTGCTAGTGAACTCGCACTGACTCCTAAAAACCACGTTTTAAAAATAATCTTTGGAAAATGAGAGTGGGATGCTATTTGTACGGGGCTTGGCAGTGAGGTCCGGGCAACGGGGCTTCCCTCCGAGGTGTTTCCTGAGACGTTTCATAATGTAAATCGGAGTCAGCAGGCAGAGGAGGAAGGGGCCAGAGGGATGGAGAACTCGAGGTATAGAGCAAAGAGCTTGTAAGGAGACGCCGACCCTAGAGAGAAGACAGTGTGGTCGAGGTACCAACAGAACAATAGAAAGCAATCTCAGACCTGTGCGCCGGGGATGGCTCTGAACAATTCAAATGTCAGAACTCAAAGCTCATGGTCCCCGCTGACTCGCGTTGTTCCCCCACCCCACGCCCAATCCATTAGGAAATCCTGCCTTCTGAAGCCTGCCAAATCTAACTGCTTCACCCCATCCACAGCCAGAACCCTGGGCTCCTCTGAATGGCTGGACCCACCTCCATCCTGGGTCCCCACAGACTATTCTCAACATCAAAGCAGATTGAATCCTTAAAATACAGGTCAACTCAAGATACAGCTCTGTTCAAAAATCTGCACTGCCTCCTGTGTCATACAGAGTAGAGTAAAATTTCTACCTGGGCCCCCGAGGCCCTCCACACACAGCCCCTGTGACCTCTCCACCCCCGTCAATCTCTCCACTCTAGCCTCACGGGCTTCTTGAGTTCCTTAGTATCTTTGCCATCGTGGTCCCCTGCCTGGAGCTGGACTTCCCTCTACCCAGCTCCTTGTATCATTGGCTCAAATCTCACCTCCTCCAAGAGCCCAGTCCTGACCCTTTGCTTTAATGCCACATCTGACCCTTCAAGTTACTTCTTCTGTATCTGTCTGCCTTTTCCCACTAGAATTAGCAAGGACCAAAAAACTTCATCATGTTCACAAATGTATCCTAAGTACCTATATCAGGGCCTGGCTCTCAATAAATATTTTGGTGAGAAGCCTCACCATCATCCTGAGAGGTGGGCACATTATCATCTCCAAGTTACAGATTGGGAAACTGAGGCCCAGAAAGGTCAGTTTTAAAGGTCACACAGAGCCAAGACTTGAACCCAGGGGTCTGAATCTAGGCCTGTTGTTACTTCTGCCTTATCCTGCTCAAGTCTGGGGTTAGAAAGTACAGCCCGGGCTTCCAGAAAGTTCCATACCATCTCCAGACTATTACTATAAAGCACCGAGTCTGCCTTGTGCTTGGAGAGGGTGAGGAATTGGCAAGAGCATGCCAGGCCTTATAAACCCAGTTAGGGAATTTGCACAAGAAGATGGTACCAGGGTAGATTTGTATTTTTATCTTTTAACTGAGTCATTAAAATTTTGCATAACAATAGGGCACCATGTGATACTGGGTACATGTATACACTATCTAATGTGTAAACCAGGTTCAAAAGGTCTGTTTCCTCCAACATTTATCATGTCTCCACAGTAGAAGTATTCACGAGCCTTTCTTCTAGCTTTTTGAGATACACAGTCCATAATGGTTATCCAGGTTCACCCCAGAGCTTCTTGCTCCTAACCAACACCGGCTGATCAACCTCTCCCATCTCTACCTCCCCATCTCCTCCCCCAGCCGCCTGAAACCACCATTCTACTCTCAACTTCCATGAGATCAACTTTCCTATTCTAGAGAGATCCCACTACAGCTGGACATGGTAGCAAGTGTCTGTTTGGAGGCTGAGGCAGGAGGATCACAAGTTCAAAGCTGGTCTCCACAACTTAGTGAGACCCTAAACAACTTAGTGAGATACACAGTCCAAAATAAAAATTAAAAAAAAAATAGATAGATAGATAGATAGATAGATAAAAGGAGTATTCCCCCTACAATGTGGAGAGTGGAAAGGTGGGATCAGGCTGGAGGCAAGGAAATCAGGGGCTCAGGTAATGGTGACCTCAGCCAGGGCAGTGGCTGTGGGGATGGAGGCAGTAGCCCAGCAGAGATTTCCAAGCTGTGACTGATGGGATTTTAGTTGGGAGGAGATGACTCATGGTTGTGTGGTCTGGGTTGGAATGGGTCTTTCAAACATTTCAACCGTGACTTACTAGAAGAACTGTATCTCCCATGTTGATGCAGAATAACAGAAAACACACACACACACGCACACACACACGTATGTTACATGTGCTCAATGATAAAATACAGACCCTTACTTTGTAAAGTTCTCCTCCCCCACCGCAGTCCTGGGAACTGAGCTTCATGCTAGGCGAGCGCTCTACCACACAGCCACACTCCTAGTCCTGTAGTTTCTAGTCTATTTCTTGATTCTTTCTTTTCACCACCCACTACACTGATCTCATGACAGATTCTGCCTTAGAGAGAGATTGGAGACACCTTCGCTAAGACTGGAACACAGCAGCTCAGGCTGTCAGGTGGGGTCTAGAAAGCCCTGTGTCCCCAGATCTCTTTTCCCAAGACCCAGAGTCCCATTTCGGCCCAGCACTCAGTCCTGCCCTGTCAAACTCCCCAGTCTGCTCCTCTCTCCTGCAGGGAAAGTCTGGTACCTTTCAAGGTATTGCTTAGCACATATGGAGACAGGGCTTGGCAGATGGAGGGAAGGGTTGTCTCCCAGGTACAGAGTTTCAGATTTGCAGATGAAAAGAACTCTGTAAACAGATAGTGGTGACGGCTGCACAAAAATGGGAATGCACTTTATACTACTGAACTGCACGCTAAGAAATGGTTAAGACAGGAAATTCTATGCTATGTATATTTTGCCACAGTTTTTTTTTCTTTTTGCTATACTATGGGTTGAACCCAGGGGTACTCTACCACGGAGCTATACCCCCAGCACTTTTTATTTTTCTGTTTTGATACGCAGTCTCACTAAATAGTTGGCTTTGAACTTGCGATTCTCCTGCCTCAGCCTCCTGAGTTTCTGGGATTACAGGTGTGCACCACCACATTAGGCACAATTTTAAAAAACTATGTGTAAACTAACTCTTTAAAATGTCTGATGTGTTGTTCTGGAGATGAAGTCTGTGGGTGGAAGAGTTCTGGATGACTTAGATCCAATCCCTCCAAAGCTCAAACTTCCTGCATGGTGTCCATGAGTGGTGCATGGCCCTGGTGGCACAAGGCAGGCTTGGGGCCTCAGCTTCCAGGGTTCCTCCTCAGAGAGCCTTCCTGGCCCTGCTCCCCCACACCCTCTTTCCTTCATAATGTCCTCTTTCTCCTAAGTTATGATATCTATTTGTTGGTTTATGAGCTTTCTCTCTACTTCTCCACTAGACCAACCTCCCCACAAGGCCAAAGCAATGTCTTTTGGATTCAACTCTGTCTACGCAGCTTCTGGAAACTGGTCTGAGTTTGCTAGAGGCCAGAACAGACTCCCACAGACTGGGGGACTCACACAACAGAAGTTCATTTCCTCACAATTCTGGAGGCTGGAAGTCTGAGAGCAGAGTGAATAATTCTGGCTTTTGACTAGTGGGACAGTTCTCTAGATGAGCTATCAATCCCCCAAGCCCCTGCCAGCTTCCACTAGTAAACCCGATTCTGCCCCTCAGGGTCACCCAGCAACCCAAACACACGTGTGAGTGCATGAGCGTGTGTACACACACACACATACTCACACACTCTACATTATTTAATGTCCTCTTGCCATCTGATAGCCTTTTTGAAATGACTAAATTGCTGGTCTCCTTCTTCCAATCTGACATCTAGAAATGAAGCATTACAATAATCACTGCCCCCAGACTTTGCCATCAAAAAATGGGGGTTCTGAAAGAGCCTCTAGGCCAGGAGGGAGCAGGGCCTGGCGAGGGAGGTGTCTGAGGGGCGTGATGACATATCACACGGAGGCTGAGATTTGTCCTTCAGGTACAAGATAAAAAATAGCACGGATCCAATCCCCAGGTGTTAAGGACGGATCCAAATCCAATCAATCTTGACTCTTATCTCTAATTTATTCTGTCTCTTCAGAGCCACACAAACCCCCATCCGCCTTCCTTCTAGTGAAATGTCTTCTCAGTGTGGCAGGAGGGGGCTTCGCCACTCTATAAATACACATAATGTCTGATTTCCTCCTTTGACTCTGGAACCTAAACAAACAGATTAGGTTCCAAAAATTCCATAAAACCATAATTTAGTGGCCACAGCACTCCTAAAGAATTTCATTCTAAATATAGAGAGGTATTCCTCGGCAGAAAAATATCCAGCTACTTGGTTCTAATATATAATTAAATCCTCTAGATACTTTGCAGTTATGTTTTATGGCTTATTTTGAGTGTTCATATTTTATCAGAAAATTATAATTTTCCTCTAAATAGGAGTTTTTACAAGGCTTTTGAATTATGATGGCTGGCTTCATGTTTCAACTATAATTAAAACAGTGGACAGAAATAGCGGAACCGTACAGCACCACGTGGTTCTGAAGAGGGCTGGGGCCTGCATTTCCCCTGCAGTCCCTGGGCTGGGACACTCCAGCCAAGAGTGGGGCCTCCGTCTATGACGACTGGGGGGCAGCTGGCTTTAGCAAGGAATGAATGGCCTGGGAGAAGGGATAAGGAGTCCCCAGACCCCTTGGCAGGCTTGGGGCCTCAGCTTCCAGGGTTCCTCCTCAGAGAGCCTTCCTGGCCCTGCCCCCCCCCCACCCTCTTTCCTTCATAATGTCCTCTTTCTCCTGAGCTGTGATAATATCTATTTCTTGGTTTATGAGCTTTCTCTCTACTTCTCCACTAGACCAACCTCCCCACAAGGGCCAAAGCAACGTCTTTTGGATTCAGCTCAGTCTACGCAGCTTCTGGAAGCTGGTCTGAGTTTGCTAGAGGACAGAACAGACTCCCACAGACAAAGTGGGGGACTCACACAGCGGACACTCATTTCCTCACGATTCTGGAGGCTGGAAGTCTGAGAGCAGGGTGTGGGCAGGGTTGGTGTCATCGGTGACGTCTCCCCTTGGGGACAGCCATCTTCTCCCTGTGCCCTCCATCTCTTCCCTCTGCGCATGTCCATGTCTTGATTTTTCTCTTCTTATAAGGATCTTATATTGGATTAGGACCCACCCGAATTATTTTACTTCAACAACCTTTTTAAAGGGCCCTATGTCCAAACCTAGTCTCATTCTAACGTTCTGGGGATCAGGACTTCAGTAGTGAAGTTTTTTTGTGGGGGACACAATTCAGTCTATAACACATTTGGCATTCAGCAGATATTTGTTGATTGAGGAAATAAATGAATGAATGTTGGAACAGACACACTGCGGCAGACATGTTTCTGGAGGGCCCTCCTTCCTCCCCTCCCCTCTTCCCTCATCCATTCCTCAAGGATCCAGACACATGAGTCTGCCGACTCTGGGCCCAATGGACACAGCCCACAAAATCCTTTTCCATGAAGCTCAGACATGAACCTCAATCTGACACATCTCCAGGAAGACCACCATGTTTATCCTCAGAGGACCTCCTCAGCAGAGAGCAGCAGGACACAGGGGCCACTGAGCTACTTCTATGGTGATGACCACCCTGTGACAGGGCAGATCTGGGTCGGCAGACCTTGCCACCCGTGCCCCTGGGCCTCAGCTGTGGATCTTAGATCATCGTCCACGAGCACTTAGACTTGTCTTCCGTATCCTTGCAAGGGAAACCTTCTAAGCGTTGGTCACTGATGAATTTTAACCAGCGTGTTTACCGTGAACTTGTATTGCCACCAAGGTGGCCTTGACTCCCTGGGTCCTAACCCTCTGCTTGTTGCTTTCCAACAGGCCACAGGGTTGGAGCCCAAGTTGGTAGCCAACAGCATTCTGTTCTTACGTGACAAAAGATGGGAAGAGATCAGAGGCGTCCTGACTCCTGCTTTCAGTCCTGCGAAGCTGAATGAGGTAAGACACAGGAAATGCCCCTCTCTTCCCCTGAGGAATGGGCTTCTCCCTCCAAATAGTAGAGAGCCCGCCCGATCAGGTCGCATCGCCGGCCCAGGTGGCACATCCAAATGCCCTACTCACTGTGGCCTTCACGTCCCTCTTTCATGAGAAAGCTCAGGATACTGTGCTATGCGTCTTCCATCTCCCCAGCCTCCCGCATCCCCAGCTGCCGTAAATCCATCAGTGAACAGTGAGTGCTTCTCATACTCCCATGTACAATGGATCCCGGGGGAGCCTGTTAACATGCAGATTCTGCTTCAGGAGGTCTGGGGTGAGGTCCTGGTGTGTGGCTTCAAACAGCCCAATCCCCCAACGAACAGCAAGCACACTCACAGAGCAAGGAAGTAGACAACAGCCTGAATCAAAGGCGGGTGCTGGATCACATCGTAGGGAGGCGAGGGCCAAGGATTCTGGGGGAGGAGGATGGAGAAGTTTCCTGGCAGAACTCTAGGTGGGCAGCCAAGACAGAGGGACAAGTGGACTCCACTGGGTGCTCTCCTTTCCCAGCCCAATGCTGCTCTTCCCTACCAGCTGTGCATCCAAAGGCCCGGGTCTTCATGAACCTCTCAGGCAACTCATTAACGCCTGCCCCTGGTCCTGGGATTTTTGTCTGAGCCTGAGGGATTGCTGGTCTGACTGGATCACTAGTCTGGCTTTGGTGTCTGTTATTGAGATTTCTGCATTAACTCGGACCCTTTTGATGTGGGGTAGCGATTGGGCTTCCCAAACTGACTCCAGATCCGGGGCAGCTCCAAAGCAAGTGACCTTCCTCAGTTTGGCTGGAGGGCCCTGGGACTCAGCCATCGCTGTGGCTGTTCTAGAACACTGGGTTTGGAGTAGCCTGTCTTCAGTTTAACACATTAAAGCTCCTCTTAGCTCAGTCTGAAGATGCTCAGCCACAGGGCCCTGACTGAATTACTATGAATCTGAAATCCCCCCAAAGAGAGAGGGCTCCCCACTTCCTCCTATGCAATTAAACACACTCAGGAACTAGTGAGCCTGACAGTTTTCAATGAAGTTGTTTTTCTTTTTTTTTTTTTTTTTTTTGGAGGGGGTGGGTATCAGGGATTGAACTCAGGGGCACTCAACCCCTGAGTCATATCCCCCGCCCTATTTTATATTTTATTTAGAGGCAGGGTCTCACTGAGTTGCTTAGGGTCTCACTAAATTGCTGAGGCTGGCTTTGAACTCTCGATCTTCCTGCCTCAGCCTCCTGAGCTGCTGGGATTACAGGCGTGAATCATGAAAATTTGATTTGCATTTTCATGAGCAGCCTCTGACGCTTGGGGGCAGAACATGGGCCATTTGTCCCACTAGCTCTCACTCACCAGCTGAGTGGATCCTGCACCACTCCAAGGGATCCCATGTTTATGGACACTCTTATGCTCACCACATCCCTGTGAGGTGGATACAACTGTCCTTGCCATCCCTGTTTTACCCAGGAGGAGACGGAGGCATGGACAGAGCGAGTGCTCTGATCACACAGCTGGCGAGTAGCAGAGCCAGGGCTAGACTCACATTACATCCGTGTGGCTGCCTCTCTGACCTAGGAGGGTTGAAGCCCCCCTCCCACTGTCGGGAGGCGGGCAGTCTGCAGAGAGAGGCAGTGGAGTCCTTGGGCCTCTGGAAGCTGAGGGGTCACAGCCCGCTTCTCCCTTTCCAGCCTAGGTTTGGAGCTGACTGAGGTATGGAAACAGGTTTCAGGCAGAGGAAATCGAATGCCCTCCTTCCCTACTCACCTTAACTGAGTGAATGCAGCCCCCTGTGATCTGGTGGGTTTGCGGATCCTTCATCCAGAATGGGTCCACTGTAGCCGCTACCCGTGTCGGGGTGGGGGAGCCCCGGGGCCACACATGCTCAGTTCCTTCTTCCCAGGCTCAATTGGATAAGAGGGTACAGCAAGGAACAGCCATCCTGGGCCACGGGGGGCCCATTGCGGTCACCTGGGGAGCTTGGAAGCCCACTGTTGCCCAGGTCCCCCTCCTAGATATTCAGATTGGATTGGTTGGGTTTGAGAGGCAGCCCCGACTCCAGGAGCTTCTCCGGCTCCCAGGTGAGGCTAATAGAGAACCAGCACCAAGCAACACCATCACTAGAAACTTCCCACGAGAGGAGAGGAGGGGAAGGAACCTCTGCGTTCACTGGGGCGATTAATCCTGCTCCACGTTTATCTCTTATCTGTTGAGGTCCCATGGAAGAATTTGTTTGAAGGAAGGGACTGTTTTTTTTAAAAATGACCACTGTTCCACACCACCTGTATCAAATCCCACCACTAAAACAGTGAGGGAACGGAAAGGTTGGGTGGGGGGAGGGTGACCTAGGGCTGACGGCACCAGCTCAAGCATGACGTCTTCATTCGTCAATAAGCAATGACTTCACAGCACTATAGATGTTCCTCATTGTGTTAAAAAGAAGCTGATAGAGGGCATGAGGAAGAAGGGGAGAGGGGGAGAGGGGGAGACAGGGAGAGAGGAAATAAGTTAGTTCAGGGGAAAACTTATCTCATCTTGAGCTCTGATTCGTTGATGAAGGAGTCTGATGGGGTCTAGGTTTCCTCAGCACCTTACAGGAAAAACTCCAGAAAATGACCCACTGTCATTGCCCAAACCAATGCAGTGCTCCTGCTCCCGAGATCCAAAGCATCTGCTGGTTCAGAAACCAAGTCCTCAGCGCCTGAATCCGTTGCAGAAGATAAAGTTCCTCTGATCTGTTCACAGCACTAAGGTGCCGGGCTGCGGTGGTGGAGGGCAAAGCAAAGCGACTCCCCAGACAGCACCCCTAGGGGCTGCCTCACTACTTAACACATAACCCCAGTCAACCTGAAGCTCCACTGAAAGTCGTCTTTCTGCCCCAGAGAGTTCGATGCAGGTCCTTGGGTTTCTATGGAAAGAATCCCACTCCCGGGGTGGGCTAGTCAACTTCCCCCACCTCCTGAGACGCTGGACTGGTGAGTGTGAGCTTCCGGGAGGCCTCTCAGGACACCCATGGAGGAGAGCTTAGCCTAGTGGACCTGGAGCTCAGGGGAGAAAGGGAGGAAAGACGATCACCCGAAACAGACACAGTGAGGCCACCCAGGAAGTGCATCCCGTAAGTGACAAGGGCTCTGAGAAGAACTGTATTTAAGGGGGGAGCAGAGGAGAAACCTACCAGGGACATTCAGGAAGAACAGTCTGAAATGGAAGCCAGGAGGACATGAAGGGGAGAGCATCTTAAGCCAGGGGTCATCAAAGGTGCCCCCTGTGCTCACACAGGAGGAAACACAGAATGCAAAAGGGTGACAGAGGTGGGATTTGGAGGTGTGTGAGCCACGAGTGCACTTCGTGTCCGTAGTTCACGTGCCCAGGACTTCCCTCACCCACCCCACCCAGGTGGCAGTGCCTCCCTGAAGAGGAGGTCTTTTGAAGCACACATCAGGCTTCCCTGAGCCCCAGTGCAGCAGTGGCTTATGAAAGAGGCTTCCGAACCCCAACAGCAGCTTCCCTCTGCCTAAGAAGGGGAAGGTTTGGGGTTCTGAGCACGGAGGTCATTGTTGTGGCTTAGATGTGGTGTCCCCCAAAAGCTCACGTGTGAGACAAGGCAAGAAGGCCCAGAGGAGAAATGATTGGGTTACAAGAGCCTTAACCCAATCAGCGAATTAACCCCCTGATAGGGGTTAACTGAGTGGCAATGAGGTGGCTGGAGGAGGGGGGGCATTGGGACGTGGCATTGGGGTACATATTTTGTACCTGGAGAGCAGAGTCTTTCTCTGCTTCCTGAGCATGAAGTGAGCTGCTTCCCTCCACCACACTCTCCCGCCTCACCTCGAGCCCCAAGGAATGGAGCCAGTCTTATATGGACTGTGAGCCCTCAAATAAACTTTTCCTCCTCTACAATTGTTCTGGTGGATCTTTGAGTTGCAGCAGCGAAAAAAGCTCATAAAACATTCTAAGCCATGGTGTAGACGGGATGCAGAATGTGCCAGGAAGTGGTTTCTAGCCTGCAGAGAAGATGGGTGGAAGGGAGACAAAAGGGAGGGTAGCGCCCCACAGCAGTATCCTGACAACCTCTGTGTTAGGCAGCTTTTTGTCACTGTGACCAAAACACCTGACAAGAACCACCTCGAGGAAGCAAGGTTTATTTGGGGTCACAGTGTCAGAGGTTCAAGTCCACGGTTGGCCAACTCTTGGTCTGGACCTGAGGTGAGGCAGAACAACATGGCGGAAGAGTGTGGCAGAGGAAGGCTGGCAGCTCTTAGCAGCCAGGAAGTGGAGAGAGGAGAGGGAAAGGGCCTCAGGGTAGAGGCACCCTTCCAGGGCACACCCCTGGGGACCCACCTGGTCCAGCCCCGCCCCCACCTGCCTACAGTTACCACCCAGTTAAGTCATTCAAACGAGGATGGACTCATTAGGTTACAATGGCTCACAATCCACTCATTTCACCTCTGAATATTCGTAACAAAGGAGCTTTAGGGGGGCACCTCATATCCAAACCACAACAACCTCATTCACCAACATAGTGAGTTTCTGGGCACTTCCTTGGACTTTAGCCTCCCAGCTGCCTTGGACTGTAGGTCACTGGCTCTCACTGTGGGACCCAGGTCTGTATCAAGATCAGTTGTTAAAAAATATATAACCGCAGCCACCCCAAGCCCTACAGAACTGCAATGCCTAAGGGTGACTGAGAACCTGTCCCCCGCATGAGTCCTGCTGAAGCCATCTGTTGTAAAGACTCCTCTCCGTCCCTGTCTCACCATCTCACACCCACTGCTTCTGAGGCCCAGGGTGCCACCCCAGCAGCCCCGCCCCTCGCCTGCTTTATTCCCCCGTAGCACTAACAATCCATGTAGTTCACTCATTTATTGTTTTTTTATTGTGAGTCTCATCCTGCTAGATGTATGCTTCAGGAGGACAGAGGTTTTCTCTTCTCTGGTTTTTTCTTTACTATTAACTACCCACAATAGGTGCATAACAGGCACTCCATAATGGTTGCTGAATGGATGGATGATAAATCAAAGACCCAAGAAGCTTTTTACCTATCCTAACTAATGGCATATGACAAGACTGAGATAAAAAAATAAAAGGGAAATCATTTTATCAAGAAACAGTTACATAAGAGGATGTGGCAAGTTATTGGCTTTCTCTTTGGAGGGTCACAGTATATACATATAAAAATAGAGAAAGCAGGTCACAAGGACACAAAGAGAATGAGACACGGAGATCAGAGTCAGCTCAGAGAGGCTGAGCCACGGGTACTCAGCTGTGGGTACCTGAGTCAGTTTTCCCAGAAGTAGCTGTGAAATATAAGCCCCTTGAGTCCTTTCCGAGGACTTACGTTGTTTTGAGACTTTTTCAGAGTGTATTCTTGGGATAGAGGCTTGTTTTCCCTTGAAATTCTGAGGCTTTTTCTTTAGAACTGTGGCCGCTATATCCTTGTCCACCTGTGTCTGTAAGTGACATTAGCATCAAAGGCTCTAAATGGCCCCATCTTTACTTACGTGGCTATTAGTCTGCCTCCGTCAATGATGATGGGAGTTACTTTAAAATCAGCTTTATGTCATTATGCCATATTTTTAGTTAAAATGAAACTGGGTTTGGGCTCCACTTTTACCAGGGATAATATGTAGAGCTAGAGAAGCCAGCTCTGAAAATGTGATTGGTGCAGACCTGATTCAGGAAGAAGAGACCTCTGCTGTCACAGTCCGATGACAGATGAGTTACTGGGGTTTGGATGAAAGCATAGCTGAGCATTGCTGGGAAAACACTGATTTTTTTTGTTAGGGATCATTCTGCCCGATTATCCTGCCAGTTTCCCTCCCCCCCACCCCAGGGATGAATGCTTTGAAAAGGGCAACAAAGAGATTTATTTAGAATTTGGTAGTCTTTTGGCTAGATCCCTTGTCAAAGGCAATGTGTAAGTAATCCTGGGGTTGGGTAAAACTTTTCTATGGATCAGGTAGTAAATAAATTTTATTTCAGGAAATAAGTTCAAAACTAAATTCATATTTCTTTGAGGGGGAAATGTAAATAACAAGAGCCCCTGAGGACCCAGGTTAGCATGTGTTTTATTTTTAAATTTTGTAGCTCATCTGAAAGAGGGAGAACACAGTGAAATCCACATATTTGTGTATTCCTCTAAGCTCTTCTGATTTGAAAAATATTCAGTCCGTAAGAATAACTTCCGGAGACTTTTCTAAGATTGTGTGAGTCAGCATAAAAATGGCAGGTAATCTTTAGTTGTAAGCAGGAAAAAAAGAACACATTAAGGTGAAAATCATCTGAACTGTACTGATGTAATAAGGAACTTCAAGTTACAAACTACTATTGCTATGATTTGGACCTTGGAATGTCCCCCAAAGTACTCCTCTGTGTTAAAGGTTTGGTCCCACAGGTGACACTATTGGGAGGTAGTAGATCTGGGAAAGGTGGGCCTAACAGGAGGTCTTCGGGTGATTGAAGGTGTGCCCTTGGAGGGATTGCAGGACTGCACCCTTCCTTCCTCAATTTTGCTCCCTGGCCACGAGGTGAGAGGTTTTGCTCCTCCATATATTCCCACCACAACGTGCTGCCACACAGACCCAAAGCAACAGAGCCAACTGATCATGGACTGGAACATCCAAAACTATGGGGCATAATGAACATTTTCTCTTTATAAGCTAATTATCTCAAGTATTTTGTGATAGTGATGGAAAGCTAACACAACTACCAAGGAAAAGATTTTGAAATCATTGAGGATGACAAGGTCACATAATTTGGTGAAATAATTGCAAACCATCTTCTTTGGGAGTCACCATGTGCTTTAGCACATTAAAGACTTGGGAAAATCTTTAGTAAATAAATCTGTTTTGCTTATTCTGGGTTAAAATAGATTTTCAAACAGTTAAAACATGGGTAATTAACTTCTTCATTGGCTAGTGAGAGGAACAAGGCTGTTGGGCCCCAGGCCTTTGCAGGCAGCTTCCATGGTGAACCTCATTTTTGAGTTCCTCTAGCAGAGGCCAACTTCCAAATTGAAAGCACCATAGACCCAACCTAATGTGGCAGCATATTAGTCAGCTTTGTGTTACTATAATGAAATACTCAGGCCTAACTTATAAAGACAAAAGGTTATTTAGCTTGAAGTTTTGCAGGTTCAAAGTCCAAAATTAAATGACCCTATTGGTTTGGCCTCCAGGGAGGGTGACAGATGGTGGCACTTCATGGCTAGAATGCATGTAGGAGCAAATGGTCACATCTCAAACTGAAGGAGAGAGAGAAACCAGAGTCCCACAGTTCCCTTTGAGGCATGCTCCTAGTGACCTCAGGTCCAGCACCTTAAAGGCCCAGCACCTCCCCATACCACCACCCTGAGGTCCAAGCCTTTACATATGGACCTCTGGAGGGACACTCAACGCCCAAATCATCTCCGACAGCTTGTGTGTTCTCAGTCCTCAAAGCCCAACATAAACGGTGGGCATTTCTTCATTCACCCGGGGTCAGGGTGGCCTGTGTCACTCCAGACCAAACAAGCCAACCACACTGCTGTGCCCGGGGACCCAGTGTTCAGAAAGTCACACTCACACGGGTGGCGGGCATCTTGCCCAGCACTGAGAATCGGCCCAATTTTTCACTTTCCATCCAGATGTTTTCTGTCAGGACGGCATAGTCAATAACGAACGCGGGTCAGAGGCAGATGCGGTTATTATTCCCTCTGGGCCTTTCCTGCCTTGGAGGAGACATATTACTCAGGAATGACTCCCATTTTCAAAAATTTAAGTTGATATAGCCAGCTTACGAGCAAATGCAGAGCTGTGACCATTTCAGAGCAAAAGTCTTTGCAGGATCACAGTCATCATCACAGTTTTCCTTGGCCTTTACATTTCCACTGTAAACTCACCAGACAGCCACGTTCGGGGGCTTCTAAGGCAGAACACGGTTTTCCAATAATGTTGGAGCAAGCAGCTTTCTCCAGGCAGCATTGGCCTGCAGCAGTCTATTTTTAATATTTGCTTTTATTTCTTAATCCTTCTGAACAATAAAAATGAAAGTCATTATAACCAAGTGTGGCTGTGGCAATAAATACTTCAGGGTCCAAAAATAAATACATTGTCCCTGCCTGACCAGTTGCCCATTTTCCAGAATGTCTGGGTATTTATCTAGCAGCAAGAGACCATTATCCCGTGGCACAGTTGTATTCCACGGACACCTAATCTCCTAATTAAAATCGGTGTAATGATGGACTGTTTAAATTCTAGTTAAAATGTTCCTTTTCCATTTGCATTTAAAAGAAAACACACTCCTCGTCCCGGCTACCCCATCCTGGGTTATAATTCGGCTTTCCTTTGCCAGAATCATAATGTCACTCCGACTTGCTGCTGGTTAAATCTAAAAGAGCATCGAAATGCCTCAAAGTGTGGCCGTTGCCTGGCAACACCAGCAGCCACCTCCTCACCGGAGTGAGTTCTAATTGGTCACAACTCTTGACAGGAGTCACTGACATATTAGAAACGACACTTGATTATTCACCTAGATGGCTAGAGCTGATACTTATCAGCAAGACATTTTGCATAAAAATGAGTCACGGATGTTTTTAATATCTGGGTGGCGTTTAGCACTGGTGTAGTGGAGGAAGGCAGTGATTCGTTTCGTTAGCTAGAATTAATTTTTTCATTTGTTAGTCACCAGTTTAGAGCATTTTGAGGTGTTAATTTTTCCATTTTTTGAACCAACAGTGTAAGTACTTTCTCCCGCCCTCATTAGATCACCCTTATTTATATATCACCCTTATGTATTCAGAAAATTCCCTTTTGACATCAGTTCCAAACCAACATTACTCACAGTCCTACTGGATTAGTCGGCTGTCTGTCACTATAACAAATATCCAAGATGATCAACTAATAGAGAGAAAAGTCTTATTATGGCTCACAGTTTTGGAGGTCTCAGACCATGAGCAATTGACACGTTGCTTTTAGACCTCTGCTGGGGGTGGGGGGCAGCATCATGGTGGGAGAACTTGGTATAGCAAAACCCTCCCCTCGGGGCCAGAAAGCAAAAGAGAAGAAGAGGAAGGGGTCAGGGGCCCACGGTCTCCTTCAATGGCACCCCCCATGACCTAAAGACCTCCTAGTAGGGCCCATCTCTCAGGCTGGAGAGCCTTTAATACATGGGCCTTTGGGAGACATTCCAGATCCAAATAACAGCACTTACTGAGCATCAAATAGGAAGAAATGTTCAATTCATATATTACAAGTATTTATTACTTCCTGTCTTTAAGGGGTTTATAAAGAGCAGCAAGGCACATCAATTACTGCATTATGACCAAGTAGTGGGAGGTGGTGACAGAGTCTGTTTTGAGGATCAGAAACCACTTCAGGGCAAAGGGAATAGCCTTGGAACTGACCCAGGATGAAGCTGCTGAGTTCTGATGGTGGGAGAAGGTGTGCTACAGGCCCAGAGTGCGAGAACAGAGTCACCTGGACAGGCAGCCCAGGGCGTGTTCAGGGAACAGCTGGAACACAGCATGCATGGAAGGGATTAGTGAGAGAGAACTGGAAAAGTAGGTTGAAGCACATAGAGACGGCCATTCTGTGCCAGGGGGAGTGTTTGTTGTGTCCTTCACTAGAGAGCCAGGAGCTATCAAATCTTGAAATGGCAGAGTGACTTGCTCAGAAGTCACCTGCAGGAAAAAGAATTCCACTTCAGCTGTTTAGTCTCCAAGATGCCAGACGTTCCCTACACCTGGTGGGTGGTGGTGGTCGGGTAGGGGGACAAACTCTTCTGGAGCAGATGAGGGGAACTGCAGATTGTACCTCTGGAGTCTCCTCTTTACAGTAGCCCCCCAAGGTAGCCAGGCTACCAGGGGTCATGTTTGGTGCTAGGGTGACAGTCTGTTTTTTTCTGAGTCTCTCTTCATGCATGGATCGATGACTCACCTGGGTTACACACATCAACTTACGGGGATCTTCTTAGTTTAGGAATATAAGGAAACGCAAGAGGCATCCTCTCCTTCCTACACAGGAAATATGTCTCCCTCAGCACTCAGAGATTCTCCTTCTCCAAACACCCAGGGCTTCCAAAGGCTTTTAAAGGGTGTGTGTGTGGGGGGGGGGGGGTTGTTGGNCTCATTAGATCACCCTTATTTATATATCACCCTTATGTATTCAGAAAATTCCCTTTTGACATCAGTTCCAAACCAACATTACTCACAGTCCTACTGGATTAGTCGGCTGTCTGTCACTATAACAAATATCCAAGATGATCAACTAATAGAGAGAAATTACAACCTAGAAGTGATTGAACTGAAGGGTAAAGGGAACATGGGCACAAACCAGGAGTCAGAGAGTCTGCAGCTTTGATTCTCACTTTCACAAAATTATTTGAACACAAAAGTACTCAGTTTCCTCTCTGTAGGTCTTCATGTATGATTCTGAAGTCGAGGCATTACAGAGATGACAAAATCTCTCTTGGTGATGAGACGTGGTCACTGCAAGTAGATAGGCCCAATGAGCTGACCCTCTGCTGCCCTGACCTTGGAAGTTGGCTGTTTTTTCCAAGGTCCCATGCAAATGTCTCAACCTGAGACTCCATGGCTTCCTTGGAAACCTAGAAGGTCGGTGGAGAGGGACGTTACCGCTCTTTTCAATTAGCCCCTCATTTGGAGTAAGAACCCCAAGTTCAGAAAGGTTCAAATGTTATGCCCAAAGTAAGAGGCAGAACCATCATGGATCTTGGGGCAGGTTTTTAGCAAACTACATCATATTCATGCTAAGATAGAAAGGACCCCTAAATCTACTCTTGTGTCATGGGGCCTGCCACATCAGCTCTCTCAGGGAGTGTTCACCCAGTCCTCACAGAGATACTTCTACAAAACTGACCGAGGATCACGGTGCTCATCCCTGATATGAAACATTCCCCCAGATCTCCAATCATGGATGACAACTACGAGAGTTGCCCAAGAAGTCACATTGAGAGTAAGTTACCTATCTATTGCTATGTAACAAGATTGCCCGCAAACGACGATTTGTTTGATCCTTGTTTCTGTGGCTCAGGCACCACGGGCTTAGGGTCCAGGTCGTAGTCAATTTGGCAGCTTAACCTGTGATCTCATCTGAAGGCTTCACCAGGGAAGATCTGCTTCAAGAATGACTCACGTGGTTACTGGCAGGATTCAGTTCTTACTGGGCTTTGGAAGGCAAGATGAAAGTCTGTGTCATTCCTTTAGTCTGTGGGGATCTCCAGAGAGTTTCAGAAAAGCAAATACTCAGAAAACAAGTATTTTCAGAAGGCCTATACTCATGACTGGGTATAGGATGGATTGGAAATTGAAAAAACTGGAGGCTCTTTTGAAAAATCACTTTTCAGTACACCTATGTGTCAGGCACTACACTAAGACCACAAATATGCTTATGCTACCACAGGTGACAGGTGGCAAAGCCTGAATTAGAGGGTGAGCAGGGAGATAAAGACAAAGGGACAGATGAAAGAAAAGAAGCAACATCAAATAATGAGACCAGAACAGTGGGGTCGTCTGGGAGGAACAGAGGAGAGGATTCCTGAAGTCTCAACCATTCTTGGGTATGGGATCCTCCAGAGGACCATATAGTTCTCTGTGTTTTACATATTTTGTTTCTAATTTTTGTCACAACTCTTCAAGGGAGATATTATTTCTATTTTGCAAATAAAGAAAGAAACTCAGGGGGCTGGGGTTGTAGCTCAGTGGAAGAGCGCTTGCCTAGCATGTGTGAGGCACTGGGTTCCATTCTCAGCACCACATACAAATAAAATATGGGTCCATCAACAATTAAAAACTATTTTAAAAAAGGAAAGAAAAAAAGAAACTCAGTGAGGCTAAGGAACCAGCACCAGATCACAAAACTATAAAGAGCCAGAGAGACAAAACGTAACCACTGATAATGGCTTAGAGCGTTTGCTCTCCCTGGGCAAGTGCACCCTACAAGGCCAACTCTTACCCTCGAGGAAGGAGCTGCTATGGTGGAATTCTGGGGATCATCTCCAAGCTCCACTTTGAGCAGGGCAGTTCCTCAGCCTGCTTGGCATTGATCTCTTTCAGAGAGGGGTCTGATGAGGGGTTAATTGAAATCCCTCTCCACCGACCTCCTAGGTTTCCAAGGAAGCGAAGGAGTCTCAGGTTGAGACATTTGCATGGGACCTTGGAAAAAACAGCCAACTTCCAAGGTCAGGGCAGCAGAGGGTCAGCTCATTGGGCCTATCTACTTGCAGTGACCACGTCTCATCACCAAGAGAGATTTTGTCATCTCTTTAAATGATACATGAAGACCTAAAGCCTTCCCACCTTTTGGGATCTACTCTCTTGCCCTCTGTCTGCCCCTTAGACACCACTGGTACAGTCCTTTACAAAGCAAAACAAAAGTGGAAACTTAAGTAATAAACTTCAGGTTAAGCGGGAAATTCTTCGGGGACTTTCCTTCCCAGGCTGAGGATGGTGTTTTACCCTCAGTGGTTACTGCTAGTTACCAAATAGCGGTCCAGCCATCCACTCAGGACCATCTCCAACAGGGACAACCAATGAAAAAGGTGAGAGAAACAGAATGGAAAACTGGCTTGGCGGCTGGAATGCAATCCCTGGCCTTAGTCAACACAGGCTGCCTTGGCAAAAGAGCACAGGCATGTATTTTCACAGTTTTGGAGCCTGGAAGTTGGACACCAGGGTGCCAGCATTGTTGGTTTCTAGTTAGGCCTCTTTCATGGTTTGAAGATGGCTGCCATCTTGCTGGGTGCACAGGTGGGGGTGGGGGGAGTGGAGCGCTGGAGTCCTTTTTTCCTCTACATTTTTTTATTGGTGCATTAGAGCTGTACACGATGGTGGGATTTGTCTTACACATACTTTCGTTGTTCATATTACATGCACACAACAAAACAATATAATTTGGCCAGTATTCGTCCTAGCACTTCCCTCCTCTGGTGTCTCTTCTTATAAAAACACTAATCTCAGATCAGGGCCTTACTCTTTCGACCTCATTTAACCTTAATGATTTCCTGAGTGGCCCCATGTCTAAATACAGCTAGCCTGGGAATCAGAATGACAACACAGGAATTTGGGGGGAGGATACGGAACATTCAGTCCAAAACAACATCTCAGGAAGAAATCACTTTAAAAGAACCTAACAGCGTTAATATTTTATGTGATTATAAATACAATAGGTGTGCATTATGAAAAATATAGAATAAAACCAAAACAAAAATCACTCATCCTATGAAGAAGATGAAACATAACAACCACAAATGTGAGCCTTTAACTAAGATCCGAGCGATAATGGCATCATAGATTCATCTATTCACACGTGTGTGCACATGCCACATTCGCTGCTTGTCCAAAAACCTAGGGGAAGAGCTGTGGAGTTTGTATAAAGATTATGCAAGCCCATCAGAGAGCTTTTGTGTGCATGCAACTCATGTAAGAGTAAATATTCCATAACTGCTGTATATAAGCGAGGAAGAGAACCTGAAACCATGGTTGCTGGCTAAGATACAGATCATGCTCTGCTGTCTTACAATATTTTCTCCACATTGCTTTTAAAAACATTTTTCATATTACATGCCCCATCTCATATCACATTAACCCAAATAAAAATGTCATTATCCATTCCGCTCGACAGACAGCAGGCAGAGTATAGTAGAAAATTGCAGTCACGTCAGCCAGGAACAAAGCATTCTAGTCAAGAGCACATGAAGAGCCGATGGTAGGCAGCTGGTCTGGTTCCCTTTTGCATTGTCCAGGCCTATGGTTGGATTCAGTCTGAGTGGATCTCTCTCCACACACAGGACGTGCTTCTGAAGAGCTGTGTGTAAATCAAATTTTATATTGCATCTCTTTTGTTACCCTAAGGAAGCTTTGAGCCTGGTATCTAAAGAGACTTCCTTTCAAACAGCTTTTTACCAGGTTACTCTTCCTCTGAAATACATCTTTAGAGATATTTCAATATCTGGGATTTTATTAAAATAGTGTGCATTCATACCACTAAGTTTACTAAAATAATTGAAGGAATATAGTAGCCAGGGAAGTTAGTCATAGAAATGTGGCTTTGATAGTACTGAGTTCTCCAAATATTAGGGAGGTCAGCGGCATCTTGGGAATGATGGCTCAGAGGCCATTTAAGGGACCAGTTACACCACTTTTGTACTGATGGATTATTAAAATCATGATTTGTGAGAATTTAGAAAAGACTGCAGTCGTCATGAAGGGTCAGCACAGAGTGGACTCCAGGATGGGTTGTGGAGGTAAATTACATTTCTGCCTTAGTCAATCATTTGACAAAGTCTACCGCAGCCCATCGTTGGTAAGATGGGGCCTGGTGCAATATTTACTGAGGTTTGTTTGTGGTTGGCCGAAGGATCGTGGAAAATTCTGCGATTTTCTAAAACAGCTTGGTAGTGAGGGCCACAGGATTCCGCACTTGAACCTTTCTCCAAAGCCACAAACTGAAGGAAGACTTAGAAGACACACTTAGCAAATGTTAGAGGAGACGAAGAGGAAGAGCCCACATTCCAATCTCGTTCCACAGGAATGCCCCCAGGGCTTCTCGGGACCAACTGCTTCAGAGAGGAGAGCAGAGCACACAGGGGACCTGGTGACACGAGTCTTTCCTTACACCACAGAGCATGTGGGGCTCACTTGCAGGGAGTTGTCAGAGGGAGGGTTTTAGCAAAGCTGTGTGCTCCCTACCAATATCCCACCACCAGTGGCCCAAACTGCCCCACCTTACCTGGCTTCTCCATCACCCGAATGCCTTAGGGTAGCTCAAAGATTGTTCTGCTCATAATACAATTCTGGCACTTTTTCCAGAAATAAAAGCAATATAAATGTAAAGCCATTCTAATGAATGGATGCTAAAGGGCCAAAAAATCAGTTGCTCATGGCGATGATTCATGAAGAAGACCTTGTGGTTTTCATTAACCTGAACCTCAGTATTTGTCTGTATTATCACTGTCTGAAAAAGTCAACCTGGCCTTGAGATTGACATGCCAGGTACAGATCACAGGAAGTGATTCATTTACCATTTACTGGATCACACCTGAAATAACACTTTGTTCCATTTATGGGGCTGCCTTTTAGGAGGGACCCTATTTTAAAAAAAAAAAAGGAGGAGCAGTAAGATTAAAGAGATGTGCAAACCATGTGGTTAGAGGAGCATAGAAGGCAAGGGAACAATTGTGTTGCAGAAGGAGAGTTGCAGATGAATACAGTCGTCTGAATGTTGAGTGCACTATCATACAGAAGTAGTTAGAAATGAAACCAAAGAGAGGTTGTCAGAGGGTGCAATGGTTAGCTTTCTGTCACTATAACAAATGCCTGAAATAATCAACTTATAAAGAGAAAAGGTTTATTTTGGCTCATAGTTTTAGAAGTTTCAGTCCATGATGTTTTGGTCCCATTGCTTCGATGTATGGTGGAGAGCTCAGGGCAGAGCAGAAGTGCTTACTTCATAGCTGGAAGTGAAAGAGAGAGTGAGGAAGAGCCTGGAGTCCCATAATCCCCTTCAACAGCACACCCACAATGGCTTCAAGGCCTTCTAATAGGCCCCACCTCCTAAAGGTTCTACTACCTCCCAATAGCACCACTCTTTGGGGCAGGCCTTTAGCACACAGACTGGGGCGACACTCAAGACCCAAACAATAGCAGGAGTCAGATTTTGCCTCAGCACAATAGCGTACCTCCTGGCAAGGAGACTGACGTCTTATAACTTTCCCCAATACTTCAGTATTTTAAGAGCAAAGAGTAGGTATTGTGTAATCATTAAAATTCATCCGTTCATTTGACAAATGATTACTATGTGTCAGACATTGTTCTGTGTTCTGGGGATCCAGAAATGAGCAGGCCAAACTTCTCCTGCCCGCAGGAACTTAATGGTCAAGTGTCACAACAGTAAAATCTAAACCCTTTAAGGTAACGTTTCAAATTTTCCATAAGAAGTGTTCAGAGCAATGGCGGACAGCATATTGCTTTAGCTATGGTGCTGTTCTAGAACAGACACTGGTTAAAATAACTTCCCTAAAGACTTCCAGCTTGAAGTTGACACATCCTGAAGATGCCCATCCAGCCCCACAGAATTCCACCCACCCAACAAGTCTGTTGGGTAGCCACCAAAACCAATGTCTAAATTTTTGGAAACTGGGTAATGGCTACATGATCCCATGCTCTCCACCTTTCTGTGGGAAATTTTCCATGATGTAAATATTTTAATATTAATAAAAGGAACCAGCCATTGCCTTGTGTGAGAGAGAAGCCCCCTTGAAGTCAAGAGCCACACTGATTTCAAAGTCTTAAGCAGCTTAAGCACAAATGAATAACCACTCATCAGAGACGCTCTAAAAATAACTTCTGTGTTAATTAAGAAGCTGAAATGGATGACCTTAGGTCCCTTTGGATACTGAGTTTATGTTCTAGTGGAAGATCTAAGTTATAATTGGAACAAGCAAACAGGGACCTGGGTTAATTCCAGAGCCAGGGCACATGGAGTGCTGTCTGTTACTTCCTTGCTAACTACACCATGAAACCGAACGCGGATCCTACGCACTTAATGATCACTTTCATGATTATTTTGCCATATTTACTTTAAATCCTTTCTTCCTTTTTTTTTTCTGTTTCTCCTCCAAAAAGCTTCCTTAAGCCAAAATAGATGTTTGCAGTTATTGTATTTTACATATGTTCATGAATTTTGGAGCTTCCTCCCTAATCTTAGCTGTATAAAAACTACCTTCAGAACAAAATCCATTTTCCCATAAAGCACCCCATCTAACCTCATCATCTGCAGCCAGTTCAGGCTTGCTGTCTGCCTGAGGCCCTGATGACACCTTATTGTCCATTATCAGATGATGCCCCTCATCAGCCAAGCCTGTGACCTTCTCCTGGATCACTTAAAGACCTATGCAGAGTCTGGGGCTGCGTTTGACATCCAGAGGTAAGGATGTGACGTGACAGATGAGAAGTCACAGTTTTAAACAGCTGCTTCTTATAATCGTACCTAATCAGGGGACAATTAGCTTGGGAGTAACAAACTATAGAAATACTAGAAGCTCATAAAAGTATGGATGGACTGAGTCGTGAGAAAAAAAAATGAAACCCACTTAAAACATGAAACAGAAGCGAGGGGGCGTGGCCTGTTGAAGAGAACCCTGCAGTGTTGGATTGTCTGCCTCCTTCTGCAGACCCAGGGCGGGAAGAATAGGCCTGGGCAGAAGGGACAGGGACCTGGGGGAGAGTGTGTGAATTTTCACATCAAGAAAAATAGTGCAGAGGCTGGGGTTGTGGCTCAGTGGTAGAGCACTTGCCTAGCACACACAAGACACTGGGTTCAATTTTCAGCACCACATATAAATAAATGAATAAAATAAAAATCCATCAAAGTCCTTTAAAAAAAATTTAAAAAAAAATAGTGCAGCACCTCCATACGGAAACCACGGCGTGGACATTACACTTAATGGCTGCTTATCTGGCTTTCCTCCTAGAAACCTTTAGTTGTTTGATGCCAAATCTTGGCTTACAGCAAATCACCTGGACGCTGACTCATGATCATCAGGGCAAATAAAATCACAATATCATCACCAACATTCACGTGTCCACAGGGCTTCTCAACCACATTCCCTCTGATTGTAGGATGCAGAAGATGGCTGAAGATAAGGTGGCCAGTCACCTATGAAAGCAATGTAAATAACTCTTAAAACCCTTAGATCTCCAGCCATTAGGATCCCATGGAGCCACATTCAGTAGCCTCGGTTTTGTCTTTACTCGGGCGGGCAAATGGGAAATTGGTGGTAGAAGCGTTTCCAAGAGAAGCAGTCAAAACTCTAAAGTCATCTGGAAATGTCATTTACTCCTTACTAAAACAGTGGCTATGGAACTGATGGCGAAGAGGCACTAAATGAGTGCCCACATCCAGGACAGAAATAGACCTTGTAATTATCCAGGATATTAATAACTCAGTTGTTAGTCTTCCTAAAAAGAACTTAAGCTGACTTCTCCCGGAAGAAAGCAAAAGGGGAAAAAAGAAGATAATTCTAGTTTAAAATGGCCTTCTGGGAGACAGGCTTCCTATGGCCCAAGAGGTCAAAGTTTCTGGAGCTACTGCCAGATACTTTCCTCTGTTTGTTTCTCAAGTGCAAAGTGTGCTTTCTGTAATAACACACAGAAGATCGTGAAGCCTGTCCTAAAGTTCGTCTGGTATTTATTTGAGTGGGAAGAGTCCTCATTTTTTGTTTGTTGTTCTTTAAAAAAAAACTGTAAAAATCATTAGGAAGAAAAGGAGGGAAAAGTTAATAAAACTAGACCATCAGTTTGTTTGTTCATTAATGACAATTCGACAGATACCAGTTAATCACTGGATTCTGACCTTCCAGGCACAGCCTCGAGGCAAAGCTATAGGCTCTGGGGCCCCGGGGTTCCCTCCTCCAGAGGCCAGAGAATGTAAAATGTGCCTCTTGGTAGTTGGCTCTGCTCTGCTGGGTCCGGGCCGCCTGAACCCGGTGGTTGAGTTAGCCATGCCCTCCGTGAGCTCGCTGGGGGCCCCACATGCTCCCACAGTCTGCTGCGGCTGCGCACCCCGGCAGCTCCTCTCCCACGTCTCAAGTCCCTCTGCAGGGCGAGGATCTCCCAGTAGCCAGGGAGCCCCACTTTGTTGGGAGGGGTGCATGGGGGCAGGGCCAAGGCCAGCAACCTTGCAAATTCAAACATGCCCCTCTCCCTAGGTGCTACTGCTATTACACCACAGACCTGGTGGCCAGTGTCGCCTTCGGCACCCAGGTGGACTCCCGGAAGGTTCCCGAGGACCCCTTTGTGGAATCCTGCAGGCGTTTCTTTGCGTTCTCTATCCCCAGGCCTCTCCTGGTCTTACTGTGTAAGTACAGCTCCTGCCGGGGGGCGGTAAGGCCAGACCTGGGGCCACTTGCAGGCTCTATCCATGCTGCTAGGAAAGGACACTCGAGGGTCTCTGAAAGCTGCCCTGCAGGGATGGGGTCTTCCTGGAGTCACCAGGGTTCTCTTATCACAGCCTGGAGCCACTTATCACCAACACAGGTAGCCCTGGCTTCTGTCACCACCATGGAGGTGAGAACGGTGGCGACACTCTGAACGCATTGCTTCCTTAACTCCTGCCATTCTGCCTCTGAGAAATATCCTTGCCCCCACTTTCCCAATGAAAAAACTGAGGCTTGAAAAGGCAGATCCAAGACTAGAATCAAAAACCTTTCATTTTCTAGCACATTTTTCTCCCCTCCAGCAAAATCCTCTTCAGAAGACTTCTCACTGGAAGCCCAATGTACAGTAAACTAGGAAACTGGGTGGCAAACACGGAGTTGTTTACACTTGCATAGTAAACATAGAAATTGCTGGGTGGGTGACTAGGAGGTGGCCTAATGCTACAGAGACAAGTCCATTGGCTTCATTTTTATTTTACAAATGAGTTTTTGCCCCCCGGCCAACTCCAGCATCTTCTTGCTTTTAAGGAAGCACTGATGCGCTCTTATTGCTATCAGCGAACTCGCCCTGATTTCTGGCCTTTCTGCTGGGCGGGTAAATTCTTAACCAGTTTCATGGGAGGCCCTGTCACCTCCGTCAGCTCCACACTGAAACTGTAGATGTCCGTGTAAGGTCCAGCAGTCTCTTCCTGCCCCATCCCTTGAATTACGGGACCCATCCTGTGTCCTGTGGGATGGTGGCCACATAGTCCCTGCTTCCCCTGATCGCTCTGCCTCTTAACTGGGCAGAGTGTTCTGAGACCCCTGAGTGTCTAGAACTGTCCTCTCCAGCCCAGCTCCAGCCCAGAACCCTGTGTGCAGTAGGCCCACCATGGAGCTGAGCTCCCCTGTGGCCAGGCCTCAGCCCTTGGGTCTAGAGCCACTCTCCAGGAGGGATTAGGTGGCGCTGACCCAGGGAAGCCTATCCCAAGGGCACAGCATCAAGGACTCAGGCTTATCTGGCATGCAAGGGAGGAGCCCATGGCGGATGGGGCCAGCACTATGTCAGCCTTATAGTAGTGGCTCTTAGAGACAATTCAGGTGGTTGCTCTGGGGACAGTTGTCCAGAGAAAGAAATGCAAATGACCAGAAAGTTAAGAAAGTAAATGAGCTTCTACCCTTTGCTAAGACTTGAAGCACACAGCCTGTGATCTGCTCTCTTGACAGAACAGAAAGACCTCAGTCTGAATATCTAGAACCTGAACCACTAATTCACAAGCTGAGACCTCCTGTAGAGGGCCAGCTGAGGGGGAGGACTTGGTCAATCAGGCAGACATTTATTGAGTGCTTACTATGTGCAAGGAATGGTGACAGGGACAGAGATGGAGCCAGACATAACCCAGCTCTGAGGAGCAGTGATTCCCGGGGGAGGGGGGGGGGCAGGCCTTCGGAATGACTCGGATTCAAGGAGGGCACTTGCTTCCTAGTAACAGGCGTCTAATAGCCATGGGTTATTATGGCCCCCTTTTCAATGCCACTTTTGTTTTTCTTTCAAGTATCATTTCCATCCATAATGGTCCCACTGGCCCGGATTCTGCCCAATAAGAACCGAGATGAACTGAATGGCTTTTTTAACAAACTCATTAGGAATGAGATTGCCTTGCGGGACCAGCAAGCTGCAGAAGAGGTAACGTATTTTAATAGGATACAGCCTGGAAACAGAATGGAACCTAATTTGCCATTGCTCTCTCTCCTTTTTCTTCCCTCCCAACCCCACACATCACGCCATGCTGTCCTCCAGCAATCTGCTACCCTGAGCTTTCCAGGGGCAGCGGAAAGCAAAGTGGAAGGTCAACGAGAACGGGGAGGAGAGGTGGGAAAGGACAGGAGGAGGAAAAGCCCCGAGCAATGGGCCCCTCCCCTGACATGGCGACCAGAATGAATGCTGACCCTCCCAAACTGCCTCTCCAGCTCAAACATCACCCCAAGCGCAGGTTAGAGAAGCCCATAAGAATCTTCTAGGTAAATGTGCCCCATGTAATTTTCATGAGCATATTCTTTTTATTGAAAAATGGCAAGACGGAGTGTCATAGCATGAATAGCATAAATATTAGAGAGAAGTTTGTGCAACTGTCAATCAATCCCACAATCCCTTTCAGGGCAGAAGATGTTGCTACAAAATCTGTGGTTGAGTGCCTTCTGGTCTCTTTAGCAGGCTTCATTTGAGATCTAGAGCTTTCTTTCCTCCTTACAGACTTGCACTCGGCTTGGCACATAGTGAGAATCGAGTAAATATTTGTTGATTGAACTCGGCTAAGAATAGAAGTAAGAATTTTCACTGTGAAGGAAGATCATTTCAATACCGGATATGCTCATGCATGCATAAATGCTGTTCTTTAAGGGCCTCGTTGCATTCAAGAAACTTACTGAAAGGAAAAACGAGGCTGAAAGGGCTTTTCCTTAACTGACTTGTTCAAGATGGAGCTTTAAAAGGGTTTTCCCAAAGACTGAGTGGCTCAGAGGAATTCATGAGGTCCAATGGTTAAAGCATTGGCCTAGAATGAAATCAGAGTCGATTAGTGGCTGGATTCAGAGAGCAGCCTTGGGCGGCGGCCTTGTCCTCTCATCTTCATACCCTGGGGACCGTATAGCAAGTGCATCTGGATCCACAAGACATGGGAAGGTTTATACAAACTCTTGGGCCCTTGGCCCACACCACTATAAACTCAACTTGAATGTGCTTGGAGCTGTGGGAGGAATCAGCTAACTGGTCTACCTAGCGTGACTCTGAATCCTGAAGGACAGAGCGCTCCTGTCCAGGTGCTGTCTTCTGGGCAGCGGGGAGACAGGTTGAGGGAGGAAGGATAAAGAAAAATCTTGAACCTTAATAGCACTGTAAAGGACTGCCCTATGTAAGCCTTCTCTCTGTCTGTCTCTCTCTCTCTCACACACACACACACACACACTCCCCACACCCTACACTCCAAGCCTGAAACCCACTGGTTGTGGAATCAAGCTGAAAATTTAAAAAACTGTTTCACTGAGTGACTTACTAAGAGGTGAGAGGTTTTTAAAGATCCGATTACTGGGATTGCCTAGAGCTTTTCGTTTTATAAACTCTAAAGCTATTTGTTTCAAACAATGAGTTGATCTGAGAGAAACCTCCCCACCACAAATCCAGGACTGCCCGTGTCAAGTCTAAGCTATAAGGTTACTAAGAAAACTTACTTGAAAGCCATCGGAACCCTGTATGCATTCCATCAAGCAGATGTGTGTTTGTGCAGAGAAAATGCTGCGCAGATGTTAAAAGGTAAATATTTTTCTAAGCTCCAGCCGTTGGGTGGATTAGACACCTACATCTATCAGGACGAGTATTTTTCTTGGATATAACCATAAACCAGCACTGTTTGGGTCCTAAATGGGTAGTGTTCAGATAGCCTCCATGATGCCGTTGTGAATAATAGGAACCGTCCACACTCATGTTCCTCTGCTGCGCAGAAGCCCTGGAGAGCAGCCCTTCCCTCCAACCTCATTAGCTGGAGGTGAAGGCACATTTCTGCAAGCCTCCGCTGGCCCTTTAGCAGGCTGGCTGAGCTGGGGTAAGAGGAAAGACTGCCAGCTGCCCTCTGCCCCTGGAAAAACACATGGTATGGTCGTGGCTATGCCTTGTCATCATCCCCACCCCTGCAAAGCCACACCGAGTCTCAGGGACCACAACTGTGTCACACCCTGAGGAGGTCCAAATGGACCACCTGAGAGGTCCAGGGATGCTGTGGAGTCCCTCGCTGGCTAGGGGAGCAGTGGGTGCTCATTTCCCTCTGACACCACCCCCAGATCTCTGCCCCACCCTGGTTCTGCTCTGCGTTCACAGGGATATCGTGGGACTGCAGCAGCCACCATGTTAGCCAAACAGCAGGAGGGATGCTGGGGAATGCCAGCCCTCGAGGATGCCATTTAGACATCTACAGGAGCAGGGTCAGGGCGGAATGAAGAGGCCGACTCTTGCTGACCCTTGGCCGTTTTCTCAGCCATTAGTCTGAGCCGGATGCCAAAGAAGCAGAGGGCTCGCTTTCTTGGCCCCAACATGTGCGACACCCACAGCCTTAGCCCTGAGCTCTGCTAGGCTCTCATCAGACACCTCGAAGGTCACAAAGCGGGGATGCCTTCTGCTCTAAATAACTTGCAGTTGTTATCAAACCCGGCTCACCCTTCCTCAAAGGGTGTTTATGGCTTTACATTTGCATTGGTGGAATTATTTATTGCATATCTAATATGGGCTCAGCACAGAACTAGGCACGCATGGGGGCTGGGCGGAGGGGCCTGCCCTGGGGATGCTTATAACCGTATGGAGCAGAAAAGGCGACCACACAGGAAATCACAACAATCTGAATAGTGGAATTACATTTTTTTAAAAAGATGGCATTACATGCTAATATGTGGGGCATAGATTATTCATGCAATAGAAATTCAGAAGCCAATGAATTGAGAAAAGGCTGCAACTAGCAAAGTACTTTGAAATTAAAATATTTTCCTGGTAGGGGGTTCTGATACTCTTCTTTTGCTGTTTTAATTCCATAAACTTCAGAAAGGAACATCATCTTGGTTGTCATTCATCACATTAAAGGGCATTTCAAAGAAGAGATGCACCAGGCATACACTTTGTTAATGCTCAAGCAATATGTAAACACTCCTATAGTTAAAATTAGTGTCCTAAAAATATAAAGAATATGCAAATTACTGATAAGAAAGGTAGGGGAAATGGTAAGAAAGCTCTAACCACTTAAATGGGGGTAAGGATTTACTGAGAACAAAAGGGATGGATAGGAAGCAGAAAGCTAGGTCCAGAGGCTTTGAAGACATGCTCCATCCGTCAGCTCCATCCCCTGTCCCCCAGTTCTGTTGACTTTCTACCATGAGAAAAAACTTCTGACTGCCCAGAGGAGTTCTAAATTGCGCATGGGTGAGCAACTGAGCTTGGGCTCTGGTTTAAATCCATAAGAAGCTTTCTTGTGCTCTTATCAGAAAAACAACCAAGAGTTCAAACATATCAGAGTAAAAAGTAAATGCTCCCCTGGTTTCCCACCTCCTCCAGCTTACTAGGAACTGTTAAGTGTGGACATTGCTAAATGTTTTCCATGTGGAGATGAATACACATAATTACACATATTGTGTACTTATTGTTTTTACAGAAATTAGATTCCACGCATACTGCTCCCCAAAGTTTTTTTGTTTTGTTTGCTTAACAAAGTGACTCCACACCTTTCCATACCAGCCCAGATAGAATAGAATGGCCTCAACTGAAATGGATAAAGGAAATGTAGTGTATAAACCCCATGGAATACTATTTAGTCATAAAAAATAATGAAATCAGGCTAGGGTTGTGGCTCAGCAGTAGAGTGCTCGCCTTGCACGGACAAGATCCTGGGTTCGATTCTCAGCACCACATAAAAATAAATAAGTGAAATAAAGGTATTGTGCCAACTAAAAAATAAATGTTAAAAAAAAAAATGAAATCATGTCATTTGCTGCAACATAGATGGGAACCGGAGGCCATTATGGTATGTGAAATAAGCCAGACACAGAAAGACAAATGCAGCATGTCCTCTGTCACATGTGGAAACTAATAATAAAGTGGATTTTTTTTTCATAGAAGTAGAAAGTAGAATCGTGTCATTAGAAGCTGAGAAGGATGTGAGGGAAGGAGAGGGCTAGAGGGCTATTGAATAATGGTACCAAATCCTATTAGATTAAAGGATTAAGTCCCAGTGTTCTGTAGCACAGTAGGGTGACTATAGTTTACAGCAGCTTATTTCACATTTTGTAAAGAAATAAAAATGAGTTTGAAAGTTCCCAGCACAAAGAAATGATAAATATTTAAGGAGATGGAAATGCTAAGTATTCTGATTTGACCATCACACATTAAATACATTAATCACACTATACTCCATAAATATGTGCTAGGGATGCGCCCGAGGCCTCGTGCGTGCCAGTGCACTCTGTGCCACTGAGCCCCACCTCAGCCAGCCTGTCTTGTTGACCATCAGCGTCACAGTCTGCCCGCTGCTGCCCAAGTCTAGGGAACGATGAGGTGGTCTCCAGGTCCTGGCCATCTCAGATACCCCAGTGACAAGGATCCTGTTCCTACCGAGCTCTTCAAAGGTTAGGCCATGTGTCTCCTTCCTCTGTCCCCCAAGAAACCTCCTTCTGTGACTCTAAGGTCACAATGTGCATTTTGCTCTGTCCTTAGAGGCGGAGAGACTTCCTCCAAGCGGTGCTGGACGCCCGGCACTCTGCACGCTCCGTGGGCCTGGACAACTTTGACTTTGCCAAGGAGGTCCCCTCCTCTGGCAAGGGCACAGCGGACCCCTCCCAGCAGCAGCCCAGAGCCTTGTCCACGCCTTTGACCGTGGATGAGATCGTGGGTCAGGCCGTGCTCTTCCTCATCGCGGGCTATGAGATGGTCGCCAACACACTGTCCTTCGCCACCTACCTGCTGGCCACCCACCCCGACTGCCAGAAGAGGCTTCTGAGCGAGGTGGACCTCTTCAAGGAGAAACATGTGAGTACAGGTGGGGTCCAGGGTGATGTCCACAGGTGACCAATTTTGTGCTCCTGGAAGTAAAACTTGTTTGACTAACTTGCTAATCTCACACCCTAAATTCATGAGATGAAATCAGGCCACTGCTGGCCTTCTCCATCTCTCTGGTCCAGTGAGTAAAATAGAGGGGTCAGAAAAACAGAAGGGAAAAAAGACAGATGGTGTGGGTACCTTCACTGTCTGGGACTGCCCACAAACTGGCCAGGGAACCTGCAAAGTCCCAGGAAGCTGTGGGTGTCCAAGGGCAGCAGCTGGGAAGGAGGTGTGGCTTCCCAACACTGACTGTGAAGTGGCCACGCTGGGGGAGACAGGTGTGAGCCAGAAAAGGCAGCTGGACTGCAGGGCAGGAGTGGACACAGGACAGGCCCAGCTGAAGCAGGACTGGAGACCAGCTGAGCTGAGGAGGGCCACAGGCAGAGGGAGGTGGAGGTGGCTAGTGAGGTGGGTCTGGGCCTCTGGGTGTTCCTCCAGATCAGGCCCTTCTCAGCCAACTTGCTTGGTTGGTGAGCCAGGCTACTTTCACCTCGTGTGTCTTCTGAATGCTTGTGTGTGCATGTGTGCACGTGTGTGTGTGTGTGGCTTCGACCTGTGAGTTGTTAAATAGAATCATTTAAAAAATCTGTGCTTTCAAATAGCATCCTTTCTATTACATTCTGATGCCATTATTACTACCCTCACAATTTTGGAAGGTGGCTTGTTCTCTTATTGGGATCATTAGAAAAAAATTTTTTTTGTGTATAGTAAGCTAAAAACTAATTCCAGGAAAATTTCATTTCTCTATCCTCCTGGGGAGGCAAAGGCAAAGTTTGTCTTTCTTCTCCACTAGCAGCTTTTAAACATTTGAAAACTGAGTCACTGTGTGATTAATTCTCTCAATTTGGGGTTCAACATGAGCTTATGGTCCACTTTAAGTTCTGTGTTGTTATGGCAACTGCCAAGCCAGGTCTCCCAGTCCCCTGCTTATACAATTGATCTTTTGAGCCTAGATGCAAGAGTTTATATTTGTTCTTATTACTGTTCAAGTCAGTCAAAATAATTTTGAATCTTGATTCTGCCATCTGTCGTATTAGCAGTTCCTCCAGCTTTGTGTCATCTGAGACTTGCTAAGCATGTCTCCTATTTCATCTAAGTCATTGATTTAAATGTTGAACAGGACAGGGCTCCCTCCAGATTGACATTGATCCATTAATCAATATTCTTCGGGCATGGAGTCTCAACAAGCTGCGAATCCAAATAACCCTAGCACCTCTCTCATCCTGTTTTATAGGTACTTATTTAATATTTGGTTTAAATTGAGGAGGGGGTGGAGGGACCAAAGATGATTGGAGCACACTGGAGCAGGAGAAACCAGGGGAGCTGAAGGCTTCCCTATAGGTACCTTTAGTTGCAGGTAACAGAACCCCAACTCAAACTGATCTTAACAAAAACACAAACAAACTCACAAATTTATATTTATGAATGCAAATAATCACACAGCTCAGGGATAGATGTTGCTTCAGGAAAATCTCTATCCAGGCCTCAAAATATGTGCTCAGGCTCCAGTATCTTCTGCCCAGTTCCTGGGCTGTGTGTCCTTATGGTGGGCCCCATTTTGGGTCATGCTGTCCTCTGGAAGCCCCAGGAAGCCTGCCAGGAATGTCTGTGACCACATACTTCCTTATCCTCCCCAGTGAAGAGGGTCTGTGGCCTCAAATTCCCAGCAAGAGTCAGGAAGGGCACTCTGATGGGAATGCTAAGGTCACTGCCCATTCTGGACCCCATTTTCATGGTCAGGGAATGAGGGTCCCAATGGCCTCATGCCAATCAGACCCCAGCCCCAGGTCAGGTCTACTCAGGTCATTTGGCTGAGAACTTGGGAGAATGACTTCCTGAAGAATGCCTAAGGCGCTATCCCAGGAAGGCATCAGCAGGAGGTTCAGCCCCAAGTCCCAAATAAACCAGGAGGAGGTGCCCAGCAACATGTAGAGCCGACAGAGGCTTGGAGAGGGGGCTGAGCTCCGAGAGATAGAAGTCCTGATGGGCACCTTGAGGGAACTTAAAGGCTGATTGATAAACAATTCAGTTGTATCTATTAAACGATATCTCCCTTCCATATTAAACCCTCCAGGGCAATAAAAGACAGCAAAAATTGATTCTAGAATATGGCATCATTTGGAGAGCTACAGAGCCCTAGGAACCTGCCTATCACATAAGCTAAGACCCCGTCAGGCCTGGGTGTAGTAATATCCGGGACACAGGGTGAGCTTCCATCTAAAGCCCTCACGCACACAGGATACCTCTGTCGTGGCCTGAACTGACCATGACCTTGAGGAGAGCCACCCTGGCCTCTGTCAATCTCCCAGTCTTGGATCAGGCCTTCTTTCCCGGGGCCATCTCGCACGGGTTGTGCCAAATAGCCCAAGGCTCTGAAGAGATTACCTGGGTAGATAAACTAATTATAGCAGAGAAAGGTTTTCAAACTTGAGTGCATGCAAAATCATTTGATAAGACAGTATAAAACACATATTTTAGGGCCCTGGATTCAGAGGTCCTGATTCCCTAAGTCTGGGCTGGGGCTTGGGAACATGTATTTTTAATAAACATCCTCAGGTGGGGACACTGGTTCCACTTGGAGAATGTAATCTTGGACTCTTAGGGCCCAGATCCCTCTTCCAAGAAAAAAATAGCATCCAATGCCCTGCCCCAGCCTCACAACCCCACTCTGTAGATCATATTCTTTCCTCAGGCAATGTTTGGGATGGTCTTTGACAAATGAGAATAACTAGTTGTTGTCTTTTAAAAAATAAATTTGGTAGTCACAATAGCATTGCTTTGTGTGGCCTTGCTCAGGATACTCACTCGATTAAATTTGTAAGTTTTCTTTCTTTCTCTCTTGTTTTATTTATTTATTTATTTTTTTTTACCATAATCAGAGCTCTGTTAATATGGGCCATCTGTCAGGACAGGGAAATGCAGATTAGATGTTCACACATTAGCTATTTTCCTGAAAATATTCCTGAAAATTTGCATGTAAAGTATGACTTGTTATAATTTTCCTGCTGGTTTCCATTCAACAAATATTTCTTGAGTGCCAGTTAATGCCAGCTCCTGGGGCTCAGGACCCTCCCTCACACCGTTTTTTGCTAGAGTAGAGAGCACCCCCAGAGGCCCCTGTGCCGCCTTTCCTGGGGTTTGTCCATGAGGTCCCTGGATTCAAGCTGGAGTTCGCTGGAGCTGCTTCCCCTGAGCCATGTCCTTCTACCAATGTCCTTTGAGCATCTGAGGGGAACCCTGTCCCTCCAAAGAAAAGAGTGGGTATGTGCATTGAAACTCCTTCCATGAGCGGTGACAGAAAGTGGCCCAGACTTCTCAGCCCCCAGAGCTACAAACTCCAGAGGGGCAGGGCTGCTTTCAGAAACCGCTAGATGCAGCAGCTCTAATCCCACTCCCCAGCGGCTCTCTCCACATCTCTCACCTTCACTTGCTCCTTCACCCTCTGGGACGGTCCCTCTAGTCATCTCTAGATGGCTGAGTGACTAGTACTTTGCACGATGTGAACTCAGTGAGGTACAAACATGAAACCATGTGGTGTTTTCGCCAATTCTTTTTTTTAAACATGCTTTCCTTTCCCGTTTCCGGACACCTGGGGCAGATCTCAAAGGTGCCTGTCACTTTGAGGCATTAAAAAGTCCAGACCCATCTGGTTCCGATTAAAACTTCAGTCTCAGATGCAGCTCAACGCTCTGCTGTGCCTTCCACCCAGGCCTACCCGTGGCCCGAGGAAGCCACCCGGGAAGGGGTGGGGTCTGCTCTTCCTCCTGCCTTCTTCCTGCTGCACCTGCTGGACCTCCTTCTTCTCCAGGGCTTGGGTGTCACAAGAGATCCCAAGTCCTACCCTCCGGGGCTGCTGTCTGCACCTTCTTTGAGGAGCAGATGCAAGAGTGGTTCAGAGGGCTCTTGGGGGAGCCCCCACAACACAGTTCCCTGACCGGGGAGACCAGCTCCAGTGGCCAGCTCACATTCACAGTTTTGGTGCTACAGTCTCCTTGTGGCAATCAGCCAATGATCTCATTGGCAAGAAGGCTTGAGCCTCGATGCCTCCTGTCGCATCCACAGGACCCACGGAAAGCACACTTCTTACCACACCAGCAGTGGTCGCTCCCCCTGCCAGCCCCTCCCTCCACCCTGACATCTCTTTCCAATTACCTGTCCTCTCCTCAAACAGGTAGAGAGGGCGAATCAGCAATTCTGCTGCATTGTGCAGATGACCAAGGAGAACAGAAGGCCAGGCCCGGGGGCTGCCTTCATCTCCATAGTCATGCATAGACTCCGTGGTTCCCAGATTAGAGCCTCTCATTTTCCAGTTTCTTGTCATGCAGTCATGTTCCTTCTGAACTTCGAAACACCAGCTTTCCAAATTCAGGGGCCTAAGTCCAACAGTGCCTGGGACAGTCTCTCTTGTGTACTTCTTGTACATGATGCGGCCACTCCATACTACCTGGGGTGCAGAGCCAGTCAATCCTTCCTAATGGTTAAAGACAAGGCTGGCAGTTTGCCTGGTTGCACACTGAACCATCCAGAAGTGAAGATGTCAGCCATGAAGGTCAGTAACTCGGATGATATATTTTCAGCAGAACCAAACCCTGGCACAAGAAGGACACCTTAGTCGCTTCCTTCACTATTGGGGAAAATCTTACACATGTGTTTTGGCCCACATCTTCTGTCTAGCAACATCCCATCTCTTACCAGCTACTTTGACCCAAATGACCTTGATTGCCTTTCTCCTTTCAAGGGATGGACTTCTGTTCCAGTGTATAACAGTTATAACCACTTGATAAATCATGCATCTAGGCTGCTTCTTCCTAGGAAACATAAATTTTCTTCCACTTCATCTGATTTAGGAATTTTGTATAGCCTCCCCTACACTTGTCCCACCATCAAAAACCAATTTAGGGCTGGGCATGGTGGTGCACACCTGTAATTCCATCGGCTTGGGAGGCTGAGGCACAAGGATCATGAGTTCAAAGCCAGCCTCAGCAACCTAGTGAAGCCCTAAGCAACTCAGCAAAACCCTGTCTCTAAATAAAATAGAAAAAAGGGCTGCGGATGTGGCTTAGTGGTGAAGCACCCCTGGGTTCAACCCTGGTATCAAAAACAAAACAAAACAACAACAAAAAAAAACCCATCAATTTAGAAACTTCTTGGTCCATTTCCATTACTACAACAAAATACTTGAGACAAGGTATTTTATTCTAGACCAGGTATGTCTATTTTTTAATTTTTAAAGAATAGACATTTATTTTGCTCAGAGTTCATGGAGGCTGGGAAGCCCAAGAGCATGCTGCCAGCATCTGATCTGTTGGCATCTGACAAGGGCATCCTTGCTGCATCATAACATGGCAGAAGCCATCACATCATGAGACACAACAAGCTCGCCAGCTCACCCAGGTCTCCTTCTCTTACAATCCCACCGATGACATCATGGGAACCCTACCCTCATTACCTCTTCTAAACCTCCCTACCTCCCAATGGCCCTACTTTCAAATCCCATCAGCATATGACTACAGGATTAAGTTTCTACCCCTGAGTTCTGGGGACAATCAAACCATACAATTCCCTTTCTCAAGTCATTCAATCTTTTTTTTTTAAAAAAAAAAAGCTATTTTTTAATGCCTTTATTTATTTATTTTTATGTGGTGCTAAGGATTGAACCCAGTGCCTCACATATGCTAGATAAGTGCTCTACCACTGAGCCACACCCCCAGCTCTCAAGTCACCCCATCTTGAGGACACTCTCTTGTCCCCTTGTTGTCCTACTCATGTTGAAGAGGAGGCACTTCCATTAAATTCAATAGTGAAGGAGCAGAGAAGGGTTTATGTATTTGTACCCCTTACCAAATTAAAAAAAAAACAACAACACCAATTTTCTAATAAGACCTTGTTGTTTGGATGCTTCATTTTGTCTTCTAATATATAATTTTAAAAAGGATGGGGGGAGCAATCTGTTCCCACATCAATAATTTTTGTTATAGCTTTAGCAATTTGTGTTGAAATTATTGACTTTTGATCTGACTAAACCATTCTCTTTTCTTCTCTTTGGTGCTGGACTGTGCCAGCCAAAATTTATGACCCATTTTCCTTCTGCTTAATTGTTGATATAAATCTACTGCATAGAACCCAGTTGTAAATTTATCACAAACTGGATTGGATTGATATACAGTCTCTCTTTAGGATAATTTGAACACAGTTATGCCTCAGAAGGAAGGCCAGATTCTTAAAACATCTCTTGAATAGCTGTTGTGTCCTTATTATAAATATCTAATTAAAATACAACATACTCTTCTTTTTTCTCTTAAGGGTAAAGGGACATTCCAAGCTGGTTATTTCAGCTGATTGTCTCACACTGACAGTAAGAGCAAGGTTAGGAATTTGTTCTCGAAGCAGCCAGAGGATCTCAAAGGGAAAAAAGCATATTCCATGGCTACAAAAATTTATGTATATAACCATTTTACCCTCAACCAGCTATTTCATTAATATATGTCCTTTGTCACAGGGGGAAGGGTTCAGAGAAAAAAATATGTGAATAGCTCAACATAAATTCATGCTCACTATGGAGAAAATTGTGTCCCAGTTGGGATCCTTCCCAGGGTCAATCTTCACATAAGCAGTAAGACACAGTCAACTTTGAGATCAAGTGAAAAGCTGGAAATGGGTTTTCCCCATTGGGAAGGTCCCCTCCCCTTTGCCCAGGTCTGCAGGGGAGTCACTGGAAGTGAACTCAGGTGTTCCCCACCAGCTCAAACCCAGCCACACAGGCCTTAGTGGCTCTTCAGAATCCCTCCCTTTCCTTCAGATGCCACATCTATGAAATAGACACAAAGCCACAAGGCAGAAAGAGAGAGGTAGGAACAAAGAACAACTTGCAGCCCTAATGTCCAACTACAACACAAAGAACCGGGGCAGTAACAGTGCAGAGCAGGCAACAGCCTGTAGCACAGCCACCAGTTGGAGCATCTCAGACTTCATCGTAGGTAGGGATCCCCTAGGGATATTGTTAAAAACTGCAGAATCTGATTTGCAGGGTCTGGGGTGGAGCCTGAGCATCTGCATTCCTAACAGCTCCCAGCCCACACTGAGGAACAATTCTGAACCCTAAAGCCTGCCTCTATCTTTGTTTTTTTTTTCTGCCTCTATCTTTACTATGATGTCTGAACTAGTATTTATCCCGAATGACAGAGGGGCCACTGGTCTGCAATGGTTTACCTTTTGTGAATGCATTTGAAAGGCTTCAAGAGAGTTCCAATGAATTTGAAGACACTTTCTTTATTGAGTGGGAGATAAAGTGATGGAGGAATTAATCTAATAGACTTTAGAAGTATATAAATTTTTCTAAATTAATCCTAAAATCTTGCTTCCTTAAATAACTTCTCCATGGCAGGAAGTCAGAAGGTGCTTCTGAGTTGATTTAAAGTCATTTTCAAAGCAGGTGACATAGGCACCCAGAGGTTTCTCTCTGGGTACTTGTGTAGACTGGGGACCTGTCACAATGGACACATACCCACCAGGCCAACCTCTTAGTCAGGGAATTTCATCTAGCCCAAAACTCCCCCAAGGACTTCCTAGTGTACCCAGGAGCTTTGGACCCCTGGGAGAGGCATGGTAAAGTCTTGTGGCCAAAAGGCACTTCCCCTGACACCATCTCTCTGTGGGCCTCCATCAAGATCTGCACTATTTTCACTTTAGGAGTAAGAGCTGTGAGGTTGGGTGGGGCTTGGAAATCTATCCGACTTGCCCATTTCCTGTTCTTTTTGGAAGCGTCCGACAGGCATCCTGACGAGTACCAGGGCAGGGCAGTGCACAGCCTGAGAAGAAAGGTGTCTCTGGGTCCGTGCCTGGAACTCTATCTTGGAAGTTGTGGTTTGTGGCCCCTGCTGCCAAAGCACTAGGTCCCAGAAGGAGGACAGGATAGAAGGCACTACTGAGACCCGTCACTCAACAACTCAAGAGTCCCCAAAGCAGAGTGACCAGTCAGGCAACAGAGAAATTATTATTATACAAACAGAAGGGTCTTTCTCTTCTTGGGGACATTTGTGGGAAGGTAGGCTGTGCCACATTGGGCTATGAATGGGCTCCATCTCCGTACCCAGGGCTCTAAGCGCCTCCATTCCCTCTTCCTTTTTCTTATTTTCATTCTAGTTCTTCCCAGATCCAGGGAGACCCAGAATGTCCCCTGCTCCACCTCCTGGCTCACTGCCCACTCGGGAGCCCTGGATGGCCCAGAGGACTGTAGTCACACACAGCAAGGTGCCAAGGCAGGAGGCAGATAGAGGGGCAAGAAGGACTCACAAGTGGTTTTTCTGGCCACCTGTAGCAGTTTTAGCAGTTGAAGCTCCAAATGCCCCCTATCCATAAAGTCCCTGCAGAGCAGAGGGAGAGGTGACCCGCAACGAGATGTTCCTCCTGGGAATGGGCCACACCAATCAGCATGGATGTAGGGCTCCTCATGTGGCAACTGAGAGTATCTTATATTCCATATCTGGGTCTCTGGAGGGACCAACATTTGCTAAGTGAATAAGCTGGTGGGTGGTTTCCAGCAATCTAGAGAAGCAAGAATTGAAAGCCACCCTGGGCTGCTACCTCCACAGGTGAGGCTCAGTGCTCTGTATGTCCATCCACTTGGCATTGAGGTAATTGGTGACAGAATGGCTCATTTATTTAACTGTTGAGCACACTATGGGCTCTTAGCACATCAGAAGAATGGGTTTTATTTCCAACAATTAGCTTTTGAAATAAAAGAATAAACACACACTTTTTTGTTTTGACTTCCCTGTATACTACTGACCAAAGCCACTTTTAGGGAGCAGGAACTTTGAAATGATGTCATCTGGTAAGAATTTAAAGACCTCTGGTCTCTACATAAACCTTCTCTCTCCACCCATCATTAGGCTGAAAATGTCACCTTTAGGAGGATCTTTGGGAGCAGGGAGCCACTTTGGCCCCCTGCTGGGCCTCCTGGTCCACTCCAGAGCCCAGAATAGTGCCTAGCACATAGTGGGCTGGTGAGAAATAGGCTGAGAGAGAAGGTGGAATGAATGCAGTTCTCCCTTCTCTAACTGGAGGCTGAGCACAGTTTAGGGGGGGACAGGCAGGGGGCACACTGGGTGAAACATGTAGGTTCCTGTTTCCAGGGAAGAAGGAGTTGACCAGGTCAGAGGGGCCACTGCTGAGGGAGATGGAGGCAGGCTGAAGGGCCATGCCAGGTGGTCCCCACAGCCCAACAGTTGGACCCTACAGGGTTCCCATGGGTACCACAGACCCATGAGTTAACACCTACAATGTGTCAAGGCAAGAAAGGCAGGGAATCAGGACCCTTAGTTCCCAGGGGACTTAGGGGCCACCTAAGGCAGCTGCCCACTCAGGACAGACGTCTAAGAGATCTCACGGCTGGGCTTGAATGCTCCAGGAACAAGGAGCTCACTACCTACCACCCCCACCCCTGCTGCCTGCCTGTCTGCAGCCTTGGGGTCCATGGTGTTGGGGAGTCGACTAGAAGTCTGAAAACTCCAGGCGTCTGCCCAGGGCTCCTCCATGCTCGTGCTAGCCACTGGGCATCTCAGAGCTGAGGAGGGAAGGTGGGGAATGAGTAGAGAATTAGGGAGCTTTCCAAGAAGCATCCACTCGAGGCCCAGACTTTCTGGGAGGCCAGTTTTGCCCCAGGACTGTGGGCAGAACGATGTTTTGTTTCGTGGTTTGGGCTTTTTTTTTTTAAGATGAAGTTTTATGACTGAATACAGAATGTGTGAAAATCTCAACTCCATAAGCCTGTTAGTCCAGGCAGAGGAACATTCCACATCAGAAAGCAGGTTGGACTCCCTCGTGAATTGCCACACGTAAGGTTTATGAAGTTAAGCATTTAGAAATCTGTCTTTAAAATTTAAGTATTTAGATTGGGTCCCTAGGACACAAGAGGCAATGCCTGTTTCTCGCCCACTTGATTTGATTTTCCCCCCTTCTTTTTGGTAGAGTTGTTTTTCAAAGCCTCATTCCTTGAACATTCCCGATAGGAAGAATGTAATTAAACTCCACTGGCCTCCCCTGCTGGGACCAAACGGGGGCCAGAGCTGTAGGGAGCACTCGACAGACACCCTGCAAACAGAGTTCTTGGTATGAAGATGAGAAGAGGACCAGCTTCCCCGGCTGTCAGCTAGAAGGGCTAGAAAGCCACCCTGACTCTTTTTGCAGTGGGCCCCTCTCTCAGACATTATAATTAGTAATTTGGGACAGGAAAGAGGACAAATTCCTCACCCCCGTAGCTCTAGGCAAGAACTTCAACTTGAAGAGTAATTGGCTCAAGTGGCTGACAAACGGAGAGGGGGTTCTTTACAGTCAAAACCTTTTAAGGAATATTGCAAAGCTAGAGATCCTGAACCCCTGTTAAGTCACTGCATTTGGGATCCCGGGGCTGGTGCTGTGCTGAGACCCAGCTGGTACCAAAGCAGAGAGGGTTGTGTGTGAGAGATGGGCTCCCAACCACACGCCACCAAACCTAGACTTGACCACAGGACAGGCCCCCTGAGCAGGAGGGAGCCCTGAGACCGGCACTGGCCACAGCCTGAGCGCATGGGGCACCAAGCTGTCACTCACAGGCAGTACTTCATGGGTACTGACATAATCACTTTGTTCCTTAGTTCTCCTGTCTTTAAGATGGGGATAGTAACACTATGTAGCTCATGGGGTTGTTGAGATAAAGCGAGTTCACACACTTCCTAGGTTTGGAACAGTACTGACATTACATCCGGGTTAGTCCTGTCATCCCCCCGCCCCATGCCTCGGTTTCCTTGTCTGTAAGCAGAAGGGATTGGACTAGCTCTCTACTGTTGAGGGTGATGGCAGGCCCTAAGCCAAACACTTTACATACGTGTGAACTTGATCCTTGCAATAACGTTATGAAGTAGGACCAATCGCCAATCCCACTTCACTGGTAGGGAAAGAGATCTACAGAGGAACAGAACCAAGAGGAGAGAGAGAGGGGTTTATTTTAAGGATTCAGCTATTGTGATTGTGGGGCTGAAAGTCTGAAATCTGTGGGGCAGGATGGCAGTTTGGAAACTCAGGCAGGAGCTGATGCTATAGTCCTGAGACAGAATTTCTCCTGCTGGAAACCTCAGCTTTTGCTCTTAAGGCCCCCAACTGGTTGGATGAGGCCCACCCACCTTACGGAGGGTAATCTCCTTTACTGAGAATGTAGGTGTTAGCTACACCAGCAGGACACCTTCGCTGCAACACAGAGGATCATGTTTGATTTAATGTCTGGATGCTGTAGCCTAATGAGGTTGACGTGAAGGCTCCGCTCAAGAGGGGCTTGGGGAAGATGGATAACTTGAGAAGATGAGGGATGCATCAGGAAGGGCATGTGAGGCTTGGCACACGCCTGTCCATCACAGTACCGAGTCTGTTCTTCTCATCACTGTCTCTAGTGTGGCGGGATCCTCAGCACCGTAGTACTCCTGTCCACCGGCCGGGCAATCGTGGCTCTATGGTTCCATAAAGGGGAGCTTCAGGGCCACCTGCTGATGGGGCAGCTTGGAACTGGGTTTGCACCATGCTTTTGCAGGACCAGGGAAATACCAACTGCCCTGCCTGCCTGCCTCAAGGGCACGCACCCCCTCACCAGTCACCTTCACCAGCGCCATCTTGGACCTGTCACCCTCGTTCTCCACCCCAGGGATAAGGTTTCCTGGAAGGTCCTGGTTTTGCCACAACCTGTCCTCATTCCATGTCCTCATTTCATCGTCCATCCTGTGAGTCTGAGAATTCTTTCTTGGTGGCCCTCACCTCATAGTGTAGAATGAATTGTACACAGGTAACTGCTCCCCTGGCGGAGAGGAGGTTTCTCCCTAGAAGTTTCTAGGTCCCTGGATGTTTAATCCACTTGGCAAGGACATTCCTGAAATGGAGACTTGATTTGTGAACGATCTCGTCCCATTCGTTGTAGAAGGTTCTGTGGCCACCCCAGGCTTTCTCTTTGGGTTCTGCCCCCACTGGCCCTTTTCCCTAGCTGCACTTCCTTGGAGTTGGTTTTCACTATGTGCACTGTTAAAGGACATTCAACAAGCATCTGGACATCTGTCTTGCAGCCCACTTGCCATCTGGACCCTCTCTCTGCCCACTGCTGGGCTGCCTCTGCCGAGCAACGGCGCTGCCCCTGTTTAGTCAGCTATTTCACCACTGTGACTAAAGGACCTGACCAGAACAACCACAGGGGAGGAAGAGTTTATTTGGGGTCTCATGGTTCAGAGGTCTCAGTCCATAGACAGCAGGCTCCGTTCCTCAGAGCTCCAGGTGTGGCAGGACATCCTGGCAGGAGAGTGTGGCAGAGGGAAGCAGCTCACGTGTTGATCAGCAAGCAGAGAGAAAGGTCTCCACTTGCCAGTTACAAATATATACCCAAAGCCACGCCCCCAATGCCCACCACCTCCAGCCACACCTGCCACTTCAGTTGCCACTCCTTATAGCTGGTTTTCACTATGTGAAATTAATCCCCTATCAGGGGATTAATTCACTGATTGGGTTAAGACTCTCACAATCCAATCATTTCTCCTCTGAACCTTCTTGCCTTGTCTCACACGTGAGCTTTTGGGGAACACCTCATTTCCAAACCATAATAGCTCCAGTTCTGAGATCTGTAGGAGATCAGGTGGATTCTGTCACCAGCCAGCCTGCCCTTGCCTGCCACCAAAGGCCATTTTCATCTATCTCGGAGAGTCCTGGGAGTCCTGGCTGGCAGGGGAGGACCAGCCTGGCATCTTGAGACTGTGCAGGTGCCCCCCACCTTTCCTCCCAGAAGGAAACAAGACCTCCAACCCTCACTGAGGCCCCTGATTCTTTTACTGCAGCAAGATGGGCCTGCTTTACACAGAGCTTCAACATGGGGTTATGGGGCTGTCCCAGGCTGTCCCTAGACACAATCTGACTTCAGATAACTAGAGATGCTATGACAGTTCCAAATCCTCTATACACCTTCTGCTCATGTCACCAGCCAGGCCAAGGTCACCTGCAAATCAAGGCCTAAGAGCCAGGGATTTCCACAAACATCCTCAAGAACTTTAAAAATAGCAATGCTTGGGATCCACCCCTGGAGATTTCTGATGTGGTTGGTCTGAAGTGCCGTCTGGGCTTCTCAAAAGCCCCTGGGGAGGGCTGGGGTTGTGGCTCAGTGGTAGAGCACTTGCCTAGCATGTGTGAGGCACTGGGTTCAATTCTCAGCACCACATAGAAATAAATAAAAAATAAAGGTCCATTGACAACAAAAAAAATATTTTTTAAAAAAGCCCCTGGGGATTCTAGGGCACAACCCACGTGAAGACCCATTGCCTCCGTGCCATGAGGAATCAATGCCAACTTCACTTGAGCAGTGACCTGAATTACTAAAGACAGCTCTGACTTGTAAATGCTCAGCTGGAACTGCTGTTTGCTTCTAGTAAAGTCCCTCAGAGGTTATCAGGAAGTAGCGGGCTCTCTGTCATCATGCTGTGGCCACATCCAGCCTGAGAGTCAAGAAACCAAATCCCTGGCAAGACCCATGAGATGGTACTCTGGCAGCATTTGGCTAACGAGCCAGTTTGAAAGCATCTCATAGATTTATCAACCCACCCCGAGAGGTCATCTGGTCCATGCCCACCCTAGGACTGTGAGCAGCAATTTCTCCATCTTACCAACAAGGCCACTGAAGCCCGAGGACATCCCACCAAAGACCCACACCTTGGCTCAGAATTAAGGCAAGGTGTTTTTTGCTGTGGAGTGGTAGGGTGAGCAGTATTCATTCATTCTGTCTGTCTGTCTGTCTCTCTCTCTCTCTCTCTCTTCCAACCTTTCACCCGTCTTTGAAAATCTCATTTGATTATTCTCCAGTCTGGCTGCAAATTAGAAATTTGTAGACCAGAAAAATACTAATGACAGTGATCGCCACCCCCATAATAGTAAATATTTATGGGGCACCATAATTATTCATAATAATTTTTATGTGTTAAATAAATCTGACCTTACTGTAAAGGACTAGGCCCTGTTAACCAAGAATCCTAGAAAAAAATTAAAGTCTCCTAGAAGTATCTCCCATATTGCAGGAACCATTTGGTAATTTTGTTTCTAGACTTCATTCACTGTGGTCTCTCGAACAATTTCAGGGGTACTGTCCATCTTTCCAATTCTCCGTAACCAGGGGCCAATTGTAGTCCTCTAGTATCTGTGCTAAGGCCTGCTATGGAAATACCTTGTTTCTCACCTGTTTTTATCAAGGAGTGACCCTTTGGGATCAAGTATTCAATATTGAATAATATTGATAATAATGATGGAGGCCTGGAGTGTATTTCCGTGGTAGAATGATGAGGCCCTGGGTTGGCTCCTAGCACCATCAAAAATAATGATGGTGGTGGTGGTGGTGATGATGAGGATGACTATATATTAAGTGGGCTTTAAGTAACTTTGAGAATATAATGACATGCTCTGTCCTTGGGGCTGAGCCAGACAATTCTAGCAACCAGTTCTGTATTATCCCCCACTTTTATAGATTAAAATGAAATTGAGACTCAGAGATGGAGTGTCTAGGCCAACTTCGAGGCAAAGCATGAATCTGAACCCAGATCTACTAATGCCAGATCTTGGGAATGACCACTAGCTCTGTGGTAGATTGTTCCATGAAAGTGGATGATTGTCCAAAGTGGACAGCACATGGATCTTCAGCTTTAGGCAACTAAGCAATCCTAGTAAGTCAAGATGCATCTGTCCTTACCATGAAAAATTTAATTTACATCAGTAGCCAATAAACAGATCAAATATAAAAATACATAGCAAAAACAGAAAAAACCCTAAGCCAAGAAGTACCTTGTTTCTTTTACTTAACATTTGACCAACTTCCATTCTCCTTGTCAGCCCTTGGGTGCCTTAAAATAAATTTGTATCCATGCTTCCATGTAACATTGTTTTTTTGCCTATGTAAAATCTACCATATCAAGAATTCCTCTATTCTTCCTGTCCCTGGAGTTTCGACAGACACTTTCTTCCTTCAGGAATAATTCATATGTCAAACCTGTCATTTATCACTGTATCTTGTAGCATTTTCTCCCTGTCCCTCAAAATTTACCTAAAGTCCACTTAATAAAGTCTGTGGGTGTCCTTCTCGGGCTTCATGAGATTTCTGGTGTTACAGACTATAATCTAGCAAAACAAATCCTTCCCGTGGCTGGCATCTAAACACTATCCTGTTACATCTACTTACTTTTCTTTTCCAAAGTTAAGGCCGATTACTGCAGGAGGCATCACCCATGTCTCCCAATCTTTTCTCTGTATCAAATACCAAAGGCTTTGGAGATGAGGGGCAGGTTTCTTCTGATCAGTTCATTCATTGGCATGTGAAACAGCTGAAGTGGGAAGTGGTCCATGGGTCCACTTGGAAATGCACTTCTAGAAACCAGCACCTCCCCATGGTCCATGTCCCAGCAGCAGACAGTGACTCCGTGGCTGGGAGAGCTGGTGACAGTAGCCAATTGGCATTGATCTTCTGTGGTCATCTCACAGAGTTGGATGCCACCCACTTAAGGAGTTTCCCATCACAGGGCATCCTTCCCCTCTGCCTTCCCCTCCTCCTGCCTCCCACTCCCTCCTCTTCTCCTCTACTTCTTCTCACAGACAGGAGGACACTTCTGCTTGCTGACCCCTAGACACTCCAACTGTAGGCACCAGGAATGTGGGGTCCTCTTTGTCCTCACATCCAGACACATCCAGTAGGTTCTCGATATTGATTGAATAACTGAATATTGAAATTAAAGAAACTTAGAGATCATTTGATGCGGTGCCTTCGTTCTGCAGATGAGGAAACTGGGGCAGAGGATGTTGGGAGAGGCCCGGTTGGGGTTGGTGTGGCTTCCAGCTCCCAGGCCCATGCTCATCTCTCGGCGTATCTGAGGACCTCAGCAACTTCTCTTACAAGGCTGGGTGGAGACAATAGTGCCCTTTCCTCTGCCCATCCACCTCTGTAGCAGGGTGTGTCTGCACTTGTAAGGGGCCCAGTGGTGCAGCCCCCAAACGCCCCAGGGGGACTACTCCCTCAGCAGCTCTAGTTCCTGTTGCACATGAAGGTTCCCAGTCACCTGCACAGGCCTCCCTGCCGCCTTCCCAGAGTGTCACCAACAGCCTGTTTTCCAAGCCTGGCCTGGCTTGCTTCAGAGACTTCCTTGAGGCCATCTGGCTTCCTGTCCTTCTCAAGGCTCTGCTCCCTGCCAGTTTGGGGCTGTCACATGCCCTTAGCAAGGTTGACCCCTCCCTTCCAGAACAGACATGGGCATTTCTTCCCACCTGCAGTATTCAATTTTTTAAAAAAATTATAAAACCTAAAACAAAGATGCCGGGTGTGTACCAGGAGCCTTCAGGAGGATGACAGCCATCAGTGAGAAGATCAAGCAAACCTTCCTAAGGCTAGCCGGTGGCGTGCGCTTGTGGGTGCTCTGAATTTTAAATCAGCCAACTGGTGGCCATCACTGTGCACAGAGAGGGAAACGGCAGAGAGGGCTTTGTGCCCTGTGTGTGTGATTCCCAAGAAACAGGATGGCACGGAGATTAGAGAAGGAATCATTCCCCCCCTGTGTGTCCATGACGCCCTCCTGCACGCGGCTCGGGGGCTCCTGGCAGGAGGTGCCATCTCCCATGGATCACAGGGCCACTCTCTGTTCTTATTCCACTCCAGGCGGCATTTCTCTGGAAAGTCATTAAAATGGAGGGAGGGCAATCACTGGCCACTCCCAGGGATTGTTCCTGAGGATTTTAAACAGACCATAAGTAATTCAGTGAGTCACTCACGAAGGGCCTGCTGCTGTACGTCCCGGGCAGCCGCATTCAGACAGAGCCAAAGGTGAGCTGCAGCTGCCGAAATGTAGAGCAAAACTCTTATCAGAAGATGTCATTTTTTTCCTAAATGTCATATATACAATTTTTATTGGAGCGTGATGACAGAGAGTGAATAACTTAACATAAATTTGCATAATACAATACAGCTGTTAATTTATGATCATATTAAGACACAAAGTTTTGTAGTTTGAGGCGTTTAAAAGTCTTAATCTTCTGAAACTTTCCCTCCTGTTCGCTGTTTATTACTGACTTAGGGTTGCCAGATAAAATATAGGCATCTGGTTAAATTTGAATTTCAGATAAACAATGGCTAATTTTTTAGTATACCTCATGCAATATTTGGGATATACAAAAATTAGTCATAGTCTGTCTGAAATTCACATTTCCTGACCCTTTGCTGGCAGGACACGGGGACTGTCATGCAGAGAAGGCACTGAGTGCTGGGACCTTGTATCTGCGTGCTGTGGGGAGGCTGGCTCTCCTCGGACACTCACAGAGTCCAGGGGATGGACCACAGAGGTGCTGACGCAAAGGGGGAGACTGAGGCAGGCAGCGCACCTGGGCTTTCCGGGTGGCACCCCATGTGTGACAGCTTTGTTTTCAAACTTTTCTGACTACAATTTCATCATACGAAATGTAATTTATAGTTCAATCCGGAACATGCAGAACTGTGTCATTGAAATGAGAGTCTGATGAAAGGGTGTGCAGCCCTGTTTTCTCTTCTGTTCTCTGCCATCTTTTCTAATCCTGGTCTTGACCCTCTGAATTGGATTCACAGACTTCCTACAGGATCACAGCCCCATTTTGAAAAGCACTGGGTTAGAGCATCACAATTCCAGAAAGTGAATGAGATTTTTTTAAAAATCCACTTTAAAAAGGAGGAAATGAATCAATTAAGAGACTCTCCAAGTCCGTTTTTGCTCATTTCTGACCAAACAAGGAATAAAACTTAGGTCTCCCAACTCCCGAGCCTGAGTTTTTGGTTTCACTACTCTTTCTAGAATCCACTTTCCTGGTCTTCAAGTTATTATACACAGTCTGGGGTCCACTTTCGCCTTATTCTACACCATCATGTGACTCGTGGCTATTTTCTTATCACCTCTTTTTCTTCTCAAATTTCTAAGCTTCGTATCATTCCTGGTCTGAACTGGCTGCCCTGTTGCTTTTGGCATCCACCTGACTTAAGTCAACATGTAAACTCATTCATGGGGTTCTTACCCTTTGATCTTTAGCATCTTACTGCTAAAATCTTGTCTCACTCTTTCCATGCTCAGGAGATCTTGGCCCTGAAAGTTCCATGTGCTCTAACCGGGATTAGCACCAGCGGGTAACAAAAGAAAAACACAGTAACTATTATTTGCTACTATTTGTCCTCCCTACTCTATGAAGTAGGCAGGGTATCTACTCAAAGTATTTCCTTTTAGAGTTAAATAAACAGAAGTTCAGACAGGTTAAGTGCTTCTCCCTAGTCACACAGCAAATCCAGAATCTCAGTCATCTTGCTCCAACCCTTAGCTCTGTCATCAGGACACGAGTTGCTAAGCTGAGGTGATGGCAAACAAGTAAACAGGAAGGGGAGGAAAAAAAAAAACAGCAAAGCAAGAGATGTGCATGTATGTTGTGTTTTTCTCACCTACTCAAGTCTAGATTTTCAAACCACATACAGAACTCCAGAATTTTGCCATCGCTCAGTTACCATGCTCTGGGTTTTCTCTGTGGGGTCCCTGCACCACACACTCTTTATCCCAGACAAATCTCAAAGAAATCCTTGTTTGCAGAGAATCTTTGTCCATCCCTCCTCCTGTGACTGTCCCATGGGTCATCTTGGGTAGCAGAATCCAAATCCAGAGTTCCTTCCAATTTTTTTATTAGTTCACTGATCAATTTACAGGGAGAAATGGATTTGGCCCCCTCCTTCCATCCCATGGGAAACACTTTGCATTTGGTTCCTCTTGGCCCAGCAGCTACTATACCAGCTGCCAGCAGACCCCACAGGGCTGGGCACAGAGAAGCCAGGAGCGGCCCCCAGAGTGCTCGCAGCAAGACTCACTAACAGCGTTCCCCAGGCCTCACAGCCCCTGCACTAGTTTTACCTTTATCCACCCTCTGCTGGGGTGGGTTGATGGCTAAGGGCACAGACTCCAAGGGCCAATCCTTTACTCAAAGCTGGGCTGGACCCTGACAATACATATTCTCCCTGGGCCTCAGGTCCCCACCTGCTGAAAGCAGGTAATAATGGCATCTGCCCATAAGTGAAGGGCTGATGTCGTGGGCTGACGTATAGAAAGTACCCGGCAGAGCAGGCACCTACATTGTTTCTTGTTTTGCTGCTGGAAGATCGGACAATCCTCCAGACCTCCCTGTCATTCCCATTTTACAGCCATCTCCAAAACATCTCTCTCCTGCCCTGCCCGCAAGCCTCTGTCCCCCAGGGTCTCCGTGTTCCACACCTTTGGTGACCAGGGTCCCCCCTGCCACTCAGGGTTGTGCCCTCCTTTTCTCTAAGAACTTTTTCTAGGCCGCCTACTCCCCCAGCCAAACTCACATTGTTGACATTCCCATCTTCACAGAAAACTCACAAAATAATGATCAAATGGCCAGGATCTGAGAACCCAGAAGGATTCCAGAGCTAATCAGTGGATCCCAGCAACAAGGCCCAAATGTCCTTTCCTAGGTCTCTCCTGGGAATGGGTCAGCCCATCGCACAGGGAATGAGGGCTTCAGCTCTTCTTCAGGGAGCCGCATTGCACTTGGCTGGGCCTGACCACTGTCCTTCCATTGGCCTGCTTCCCCACGGCTCCCACCCATGGCTTCAAACTCATCTCCGAAGTTGAAGTCTCTACCCTCTGGTGTCTGCAACTTGTCTCCATATCACGAGATTTCACGTCTCCTACCTCTCCTTGTCCCCCTCCAGCTGTGCCCCTCTGGAGGATGCCCTACTCAGAACACAGCAGACCTCATGTGGGATGAGGGTGTCAGGTGGAGCTTGGCGCTGCTTCCATGATGTTAATTTCCAAAGGCCAGGGTGGCCCTATCATAACTCATTATCAGATTATCACCCCTGAATTACCGAGATTATCTCAATTATTGTGACCCTGCACAATGACCAGCCCTATAAATTTATAAAACACTGGTTAAAAAGGAATGTTCCTTTCTCTGGTTCCCCAAATTAACTCTTCCAAGTATTCTGGGGTTTGGTGAACACGTCTCAATTTAGCCTCCCCAAAACTTTTCTTCAAAACCCTTAGTACTTGTGACTTCACATGCATTGATTGGAAAGTCCATCTCCTCCACTCACCTAAAAGCCCCATGTAGGGAAGGACCCACCCAAGGAGGGACCCACCCAAGCATCCCAGTGCTCAGTACACTATCTGGGCCATCACAGGCACCCTGATGATGTGGGGGGGGGCACCCTAATAGATGGTAGTCCCACTTCCTTTCATCCAGTCCCTTCCCACTGTGAGCTGGACAACTGGGGGTCCTAACCTGAGGTGTCAGCTGGATGACTTACCTTTCAGGAACCTTCTCCCAGCACAGCCTCAGGACAGGGTCCAGCATTCAGTGAGGAGAGAGAGAGAGAGAGAGAGCAAGCGAGCACAAATCAAAGAGGTGATCAGGCCCACCAGAGAAGCGGTCCATCCAGGCAGGCTGGTCTGAGCAGAGGAACCCCATGGATGGATATGGGAACCATGCAGGTATTTAATTGTAGAAGTAGTGAGTACCCATTGAGCTACTTCCTGCATAGGTATTGATCCTAATGCTATCAGAGAGCCACGCTTTGTACTCATCACAACTTTATGAAGCAGGACTAGGGTGTGACACTAAAGCTGCACAAGTTGGCTAAGGCCACATCACAGGTCAGTGATGATATAAATGTGGGCAGTGTGACTGCTGTGTGCTTCTAACTACTATGCAGTATTGGCTCCCAAGGTGGGAATTTGAAGTAGCATGCAGGATGCAGCCCTGGATGCATTCCCAGGCTGACTGTAAGAGCTAGACTTGGTATAATACAGAAGCTGTGGGCTTAGGAGCTTAAAGATACAGCTGTGGGCCAACACCCAGCTGGGGTCTCTAGTGGGCCTTCTCAACCTTGGCTGTACTCTCAAGTCACCTTGGGGAGCTTAATGCCTACAGAGTATGTCATTGGTCTGAAGGGTGACCTGGGCCTCCGGGTATTCACAAGCTCCCTGATGACTCCACAGGCACATTCAAGGTTGGGAACCACTAGGAACTGAAATATAGAAGGAAGCTGCTCTTTCGTACCTACCAGAGCTCAGAGCTGGAGTCTTGTTCCTACTCCCTAATCAAGGCTGGAAGTTCGGGTTCACACACACTGAAGGAGAGGCCAGGATGGGCCAGGCCAGAGCAAACGTGTACCAGCTGAGACTGCCCAGGACCGCCTGGCAATTTTGTTTGACTGTGCTTTGCTCTTTTCAACTTGCCTGCCAATAATTCTAATAGGAATGCCTAGGAATGAAGTGCAGGTCCAGTCGCACCCGTGTTCCCAGTTTTATTCGCCATAAAACCTAAAACAGTCACCTAATTAGAAAACACATGTTTGGTTACAACAGATTTCTCCCACTAAGACTACTCAGCAGAAAGAAAAGTAATTCCCCAGGATGTTAAGAGCTTTCTGAAATTAGTTCCAGACGTTTTTGCCTTCGATCTATAGGATCCTGGCCCTAGTTTTAATTTACTTTAAAATATATACATATATTGAGATTCTAAGGAATCTGGGAGTCATTAAGATTAGAGCAGGTTGACCCGGTCACCCTGATCTTGGCCTGAGAGACCTTGGGGGTCACAGGGATATCCCGGAGGGCAGTGACACCTCTATGAAGGAATGGCGTTTTCCTATTGACAGATTACCAGTTTCACAAAATTTAACTCCCAAACTAGAAATCCAACCCTCCCTGCCATTAGCATACTTTTGGGGGAAAGGAGTCTCTTTTCCTAGCTAATTGAAGAAAAAAAAAATTACAGCATCCTATGGGTTGGGCCAAAGTGGGCAGACGTCAAAATAACCAGACGGGGGGCTGTCCAACCCACAGGGCCTGTTCCAGCAGCATGGGAGGGGATGGGGTCAGAAAGAAGCAGCCCACAAGCTGAGCACAGCGGCAGAGGTTTGGATTTGCTTCTTAAAGTTGAATTAATTGCCCAAATATAAAAAACAGGAGAATTCTACAAAAAATCTAGATTCCAGCTTTTCTTAGAAACAATGGAAGCTCAGGCCACCAAACCACCCCACAGCAGCCATCTGCCAAGCAAGCGCCTCCAACCCCGTCAAAGCCCAGGCACCGTGGCCCTTCCCCATCACACCCCTGCCCCTGGGCCCACCGACTCGGGGCCACAGTGCTCACCAGGCTCCGTGGGCCTGGGGTTTGCATCACCATCTGAGCTCTATGCCCTTGGCTCTCTGCCTGGCCCCAGACTCCTTGTTTTGCATTTTGACTCCCAGGGACCCCTCCTCTGCTGCTTCTCCTGCCAACCTTCCCATACTACAGACCAGTCACCTCCACTTGCCTCAGCTGCCTGGACCTACAAAGCTTCTTTGTACCCTCAGCCTGGGCCGCGCCGACTTGTAGGATGTGTGTGGTGCTGCCTTTTTCTTTCTTTCTTATTTATTTATTTATTGGTACTGGGGATTGAACTCAGGGCCACTCGATCACTGAGCCACATCCCCAGCCCTATTTTGCATTTTATTTAGAGACAGGGTCTTACCGAGTTGCTTAATGCCTTGCTTTTACTGAGTCTGGCTTTGAATTCAGCCTCCCGAGCCACAGGGATGACAGGGGGTGTGGTGTTTTCTTGGTCATGATCCACAAGGCATTCTGCCCTAGTGGCACCATTAACCACCTGCCATTAACTCCAGACCCCAACCTCCAGCACACGAACCTGAAGTCCAGGCCAGAGGGCAAAAGGCTCAGTAGATAAAAGTTAACTGGCATTCTGTGTGGCAGGAGCAGGGATGCCCTTGGTCAAGGGCATTGTGGTTGGCCCTATGCAAGCCTCCCTGCTGGCCTGGCTGGCCGTGCAGAGAGGTGGGTTTGCCCAGGCAGGGAGACCACCAAAGCCAGCCTAGAAGGAGAACACTCAAGGAAGGAGACGGCATATTCCAGGGTGAAGGAACCCTTAGAGGACACTGGTGTCCCTCTCCTGCTCTCTTTAGCCCCATGTCCTCTGGCCCTGCTTTTAGCAGGAGTGAAGAGAGCCGTGTACACCACTATCTTTGTATACCTTCCAAATAGACTTGTGAGTCTGGCCAGGTCCTCAAGAGTGACCTGTTGGCCCCAGGGCAGTCTCTGGACTCCTGTTCCTCATCTGAGAAGACAGTGCCAGCTGGGGTCAGAGAAAGGGGTAAAAAATTGGACTGGGAAGCCCCCACTCCCAGCTATAGTAAGAAGGGTAGTCGCCTTTGTGTGGGCCTAATGCCAGAGAGTCCACAGGTGCCCAGAGAGCTGAATGCCGAGGCCAAGGGAGAGGAAAAGGTTAAAATTCTTCATAGCTGGCCCCACCATGAGCAAGGGCTGCAGAATTCCTGACTTCCTGTCCCCTGCCAACAGCTGCCCCAGCCCTGTGCTCACCTGGATGAACTAGCCCTCACAGGCCAGAGCAGCCAGCGACATGATCTCTGCCAGACGCAGAGGGGGACCCACGAGGTCTTTGTAAGGGTTTCTCCCAAATGAGCTGAGCAGGGGTCCCACAGCATCCCCCCTCTCCTGGCCCACAGTTCTTCTCCAAGTCACCCCAGGAACCCCTGCTCTTACATTCTCTGGTTCTGAGAGGACCCGTTTCATATGGCCTAGATTGTTCCTTCGGCCTCCTGCAGGTTGCGGTCACACCATAGTCAAGTGATAAGCACAGCCCCGCCTGTCCTGCCTGACAGGAGGATCCTACCCTTTCCTGTGCCTCCTTCTTATCACTGTCATGGGTTCTGGAATTTTATGACAGACTCGGGTTTTTATTCTCTCCAAACTCTGAGCCTCTCTCTGAGCCCGACTCCGCCATCTCCTGCCTACTGACCTTACACATGAACTTGCCTCTAAGCCTCAATTTTCTCTTCTGTAAAATAAATCTCGATGAAATGACACTGGTGAAACTTGCCCCGGGCCTGCCCCACAGGATGTGGTCCGCAAGGCTGAGCACAGCGGCTCAGTAGGAGCCTTTCTCATAAATGGCATCCTTGGTTCCGCTCCTGACCCTCTCCCAGGCTAGGCTTTTTCTCTCTGGCCCCACCTCACATCCACATCTGGCTGCCCCAGAGCGAGGTGGCTCTGAGGGGAGATCTGAGAACATCGGCCAGGGCAGCCCAGCTGGCAGCCAGTGGGCGGCTTACACTTGCTCACGGATCTGTCCACCATGAAAGTGCCAGCAGCCACGTCTCCTGGTGGAAGCGGACACCTCAAGGGTGGATAGTTGGAGGCATTTGTTGTCACTTAGCTGTGCAGTGACCAGCCTCCCAGACCCACTTCCTGTCTGGTGGCACATCACCTTGGTGTCTTCCAGGGAGCCCAGCCTTCTCGTGTCCACTGGGAGCCCTTCCCATTACCAGGACAGGGGTCCCAACCCTTGGGACTCATGTCCTGGACCTCACAGGGCCAGCTCAGCCATGCCCACTCCATCAGGGCTGCTCCGTCGGCTTCTCTGCAACTGCACGCGCACCCGCCCCCACAGTGCTTCCTCCCTTCCCTAATTACCACCCCAACCTGGTCTCCTGGGTCTGTGGCTGTGGACTTGACCTCTGTCCTGGCAGCTGGGAACTTTGATCCTGCAACAATCCCTCCATCCAGTTCCCCTGGCCCACCCAGGGCCTCCCTGGTGAGACCATCACCTCTGAAACCTAGAAGGAACCCAATCCCCCCACCTTCAGGCCAAGTCCCTTTGAGAAGCCTCAGCACCATGGGGGGTAAAGTGGGACTGGGCCGAGTCCAAGGGGTTGTGAGTGAGGTGTCCACAGGAGCACAAAGCACTGTCCTGGGGCCGCAGACCCCAGGACAAAAGAAACAGGGTTCCATAGATCTGTGGCCAACGCAAATCACCATCATTAATATGAGCCACTGCCACAGTCTCTGGGCTGGGACGCGGTTGGAGCCAGGCAGAAACCGCAGAGCACACACTCCAATAAAATGGCAATAAACGGTGCTGCGGCTATGGAACTTGTTTCAATGTTGTTCCAAAACCTTGTTGAAGTGCTTTTATTGTTTCTGTGTGAAAGAACACGAATGCGTTTTGAAAACTGCTTCGGCATCAGCCTCATCTCTGGGAAGTCTTTCTGATGATCTCTTCCAGTCCCCACCCTGAGCAGGTCCTGGCCACAGTGGTGCCCATCCCCCCCCCCATGGCCTCCATGGTGCCACAATGCCCACACCTCCTCCACCCACCAGGAGGTCCCTGGGCTCCTCCCTCCCAGGGACCAACCGGCCCCTAGAACAATGCTGGGTATACAACAGGCACCAGGCGACCACCCCAGCAGAATGATCATCAGGGTGATGGCAGAGGCAGCTTATCAACATCCAAGGAGTCACGCAGGTTGCTAAGGGGATCCTTGTAGGACAGATAAAATTCTTATGAGAAAAAACAGTGTTGGTTTCTCAAAAAAAAAAAAACTATCAATAAATAAAAGTCATAAAGACAGGAAGTCAACAGAATCCTTCTTCCCGGGTGGGGAGTGAAGGCCCGCTCTCTTGGGTTCTGTTCCAATTAGAACAGTCCAACAGCAAAGATAAGAAAACCCAAACTAAAGTAGGGCCCAGAGTTGGGACTGGGCTGAAGCCCTGGGGAGCCCGGCAATCCTGTCCTCCAGAAAGGCTGCCTGCAAAGAGATGCGCCCCTGAATAAGTCCCTGTGAGAAGTCTTGGGGTGCTGCCGGCCAGCGCCTGGCACATGGGGAGGGCTTTAGCTGGGAGCCCACAGCACCTGGCCCCGGCACAGAAGGATGCGTGGAGCAGCCTGTAGCTCTCCCACCACGTCCTCCATGTCTGTTCTGGTAATCTGGTATGAGGGGGAGGATCAGCTGGGCCCCCGTGAGAGGCAGCTCCCCTTCACCTGCAGCTGAACCTGCCAACAGCAGGCCAGGGCGGCCCCTCAGCATTGCAGCGACTGAGCGACCATGCAAACTCCAGTTCTATGGAAAGTAAGGAAGAGCTCTCAGGGTTCTGAGGCATGTGCTGCCGGTGATTTACTAAGTCCCCTTCCACCCCTAAATTTAATCCTTAAAAACCCTTTCCTCCCCAAGAGCCTCATTCTGACTCACCCACTGGCCCTCAGCACTGAAGAGAGGGAGGCCCACTGTTCTAGTCAGCTTTTTTGCTGCTGTGACTAAAGGACCCAACCAGCACAGCTGTAGAGGAGGAAAAGTTTATGGGGACTCACAGTTTCAGAGATCTCAGTCCACAGACAACCGGCTCCGTTCCTAAGGTGAGGCCCGACATCATGGCGGAGAGTGTGGTGGAGGGAAGTGGCTCACGTGATAATCAGGAAGCAGAGAGAGAGCTCTCCACTCACCAGATACAAATATGTACTCCAAACCACGCCCCCAGTTCCCACTCCCCCAGCCACCTGCCCTCAGCTACCACTCAGTCAATCCCATCAGGGGATTAATGCGCTGACTGAGTTAAGGCTCTCCTAACCCAACTTTTCTTCTCTGAACCTTCTTGCATTGTCTCACACCTAATGTCTAAACCATCAGCCCATGCTTGTGGGGAGCTCGCCGTAGCCATCTCTCTGGGGCCCGTCCTCACTTAGTTTTCCCAGTGTCGAGGCCACACTGAGCAAGAAGATCTTTTCACTGAAAGCCACCAGCTGCGGAAAAAGGTCTCAGGTGGAAGAGGTGGGCGGTGGTTACCAGGAAGGGTCCGAGGCAGCCCTGGGGATAGGCCTGGGTTCAGCCCCGGCCCTCAGCCCTCCCATTGCCACCTCGGCTCTGAGCCACCATTTCCTCCCGTTCCATGTGAGAAGACCCCAGATGCCTCGGCCCAGCCCTTGGCCCAGGGTGTCATTAGCCCTGCACAGGCCCAGAGGTTAACGCAGAGCCACCGAGGGCAAGGAGGCCGCCACACATGTCCTCAGAAGCTGGATTAGGAAGAGCAAGCAGGTTGGGGCAAGCAGCCCTCACAGGCATGGTTATGAGAGGCCCTTGCTGGCCATGGCCTGCCATTGGCTCCTCTCATGGGACATGTTCAAGGGGGACCTCACACTTGAGGGCACGAAGTTAACACCAAGAGTCAGAAGGATGCTGAAACAAGGACACAGCGCCAAGCCCAGGACCATGGCTCTTCCCTCCTAGCTGCCAGTGCAGAGTCTGGCCCCAGGCAGGTCCCCCTGCAGTGTCTGCTTCCTGAGGGGGCCCTGTTGGTGACAGCCAAGGCCCAGGCAGACCAGAGCCATAGGACATGACTGCCCTGCTTCCTCATCTGCAGGAACCAGGCTCAGGCCTGCCAGCATAACGTGGGCAGAGAGGATGTGCTGGGTGATGCAGGGGGTTCCCAGCCAGCCCTCCCTGGCCACCCCTACAGGGGTCCAGTTATAGGGCTGGGCCTGCTTCTGGAGGCTCAGTGGTAGCCCGGCCACATCCTGTAGGATTCACCCAATAGTACCTTCCACCTTCCTCCAACAGGACAGGGCCCTTCTTGAGGCGTCTCCCCCTAGGGGTCCCCCTGAAGTGGGGGGCTCAGTTCTCTGGCACAGCTATCTCCTGCCTGGGCTTGGATGACATCTGCTTCATGGACTCCCAGGGTCAGAAACAGCCCTTTAAGAAATGAATTTGATTATGTGTCTCAAAGTAGAAGAGACAAACAGTGCCTCTGAACAAACCCTCCCTAACAGGGGACCCTCGCTCTGACCCTTGTGTGACTTCTCCCCAGTTTACAGATGAGCAAGCAACCTTGATGAGGCCCCGTCACTGGCCCTGCCAGACCCACCCGCCTCTGCTCTTCAGTTTCCAATGCTGCCTGCCAATCATGAGCTCAAACCTTCAGGAGTTCAGTATAAAAGAGAAAAACAATGAATGACTCCCTAGACCTTTTTTTTTTTTTAACCTAAAAACTTATCCTTAACTAGGGTTGGGTATATTTTAAAGCTTAGCTGATTTAATGGATTTATTTTTTTAGAAAAGAACCAAATGAGAGTTTCTGTGTGAGCAAATGTGAGGGCAAGTCATTTCACCTCTCTGGGCTGTGGTTCCAGATCCAGGGGATGGGGGGTTGGGCCCACATAGGCTCCTCACTTCTGCCACTCTCGCTTGCTGACTGGTCTCCCATCAGGCGCCCCTGGGAGCACGGGTCCAACCACATCTCTTTCAATGAAGCATGAACAGTGCCACCACCTAGAGCTGCCAGACTAGTAAACAAGAATAAAAGAACATCCAGTTAAATTCGGATTTCAGATAAAAAATGAATGATGTTTTTGTAGCATAAATATGTTCGGTACAATATTTGGGATGTACTTATACGTTTCTCTAGTTTCTTAGCTGGGGCTGCCATCACAAAGCAGCCACTGACTGGTGCCTCAATCAACAGATCTTTATTTCTGGGTATTCAGTTCTGGAAGACAGAAGTCCAAGGTCAAGGTGTTGGCAGATTCAGTTCCTGGTAAGGGTTTGCTTCCTTGGTGGCAGATGGCCACCAATGTGTGTTCACATGGCCTTTCTTCAGCGCTTTCCCAGAGAAGAGAGAGACAGAGGCAGACAGAGACAGAAAGGCAGAGAGAAAACCAGGAAGCTTGTGTCTCTTCCTGGGTTTCTAAGGGCATCCACCCCGTCATGGGAGCCTCACCCTCACATCTCACCTAACCTCACCTCCTTCCCAAAGGTCTCACCTCCAATGCCATCACAATGGTGTGAGGGCTTCAACATAGAAATCTGGGGGAGAAAGAAGTTTCAAAGGGCATCCTACATTTTATTTGGCAAGTCCATACCACCCAACAGTATGCAAAGTCCCTTGGGCTGGACGAATCGAGGTACCCTGTGAACAGAGTATTAAGAAATAGAAAATCACACCACCCAAGTTCGCCTCCTGCTGCCTTGGTCTAAAATGGACCCCACTCCTCTCATGAGTCCTTTGTCTTCCTTGGGATTTCATACAGTGACCCAAGAAGCATGCTCGGTAACTTCTTAGACATGAAACACTGACGACACCGTCTGCTCTGGTATCCTGGTTATTATTATTTTCTTAATCCTGGTTCTTGTGGTTTCATCGTCTCTCTCTAGTGCAATGAGGCAGAAGCATAGCACTGGACCAGCATTGAGAGTCTGTGGTCTAATACTGCCTCTGGCCCTTACTTGCTGTGCAGCTTGGGCAAATCACTTCGCCTCTCTGGGCTATGGTTACTCATTCACACAATGGTAGTGCTGAACTGCTGTAACTGCCAAGTCTCTTCTGCTCTTTTCTTTTGTCCTGTCTCATGACTAATCACCAGTGCCAGCTGGGAGCATGGGTTCAACTCTTTTCTCTTCTGCTGGCCACACAAACGCACCTTACTTCCAGCAATCATTAAAATCTGGTACCTGACGCCATTTAGGCTTCTGGCCATCACTCCTGGGCAAAGGTGAGGTTTTTTCGTTTCTGTTCCCTTTCCAGCTTGGGCTTAGCTTTCCTCACTTACATCCTAAGCTGTGAAAATGGACAGAGCGGGCGACAGGGAATAGAAGAAGAACTGAAAAAAAAAAAATCCCGCTACAATAAATTGTATCGCGGTGGAGATCTCTTTCCAACCAGAAAATTCGGAGGCCAGACAATGGCTCATCTGTTTCAAAGCATATTCATAGCAACAGAATTCCAGGTCAACGAAAGGGATTCTCCTTGACTGCAAAGGGATTTAACCCACACCTAGAAAAAAGAGCTCCTTTTTTCTAGGTGTGGGTTAAATCCCTTTGCAGTCAAGGTGGTGGATTCTGGGTGTGAGGGAGTTACCTAGGGTGGTTGGCTGGAGTTGCTGCTACTTCCCTTGGGGCTTGTCCCACCTAATGACAGCATGAGACAGAAGGGTCTGGGGCCCTGCCTGGGAGGACAGTTGGGTAAATATTTGGGCAGCTCTGGCTACTGCTGGAATGGTGAGCAGGAGCCGGGACCAGAGGAAATGGCCCCCGTCTCCCAGGCCCTCCGATGATACATTTTTATAAACATCCAGGCAGGCAGCCGCGAAAAGCTCCTGGGCTTTACAAACACATTTCATATTCCACGGTCAGCGGAGAGCACGCTCTGAGCATGGGCGGTGAAGAGGGGGCAGGAAGCAGGAGGGGTCTGGAACCAGCTTTCTAAATTTAACACGCAGTTGCTTTTAGGCCAAGTGGATAAAAAATAAATTCCAGTGCTTAACACTCTTATCTTTGTTTACCGTTTCCCCAAACAGTGAGTGGCCGGCACTGTGACTCTGAGGCTGAATTATCAACGAGATTCACGCAGGAAGGAGGGATGGACGTGCCTGGGAGGGTGGGGGTAGATAGAGCTACTTGACCACTCTCTGCCTTCCCATGACCTTTATTCAGCCCGACAGAGTGGCCAGGATCTGCTAAAGTCACAAGGCTGTCCCTGGGTGGACGAGGTATGGCTGTGATGTTTCAGAACAACCCAGAAATAGAAGGCACCATGAGGTCACCCATGTCAAGTGACTATTGATGAGGGGCCTATTAAGATCCTTCAGTGACCTTTCTAGGTGCTCTGTCACTGGTCTTGAAAATCCCCAGTGAGCAGAGGCCCACCTCTTCCGTGGCTAAGTTGTGGTCACTGGAAAATCCTTGCCTGAGTTGTCAGGGTCTTTCTCTGGGCCTTACACCATTGGCCTGGTTGCCCTCTCGGAGCTGCGTGGACTTTCCTGTTACATACTGCCCCACAGACATGCAAGGATGCCCTTGTCTCCCCAGGGGTTCCCTGGTCCTTCCAGGGCACCTGGGAGAGTGGCCTATCATGGTCACCTTGCTCCCTGGTGCTCAGTCCCCTCTCTGCCTGCTCATCCCTTGACCTCACTGGTACCCACTCTGTCCTCCCCCTCCCCCAGTGGACAACACACTGGCTTCTCCTCATCCCCAACCCCCAGCCCCATCCAAGAGGCAATATGAAGCGTCCTCCGAGGTCCCCCACTGTCCAGCCATTAGGTTTTCCTGGGCAGCACTGAAGGTTCAGTTCCATGCTTTTCTTTCTCAGCCTCGTCCCCAAGGACTCATCCACCTCTGTGTGGCTGAGCTGGACACTGTCACTTTTCCACTTTTGGCATGAGCTGCTGTCCACCCAGAGCCTCCAGCATGACCCTGCCACCACCAAGCTCCTCCTGCACCTCGACAGGCCCTGTTTCCGTCTTCCTTTCAGCCAGCCAGGAAGGCGGCCTGGAAATGGCTCTTATCTCCCTTCATTTGCTGACCCCTCTCCCGGGTGAGTCTTCGTTTATAGCAACGATTGTGGTATCCAGGCCACATGTGGTAGTCCCCTGGGGAGCTTGGACAGGGATACCAAGTCCTAAGCCCCATCCAGACCAATTAAATCAGAGTGTTTGACCGCGGAGCCCAGCAACGACAGGGACAGCTGGGACGTGTGGCTAACAGGTAGCTGGAGGCTGGACGGTGGCGGTGGCCTGCTCTCACTGACCCGCTTCCCTGCTCTCTCCTCACCACTCCAACAGGACCTTGTCGGAGCACAGGTAGCATTTCCAATGTGTCACCTCTCCTCATCGAAGGCCTCAGCGGCCCCACCATAATAACATATCACTGAATGAACAATTAAAGGGTCTCCTAAACACACAGCCAGTTTTTCTTGCTCTGGGGTCACAGCTATCTACCCCTCCCTGCCCCCAGCCCAGGGGGGGAGCAAAGCCTTCCTGTGCAGTGAGGGAAGAAGCTCATTTTCTCTTCATATTAAGTGCAGTCCACTCTTTCTCCCCAAAGCAGAGAAAGCAGCCGGGGTGATTTAACTGTCATTTACTTAGGAACTTATTTCTCTAAGCATCAAAAACAATCAACTGTGAATGATCCTAAATATTGCAAAACAACAGATAATTCAAAGACTCAAATCTACTTGGTGTTGGAATGCATTTTTGCTGATGAGTGCTTGCATCTGATAATTGGGACAATTCTTTCAAATTAGGTAATTAGATGTATCTTATTTGTTCCTACCCCCCAACACACACACACACACACACACACACACACACACTCTCTCTCTCTCTCTCTCTCTATAGGAATAAATAACTCAGCTCCCAAAATAGTGCCCTATTTCTTTCTCTCAACTCTTTCCTGGAATAGAGATAATGGTGACTTCAGAGCACTGGAGGGGGCTGGGAGAGGAAAGGAGAAGGAACCCACAGAGTAAACAGAGGAACTAGATGTCAACAAGCTGTTTTAGAAGTCACCCTTAAAATTCAGACAGCATGAACAACCAGTTTGTAAAACTGCTCGAAATAGCTACTCAAACTGGAAATACACATCTCATAGGACCCAGCAATTCCACACCTGGGTATATACTTAAAAGAAACTTGTGCACATGTTCACCAAAAACCGTATTCAAGAATATTCACATCTGCTTTATTCAAAATGGTCCCCAAACTGGGAGCATCTCAAATGTCCACTGACAGTTGAAAGGATGAATACACGGTTACATGGTGGCAGCGCACAGCAGAGCACCACACAAGAATGAACACACAACAACTATAGCTCCACACCACCACAGCTACCTACCACATGGAAGAATCTCACTAAGAAAACAGGCAGATGGGAAAAGCCTGCCCGCTGGATATTCCACTGATAGAAAGCTCAGGCGAAAATGCAAAAGTCTTCTGTGTGTTAGAAATCAGCTTACTCGTGAAGGGGTCTTGGGGGGACTCAATGTTCTGGAATGTTCTGTCTTGGTCCAGACAGTGCTACACAGGTGTGTTTATACCTTGTGAAAACTCTACACTCCTGTTTGTGTTGTTTTTCTACACGTATGTTATTCTTCCACAAAATGCACAAAAGGAAAGGAAAGAAGATAGAGAGGGAGGAGGGAAGAAAGGTAGGCCCAGGAGCAGGGCAGAGTGGGAAAGGCTTGGAACTTGAACACCTGGATTCAGTTTCACTCTGCCTTGGCTAAGCCATTCACTGTGTGAATCTCTGACTTTTTTCATTTATAAAATAGACAAGTCTCCTTACCTACCTCACAGTGCAGTTGTGAGGACCAAGTGGAATAGACGTACGAACCATCCGGTGAGCAACACGGTCCTGCACAAAGCAAGGCTGTAATCATCACAGACCTCTGAAGACAGGAATCCTAAAGTGGGTCAGCAGGATGGACAACGCTCCACCCAGGGCCCTGAGCAGAGGACTGACACCCCTGGGATGTGTGTGCAGGACGCAGGGTGGCCACGGCCATTTATCACATCCCCACACCTAATCCCTTAATGTCCAGGAGCACCTGGGATGATCCCTGGGTTTGTATGAGATGGGTTCTGTCTCTTTTCTTTTAAAGTAGATATAAACAGATGCTCTATACACTATCCCAGGTGCTTGTCTAAGGTTTAGGAACATTTCTACATCCAAATCTGCCAAATTCTTTAAGCTAGCCCATGCGCCTTTCTGAGCATTGCCAGTGATGTTGACAGAAGACTCTTCACACCTTCCCCCCAAAACCAAACCCTCAGTGGCCTCTCACTCCCCGCCTGAAACAGCTCACTGGACCCCGATGACCTCCAATGACAGATCTATGGAATCTCAAAGACAAACTGTCAGAGCTGCGAGGATCTTGGCCTCCCAAGTCAGAGAATCAGTCAGGAGGCCACCAACCTCCCTCAGTGGCCAGGAAAACTCAGGTTGCCAGGGAGGGGTCTTGCTTCTCATCTTGTGGTTAAAAGGGCAAAGTGAGGTGACCACATTTTCCATGGATGGGTTTCATATGATAGTTACGTTCCTCAGGGAATCAAAGCGCATGGAAATCTTTCTTCTTCATATAGCTGTGTGGCCCCTAGCTGTCCCCATGCTTAAAGGGTTTCTAATTCCCTGCTTTTAGAGAGCAAAGGCTGGCCCCGCTTGGTCCCTCTGCAAGGTACCCAGGCCAGTGAGGTATGGCAGAGCCATTACACATGCATTTGATGCTGCTATGGCTACTGCTCAGCAAGGACAGTACTGAAGCCACCCCTGCTTCTGATTCCTTTAGCAAAACAGGAAAGAATTTTTCTGTTAGGTCTGGAGACAATCTTTATGGAAGCAGTGACATTTTTCTTTTCTTTTTCTCATTTATATTCCAGGTCATATCCAGTGTGTGGTATATGTATAAGTACATGAGTGACTCTGTGTAGCTGTGTGTGTGTGTGTGTGTGTGTGTCTTTCAGAGAGAATAATACACAAAAATCTAAATGTAGCATGGTGCAAGCCTGTAATCCCTATTACTTGGGAAGCCAAAGTAGGAGTATCACAAGTTCAAGGCTAACCTGGTGATTTCAAGACCCTGTCTCAAAATAAAAAATAAAAAGGGCTGAGGATGTAGCTCAGTTGTAGAGCACCTCTGGGTTTAATCCCCGGCACTGAAAAATAAAGACCCTAAGTATAGAAATGCAAGACTGGTAGGAGAGGGGGACAGTGTTATTTCCTGCTTAAAAAGATTTATCAATAGATTTTCCACAAAGTTCTCTGGTCTATCTACAGCATTTCAACGTTGGTTTAGAGATCTTCTGCTATGAGACAGAAAGTCTAGGAGACCAAGAACCTTAGAAATAAAATTAGAAGTTAGTGTCACTGAAGATTACATATAAATCAGTGTCCCTGAAAATAAAGGATTTCTGTTTTGAGAATGTAAACCATAAGGCAAAGATGCCACTTACTTCTTTATTTTCTGTTTTTCCCAATATTTAATTTTCAACCTTCTAAGGGCACATTTATTTGATAAAATAAGTCCCAGTTGAGATGAATTCAATAGGACTTTAAATTGCTTTCTTCCTAACACATCTTTATAGAGTGATTCAATACCGAAGACAGAGGCCTCCAGAGAAAATGAGCTCCTGCCACTGAGTATGTCCAACAGAAGTATCCCCTGCTGGTCAGGCCCGTTAACTTTCCAGGGACTTTTGCCTTTGTCATCTCATTTGCCCTACACTGCCAGATGGGAGGGACAACATCATGATCCCAACCGGCAGCCATGGTGACCTGTCCATGTTGCCCTGGTGACTGGCCCAAGGTCCCAGCTGATAGGTGATCCACCGGGATCTGAACCCTGCCTACCCTGGCCAGATCAGGTGGCTTCCCCAGACACAGCCAGGGTGAGGGAGAGAGGCTGCAGATTCTTCCCAAATTCTGAGTAGTTTGGCCTTTGCGGCAGGAGTCAGGGAGATCCCTGGGAATGACTTTTAACCTTATCTTTTGGAAGCGCTGAAGTTTAGCATGCTGCCTGGCTTGGAACTGGAGAATATCCTACTCAGTCCACCAAGTTTTCCTGGCCCACAAGGGCTTGCAGACCTGCCTGAGCCCTGACTAGCTCTTAGTAATGCATCTGCTGGGTTCTGCTGACAGGGGGCCTGGGCATGTGGAGGCCGAAGGCACCTAACAGACTGTGCCCCAGAGCTCAGCCTGGGGCTCCTGTCCTCCTGTTTGCCTGGCTGCCTGGAAGCTGCTTCCATTTTCGACAGGCTGAGTGAGCCGCCAGCCTTTTCTTCCAAGGAAAGGCACTTCCTTCCTCTCCCTCTTCACCCAAGTTAGATCCCACCCCAGTTTTTTGTTTCAGGGTTTCTAGGTGCCAAAGAAAAATATGCAGCATCCATACCAGCTACCATCCCCGTTTCCTCTCTTGGCAGCCACCACCCACCATGTGCTTCCCACCCAGGGCCACACCTGTGTCCTCCAGCATCTTCAGGCTTGGCCCAAGCGGTTGCCCTCATGAGATGCCTTTCCGCCCCTCTGCCTGGCAAACGACCACTCTCCAGGGCCAGCTCACAATGGCCCCTGATCCACTCGGCCAGCCTGACATTCTGTACACACACCTCGGGTTTTCTGAATAGGTGTTCCATTCACTATTGTCACTTAAACTTTTTATTTACCTTTTTATTATGCAGAGTGTTAGCATTTATAAATTAGAAGGCTCTCTACCTGTCACCCACCTCAATAGGACCCACCTGGAGCCACCCAGCTTCATTGATTTCCACACTCTTCTTCCTCCACTTCCAACTTTTAAAAATATTCAGACATCATATATATCCAGCCATCTGTCAATATTCAGCATATATGTCTTTAAAATGAGAAGTCTTTTCTAAAACATGACCCCAATGCCATCATTACACTAAAAACAAAATGGGCCATAATTTTTTTTAAAGGATCAAATATCCAGCTGGTTTCAAAGTCCCCTGATTGATCCATGGTATTTGTTTTTCATTGGTTTGTTTGAACACACATCAAAACAAACCCACCCGCTTTTCATCAGAAAGGTCTCAGTGTAGACCTTGGTCCCTGCCCCCCCACTCCAGCCTCCTAGGTCCCAAATGTCTGGGGTGCATGCTCTTCATCTGTTTTCCATCCTCCTCATCCACTGGATTGTATCCTGATAGAGAGAGAGAGAGAGAGAGAGAGTCTCAAGGGAGTAAAAGAGCCAGTGTTGTTAGTCACACCTCCTGGGCCTAGCACAGTATCTGCTCCATAGTATGTGCTGACTCCATACAAATTCCTGAATGGCTAAATAAATGGTCTCCCAAGAACTAGCCTTCCACTCCTCCAAAGCCCATTCTAGAAAACTTTACACATCTAGTACCATGATGTGCTTGGAAGTGTGTTTCTCCAAGGGGCAGGGCCCTTGTCATATCCAGATCCCAGAACCCAGCGCCTGACTGGCATGAGGTGTTCGCTGAGGGAGAACTAAATGAAAGGAGCACTTTTCTCTCCGTGAGATTTTGGGCTCCAAGGCTTTCCTCTCTGCATCTCCTTTTTTTTCTCATCTCTATCTGAAGAATTTGGATGCAATGATTTCTAAGGTCCTTTTCAGGAATGGGGAACCCTCATTTACCATACGCTTGCTGCCCTCTGCTGGCAGGACTGGCTCAGGACCCTGAATCACTGAGGTTCAAAGCAAGAACTACAGGCCAGCAAATAGGGATGGGTGGATGGAGGGTCTGCACCTGGGATGGGAACTTGACCTTTGTTGCCTTGTTTGGGTTACACTAGAACATAGTGGGGCCTCCCTCCACCCCTGCCTTCCACTCCTCCCATGTGGAGGCACTCATGTCGCAGACAAGCTTTAAAAGAACTGGTGCCCAGTCCCTACCCCGGGCCACGCATCTAATACCTGAGGAGTGGGGCCAAGTGCCCACGTGGATTAAAAGCCATCCAGCTGGTTCTGATGCGCAGGCGCACCCAGACCCACTAGGCCAAGGTGATGGTCACGTGTGAACCTTGAGTAGGAAGCTAGAAACACAGAAAGCCATCCAGAGGAAGAGTGGATGGAGACTTTGGTTTTATAATCAGCCTATCTTAACAACTTCCCTTGACAAACCCTGACAGCTTATATTTTTCACTGGGAACTTACACTATGAACCTGCTGGGAGCATGGCTTCTAGATTCGGTGTTGTTTCTTTTGTTTTCTTTTCTCTTTTTGCTTTTCTTTTTTTTTTTTAATCACTCCTTCCTTCCTTCCTTCCTCCCTCCCTCCCTCCCTCCCTTCCTTCCTTCCTTCCTTTTCTTCTTTCTTTCACATTCTTGCATTTGTTAAGACTCCTTTGCTTGCAGATAACAGAATTCAGATGCTAACTTTGGCCACAAGTGAGAATTTGCTGGAAGAGCGCTGAGATGCTACCCCCAGGCTACTTGCCAAAAAGCAGATGGCCAAGGGGAACCGGAGCTCGGGAAGACACCAGGAAAAAGTCTCCCTGTCCTTTGCCTCTGCCTCCCTCCACTTGTCTAATTTGTGTCTTCTTTCCCAGGCCAACTGTTGTTTTCTGTTCATTAATCCCCGAGGCAGAAGGTGGCCACCAACAGCTCATGCTCAACCCGTGTTCAACTTCTGCCTGCTACACAACGCTCCTTTTTTCCTTTCTCCTTGGCCAATCATAGTCTGCAAGCTGACTATATAATTTGTGAGCCCAAAGCAAAGTAGAAACGTGAGGGCCTCTCTTCAAAAAGCAGAAGGTAGTGCCACTAATGGTGCAGATAAACCTCTCCCTTTCTTCCAAAACACAGGCTCAAAGATAAAGTTATGCCAGTCGTGGTGGTGTCGCATGCCCATAATTCCAATGGCTCAGGAGGCTGAGGCAGGAGGATTGTAAGTTCAAAACCAGCCTCAGCAACTTAGCAAGGCCCTAAGCAACTTAGTGAGACAGTCTCACTAAATAAAATATAAAAAGGGCTGGGGATGTGGCTCAGTGGTTAGGCGCCCCTGGGTTCAATTCCTGGTACCAAAAAGAAAAGATGAAGTTATTAGGACTCTAAGACAGCGCCCACAGAGCATCAGCCCCCAAGCACAGGGCCCTTCCCACTGCTCAGAGCTCATCTGGCAGCCCTGGTGGCCTGCAGTGGAAGTGGGAAGTGTGGTGTGAAGGTGTGAGACCCTAAGGAAGGAACAGTACCCAGAAATGAGATGAGAGCGCACTGGGAAAACCAATCATTGTTATTTTTTATCACAAAGTCTAATTCCTCACTTGTCTTCCAAATTCACAAACATACAGACCTGGGATTAAACTATAAGGATTCTGCAACTTGACTCAGGGGCATCAAGAACAGATGCACCATACTGAACAGCTATACCATCATAGATTAGCTAAAACATTTACCATGGACTTCAAGACTCCGTGCATCCTGGCCCTGCCCCTTCTGCCACCTTTGTCCCTTCTACCTTCTCTGCATTTCTAGAAGGTTCACAGGCAACAGTACTGCTACTGCCCCCAGGGAAATCACTGGGAGATCAAGTCACATGGTGGCTCCCAGGTTTTAAGTGGTTCCCCCCTGCAAGGGGAGCCAGGCCACCCGAACCTATCTATGGAAGCAGTGGTGGCAGAATGAACTTGTCCAGGAGGACTATCTCATGGTGCTCCGGGGAGGGGCGGGGACATAAGAAAGCCCCCCCTCCACCGTGGGGATCCTTCCTGGATTAGTGTTAGCTAATTGACCTACCAACCGACTCACTTGGCCCTGGGGAGTGTGGTGAGAGGCTGGGAGTGCCGGGGGAAGTCCTCCCTTGCAGAAACCAGGCCAGCAGTGAATAAACTGAGCAGTGAATAAACTTCCGGTGCCTCCACCCTGACCCACCCCACCCACTGGTGTGCCCACATCCTGCTCCACCCACCTGCAATATGTCCCCCCCCCTTCAACTGTGGGTGAGAGTCAGGGAGTGATGCTAGGATCCCCCAATACCTGAACCCCCCCAAATCTGAGTAGTTCCCAACTTGCCCTAATCTGCTGTGTGAAAATGGGGATCTCATTGATTTACTTTGGTTTCTCATCACCACTTGTAGTTCTTCGGTTTGGCTATGAGCATCCTTTCAACAGCTTTCCTAGTGAGTTCTTTTCTTACTGATTTATAAGAGTTCTCTGGGTTTTTGTTACTATTAAGATTTTATAAATGTTGCAAACATTTTTTTCTTCTTTACTATTTCATTATTTGTCTTCTAAGTTTGGGATGTACCGATTTCCACCCATGTGACAGCCTCTCTCACCCTCAGTTTTCTCATCTAAGAAATGGGAAAACAGCTTCCTCATTGGTCTGCTGGGAGGTTTGAAGGGGTAATTGATGTGCAGAACTCAGCCACATCATCAGGTCTTAATAAACGCAACTTGCTGCTGTAATTTGGGAACAAAATCTGTGTTACTTTCACCCAAGTCCAAGACTGTACCTGCTCATAATGTCCAGCACTGTGAAGTTCAGCGCAACAGAACATGTGGAGCGCGGGTCTGATGCCACCTGGATGGCATCTACTTCTCATCTTGTGGGTTTTTCACTTGAGTGTTTGCTAAGGTCGCAGCGGAACTCTGAAGTTCATGAAAAAGGCATAGTGCCGTGGGGCTCCAGTTAACACGACCTTCTTCCCTTGTCTCTACCCTGCATTAGAGGGCCCCTGAGTACCACAGCCTCCAGGAAGGCCTGCCCTATATGGACATGGTGATCGCAGAGACCCTGAGGATGTACCCGCCGGCATTCAGGTATGTGTGCAACCCCCACCCTGCCCTGCACTCTGGGTCCCTTCAGCATCGCAGTTTGGAACCCTCACTGGTTCCAGCCTGTGACCAGCTGTGTTATCACATATGCTCTTGATGACAAAGTCTGAGTCCTGGGTTCCTTTGTCTCCCGTGGCACCAGGCACAATGCCCCAGATGTTTGGCCCATTCTGCTGTAGGTTAACCACCTTCTCGAAGCATCACCAGTCTTTCCTTAATGTAGTCTTCCTCCCCGACTCAAGCCAATCTCTTTGGCCTCCTGCCTTTGATGGAGTTCGCCACTGCCCCTGTCTAATCATTTATTCATTCAGCAACTGTATATTAAGCATCTACTTTGCCAAGCACTGGGAAGTCAGCCTGGATACAAAGCAGATCAAAGTCCCTGCCCTTGGAGACAACATCATCCAGGGCTGGGGATGCTCCTCCCTGGTGTCCAACAGCTCCAACCCGTAACATCCTCCAAACTCCTAGACAAGACTTCCCAGCCAAGGACATCTGACTCACCTGTCGCCCCTCCTCCCCTGCCAGCACTTTTAGCAGTAATGGTACTTCATATTATATTCTCCGACACACTTTTACCACCCCATAACATGTCACTAACGTACAGTCAGCAACGCCAACCTGTAAGTGCCCTGGGAGTAGGAATCAAATCTGTTTCTTTCAATTTTCCCCAAATGGGGCTCCTCTTGGAATAGGGCACTTAACCTTGGTCCACAGGCTCTCAACAGCAGCAAAACTGTGGCCAGGTTTCAGGTTATAGAAACAGAAGAAGCACAGGCAGTTAATTGTATCTCATGAATTCCAGTCAGCACTTCCATGAATCAACATACCACAGAGACCATATGGAGGTACCTTTTGCCATTTCTAAAGAGAAAATGTGGAAGATTTGAGGGTATCTCAAAGTGATATTTCAAACCAAAAGCATTACAAAGAGTGTGACTATAGATATTATGCAAGATGTTCAAGTTCAGAAGCAAATACGAAAACTTACAGTGGTGTGCATGCCAGGTGTCTTGGTATGAGAGGCCAGTGAGTCAGGGGCTCTGCCAACACCAGCATCAAGACCTGATTCCGTGGCTCTTTCTTAATTTTCTTGGGAGCCTCAAACAAACTGCTTTCCAATCTTTCCTCCCCTCCTCGCCTCCCGCCCTCTCCTCCTCCCTCCTCCTTCATGATTTATATCCAGCTTTCTTCCAAGGGGACTGTGGGCAGTGGTATGCACATTAAAATGAAGTTCAAAACAAAACAGTCAGTGATAAAACTGAATGAGTCTGCTTAAAGGGCCCTTACTGGGCTCAGAGATGGCTGCTAACTGGGGTCAGACCTCTGCGTGGTGGCTGAGGTTCCTGGCAGAGAGCGGGACCAGCTGAGTTGAACAGTTGTGCTCCCCAGTGGGAGGAAAGTTACAAACTGATTAAAGACACACTATTTCCTGGATCTAAACTCAATCAGGAATTCACCCCATGAGACCTCATGTAGGTGGCATGTTGAAGAACAAAGTGAACGGCCTCTAAAATAGAAAAATCAACCTGGACAGGTGTGGGGACACACAAATGCTATGGTCAGTTCTCTTGGCAACCCCTTAATAAAGAGTCACTTGGTACAGTCATTGCTCTGGGGACCAGGTTGCCCATGATCTCAATTGAATCAACATACCACAGAGACCATCTTGAGATACCTAGAGAATCTGGGTGCATTGACTAAAGTTCCCCTATAGAAGTGCACTGGGGGATCTTGGGAAAGCCCCACACTGGCTCTGGGCTTCTCTTTCCCATGATACCTGTGCTGCTGGCCCCACCCACAAAAACTTGAAGAGGCTCCAGGAAAATAGATATGGAAGCATCTCTAGGCAGCTACAGCATGAGGGTTGTGGAGAGGGGACAAGGCGCTGGGCTTGGTCCAGGCCAGCTCTTTGGCAGCTCACTCCCCCAGCCTTCAACCCCCACCAGACAGCAGACACAAGGGGTGGGGCAGTGTGACATTTAGGGGGATATAGGGACCGTGAGCATTTTGTTTATTTTACTTTCTCCCAGAAATGCATGGTGACTTCTCCTGAGCACTGTCACAGCTTGACTCACCCACAGAAGAAACTCAGTGTAGAAAATGTGACAATTCTTGGTTAGTGATCTGAATGAATCCACTTGGGCACAGTACCACTCAGCTGACCGCAGGCCTCTCCTGAGGTCTAGTCCAGCCAGGCAGGAGACCCAGCCACTGGACGGGCGGGCCCTACTAGCCAGCCTCCAGTGGTCAAAGCTGATTCTGGTAAAGATGAAAAAGCACAGGTGCCAGGGGATGGCCTGTTTTGTCCCCTTTGGGACAGGTTACAACTTCACAAACCCCTGCCCTGGTCTTAGTGTGGGTGTTTGCTACCATCCCAGGCACATGCTCCTGCATGAGTAGGTCAGGATCTGAATAGGGTCTCCTTCCTGGCATCTTAACTATTCCAGTCTTAAAGGGAAACTTAAAACAGAGGAGAACAGAGAGAGGAGCCTCACATTTGCTCTTGGTTTCTTTTATGAGCAGGAGCAGGGTATTATCATAACTAATGTAATAATTATATTTCCTCTAAGGTATTTAGGTAAGCTTCAGGGCAGAGTGGTGCACACCTATAATCCCAGGTGGCTGAGGCAGGAGGATTCCAAGTTCTAGGCCAGTCTTGGTAACTCACAGAGACCCTCTCTCAAAAAATAAAAAGGGCTGGGCGGGTGAGGGGGGCAGATTTGAAGTAAAAGCCAGCATAGAATTATTTTTAATTTTTGAAGTGATTATATTACCAAAATAACTTGCTTATACTTTAAAAAAAATAAAGAAGGATCCAAAGGAATCCTTCTTTGCCCGAGTCCAAGTCCCTTGAGAAGACACTAGTACAAGTTGAGGCATTCTTCCAGAAATGTTAGATTCGTACGCAAACTTCTATACTCTACCCTAAAAATAAAACAAATGGCATTATGCCATTGCCATCAAGCATGACAACCTGACCAGACCTCCTCCTCTCTAGCAGAAGCAGTTATCTGCAGAGAGGCAGACAATGGAGAACCCCAATTTCCTTTAGGTAAACCTCACAGGACTTATAGAGCAATCTAACTCACAGAGACAGAAAGCACAAAGGTGGGTTCCAGGGACTGGGGGAGGGGAAGGAGGTCAGTAGTTAATGGGGACAGTCTCCCTTGGGGACTATGAAAAGACCTGGCAGTAATGGTGGTTCAATAGGCATGGACTTAATGCCACAGAACTGTGCACTTAAAAATGGTCCAAATAGTAGGTTTTATGCTATTTATATTTTACAATAAAATAATAAATAAATAAATAAATAAATGAGTAAATCCAACCTCACCAGGGTCAGTTCTGGCATTAGAATATTCCAGAATTACCATAGCAGCTGACTCATCAGCTTTGAGGCTGTTATAGTCAGACACCCTCATGTTCTGTTTTAGGGATTAATATGCAGGAGATTTCCCACTGATTCTGGGCACTTGGTGGGGGGAGTCGGGGTGGTACAGAAATGAGCAGGGGTAGGCTGGCAGTGGGGAGGGATGTGCATCCCTGAGATTCCAGTCAGGTTGGGGAAACAGGCCTCCTCTACAAGGGAAAGTGTGTTGGAAACCAAGCCTTGACATGGGCCGTGACTGGCACCCCCACCAGCCCTCCTGTTAGGAAACATCGAAGGTGAGGAAGTGGGCTTTGTTTCCTTACTGTGGTCCATGCCTAGTAAGGGCACAGTGATGCACACCTATAATCCCAAGGTCTCTGTAAGCTACTGAGACTGGACTAGAACTTGGAATCCTCCTGCCTAGTAAGCGGGCTGATGTTGAACTCAGAAAGAAACTTCTAACACCATATTCCCAGAAGTAGCTGGGAAGAGGGTGGGCAGGTGGGAAAGGGCAATGTGATACAGAGAAGCTAGTGGCTGTGACTCCGCCCTTGTCCTGAAGGTTTTGTCCCATCTTTTAAAATTCCAAACAAAGTATGGCCAGAACTCTTAGAAGCTTGTGCTAAACCAAAAATCTAGAATTCTACATTTTTGTAATCCAAACTGAGGAAATGAGAGGTTCTTTGGCTTTCCATCTCAACTTTTGTTTCTGGGAAATTCTAGATCTAAAGTGTAATAGCATATTCATTTAACAGGACCTCAGAATGAGGGCATTATATAGGGTTTAAAGTCAGGCTCCAGAGGTTTAAGGTGAAAATGATTGAAATGGGGCTGAGTCTAGGACACAACTGTTTAGGGGCTGGTAGCTATAGGGAGGCGAGGGTATTAAAGGGAGGCTTGATAGTTGACACTCCTCTGTTTTATCTCAAGTGAGCAATCTATTGTTCTGATAGGAAAGCTGTTTGCCCAGATAAATTAGTTTGCTTTACTTTCTAAAGCAAACAGTGGAGTTATTTCTTGGTATAGTGGCTTATCTTCCTGGGCAAGAATTTTCTGGAAGAGGCAGAAAGACACTTTGACCCAAGGGGCGGCCATGCTCAGCCCCAAGAGTAAAGTTATGCTGCTCCGAAACTGGAGGCTCCATTCTCAGGTGCATCTCTGTCCATGTCGAGCAAGGCAAAGCTTCCATGAGCGCTGTGCTGGGTTGTGCAGCTGCTCCTGTGTTCTTGGGTAACGGGAGCTCGGTGTAAGAAACCGAGGTGAGATAAGGACACTAGAACTCAACCTACTAGAACTCTTCAGGACCCAAAAAGGGCCTTCACAGGCAGGCTCATGGAGGAGGCCCGGGGTCACCTTGGGGTATGGTCTCACTAGCCCCAGGAGCTGTCCATAGACCCTCAGCTCAGCCCTCAATGTAGCCTGAGGTGGCCCTAGTGCCCCAACCTACTTCAGGCCTTAATCCCAAATGCTCCCCAAAAGGCTCTCACTGCACCCCAAACTGTTCCCAGTTTTCCTGGGTTCTGATCTCCTGCTTTCTTCTCCTATTCATGGCTCCATTACACCCACTGAACTTGACATTCAGCTACAAGCTTCACTGGCCACTAACTTTGACTCCAGTCTCCACTCTGGGGCCACACAGCCTCAGACACCTGGGACCCCTGCCCAGCTCCAGGGCTCTCTCCTAACAAGATTGACAAGCCACTCTGGTTGCTGCCAGAAAACTGGATTGGAAGAAAAAAGACCAAGCTCTCAATCAAGGAGGAGGAGGCAGTAAAATGAGATCATCCACTAAGTAAGCCTCACGGCAAATGTGCAGAAAGGGCAGAGTCCAGAACCGCTGGAGGAGAGCCAGGAGGGGAGGTGGGCGACTGTTGCAGCGGTTCTGCTCACCTTAACTTTGAGGAGCCTGTGGAACAGCCCAGGAGAGAGGTCTAATCTGCAGCTGGAAATAGGAACCTGCAGTTTGGTTTGGGGCTGGGGAAGGGGCCTCAGGATGTAGCGGAAGTCATGAGTGTGGGTGACATCATAGGAGACACCAGGTATAAGAGGTTGAAGAATCAGAGGAACCTACTAAAGAGAGGAGGGGAAGGAACTCCTGTCACGCAGGAGGAAAACCAAAGCAAGTGATGTCATTAAAAATCAAGTAGTAGATGGAGAGAGGAAGACAAGGAAGAGGAGGAGGAGGAGGAGGAGGAGGAAGAAGAGGAGGAGGAGAATGAGAAGGAGAAGGGGAGGAAGAGGAGGAAAAGGAAGCAGCTTATTTTTCAACTGTTCTGTGAGTTCAAAATTATTTCCAAAGAAAAACCAAAACAAAGAAAGGTGCAAGGAAAGAGTGGCCCAGGAGGCCGAGGAAGAGGAAGCCGAAGAGTACCCACCAAATGGTCTTTGGCAATCTCTGCATGAGGACCGTCTGCTGGCGGGGGGAGGAGACAGAAGCTGGACAGTGGGCTAGGCAGTGAAACGGAGGGGACAAAGCAAGGGGGTGAGCGAGGACAGTCTGAAGAAGCTGAGGGAGAAGACAAGAAGGGGAGGAACTGAAAAACTACCCTGCACGCCTCTGCCAGGAACAAGCCCTTGGAAGGCATCTTTGCACCCCCAACCCCAAGCACACAGAGGGCGCTCCACTGCTTCCTTGATGGATAGACAGAGGGGTGGCTGCGGGCTTTTGCAGAAAAGGCCAGGCACACCTGAGGAGCCTGGAGACTAGAGGCTCCTGGGCAGTAGAGGGCTCACGGGATGGGGGCTGGGCCTCCTTCCCCTGCCTCATTCCACACCCCACATTGGCTACACCGTCTGCTGCAGCCCACCCACCTGCAAGCTCTCTTGCCTATCTCTGCAGGTTCACGCGGGAGGCAGCGCAGGACTGCAAGGTGCTGGGGCAGCGCATCCCCGCAGGCACCGTGCTGGAGACAGCGGTGGGTGCCCTGCACCATGACCCCGAGCACTGGCCGGACCCTGAGACTTTTGACCCTAAAAGGTGAGCACTACCCTGTTAAATGGGCCCTGAGCCATGTTTGTGGGATTGAGACTCCTCAGCGGAGGTGACAGAGAAAAGTGCAGGCAGTTGTCCCTCCAAAAGTCAAAGGTCATGACAATTCAGACATCATTTGTAACATTTTAAAATGCCCCAAGTTGAATCCAGAGATTTGACATTCAGCAGCGATGCACGTAAAGAACAATCTCTTCTATTTGTTCAAGCAGGACGCAGGGTGTGGGGTGGTATTTGAGTGTGCACTGGAGGGAAACAGTCGTTTCAACACAATCCTATAGTGTCAGCTAAACTTCCCTGCCATCTACATTCATGAGACCTGGATCCTCCTCCTTTTCCTGACATGGATTTGGTCCATTATCTAATTTCATTTCTAGATTCTGTGATTTAAAATGCCCAAGCAGGCCTCCACACCCTGCCACAAGTCAGAATCAATCGCTAGCCCTCCCTTTGCCATCTGCAGGAGCAGAGCTGGCCAGACAGCCATTGTGTCTTCACCTTTAATGGCACCATCTGGACCTAGCCCAACTGTACAACAGGGTCACTAGGAAACCCTGGGCAGTGGGATCTAGAAAAATTATATCCCACTGCTTAGCAGGTCCTAGAAACACAGTTAAAGATCAAGAAATACCAACAGCACCCAAGTAAGAGGTAGTAAGAAGCAAGTTGGCTGTTACAAAACGTGATGGTCCCATAGCTCCACTGGCGCAACACACCTGGCAAATGCTACAATTTGGTAGCAGATTCAGCAATTCCAAGGAAGGACCTCTGGTGTCCAAATATCATAAGTCCCAGTGATTCAAATTTCAGGTGGTCAGATCAGCAAAGCCAGTGTGGTAGGGGAGGCAACTGAGACAGCAGGATAGGCCCTGGGAGGTCTGTAGGGAGCACAGTAGCTGGTGTCCAGGGACTTAACTGAGGAAGGAGATGGGTGATGCCTCGTCATCCTCTGGCTCCAGGTCAGGACTGCGATTTACCACTTGGATTCATTTAGTTCCCAGAGCCTTAGGGAGAGTCCTGCAGGAAACCATGCAGGGGTTATGCCTACTTGGGGTAACGGGGGCTCAGATGAAGGGCTGCTCAGCCAGAAGGAGGGACTTCAGATGGAAGGGAGCAGGTATTCGGGCCAACACTGACCTTCATACTGACTTTCAGGTTCACAGCAGAGGCCCAGAGGCAGCGGCAGCCCTTCACATACCTGCCTTTCGGGGCCGGCCCCCGGAGCTGCCTTGGGATCCGGCTGGGGCTGCTGGAGGTCAAGCTGACACTGTTCCATGTCCTGAGCAAATTCTGCTTCGAAGCCTGCCCTGAGACTCAGGTGAGGGCCCACTGTTCTGGGGAGAGGGTGTCACTCCAGTTCTCTGCACCACAGCTAGTCAGCCAGGGCAGCCTCAGGCTGTGTGTGAGGGCTGGTGCTGGCTCCTTAACCTCCCTGGGCCTCAGTTTCTTGATCTGTAAAAGGGGGTGATGAGAAAAATACCCTCCACCTCTCCAAGTGAGAATCTTGTGAGTTAATACTTGGGCTTGGACAAAAACCTGCCTGTAGGGGCCCCGTGATGTGTGAGCCCTTGAGATCACTGCTCTGTACACTCGGGCTGGGCCTCCTGTCGCTACAGCTCTTCCCTCCTCAGCAGAGAAGCCAGATGATGTGTGCGTGGCTGTGAAATGTTCCACCTTTGAAGGGTTTGGGGTGCGTGGCTTGTCCTGCACCTTCTCTGGCTCCCCCAACGCATTATAGTCTTCTCTGCATGGATGGGAAGCAGAAGGGCTTCAGTTCCTTGGAGGATGTTCCCCTCCCCACTGTACAGATGGTCACTCTCCTGTCCCCCATTGCCTCAGCTCAGTCCCTGTCACACGTGGTGACACACATTCCCCAGCAACATATACCTTCACTCCTGAAGTTCCAGTGAGGCTCACAGACACTGCCCTTACCCATCTGGGACCTTCTCACGCCTGCCCCTACCTTCCCATCCCTGCCTCCCTCTCACCCATACTCTAGGCCCAGAGGTAGGCCAGGAAGCTTAAATCACCACCTTTTGTGGTAGGTTTTATTATTCCCATTCTTTAAATGAGGAACCAAGTTCAAAGAGGTTAAGTGACTTTCCTGAGGTCACACAATTGGACTGCAGACTCAGTAAGGGCAGGGTCAATGGTACTGTGCCCAGTACCCAGTACCCAGCTGCGTGTCAGGCCATGGCACTGTTCACTCATTCATTCAACAAATTCTAATGACAAATGTGTGACTGGCCAAAAAGAAGGTGGGTTCAAACCTAGAACCTTTACACTCCCAAGTGCTCCAGCATGACATCAAGCTACCTCCCTGCATAGCAGACTGACTCTCAGCACGCGTGGTCCTGCCACCAGGAAACCCTTCTGCACAGCTGCAGACTTGAACAGGCAGTGTAAGGGGACTGATAAGGACACAGTGACAGACAATAATGTTTCCAGATCTGGAGACTGGCAGTGCCTCTGACACACAAACTGGGCTAGGCGGGTGTGGAGGAAGATGGATTTGGCTGGGGTACACAAAGACTGAGGCCCTGCAATGAAAATATCCACCAAGGGCTGATGGTAAGGGTGGAACAAGTGAGGGGTCAAACTGAGAGGAAGGACAGGGCATCTGATGGTCTCAGTATTCTAGGGTCAACTACTTCCTTTTTGGGGCTTTTCAGACACAAATATCCAGATCAATGTCCAAAAATACATCCCTCAGCTCAAGAACCAGCCATGAGGGCTGGGGTTGTGACTCAGTGGTAAAGCACTTGCCTGGCATGTGTGAGGCATTGGGTTCGATTCTCAGCACTACATATAAATAAATTAAAAAAATAAAGGTCCATCAACAACTAAAAATAAATAAATACTAAAAAGAGAACAAAAACCAGCCATGAGACCCCAGGGCCTGCTGGATCCATTCTGAACCCATTCTAACTCACTCTGAATTAAAGATGAGCCTGAGCCCACCTTGAAACTTCCCACCCAACGTTCTACCCCAAGAGGGTTTTGCCCTCGGACTACTGCCCCACCTTGAACATCATCCCTCCTACCTCCTCTAAGAAATCCCACTCCCATGGCTTCACCTTCACAGCCCCACCCAGTTCCTCCAAAATCAGAAGCCCTCTCTGATTTTTCCAGCCTCAACCCACTTCTCCATTTTTGGAACTCCTGTTTCAAGTTCATCTAGACCCATGCTGTGCCTCTAGCCACATATGGCTATTTACGATCTAATTACTCGAATCAAATCAAAACCTCAGTCCCTTGCATGACCATATTTTGGGTGCTCACTGCTCAGGTGCAGACCATCTTGTTTCTTGGCATATACCCTTTCTCCAGCCTGACACAATCCTCAAAGGCATCCAAATAGGCCTAGCTGGGGCCTCAGCACTGAAACCTAGTGGATCCTTCTTTGCTCTGAGGTTCACATCAGCCACTGAATCCTCATTTTACACACACTCCAGGAGTGTGTAAATTGGCTTCTTTAGTAGTTCTTCGGGTTTCAAAACCCCAATCCATCATGGCCTCTGCCTTTGAAGTTAGACATGGCAAAGTTTTACGAACATCAGGGACCACAGCATGGGTGAGCAGAGAACAGCCTGAAGCCACTATCCCCAAAGAGAGCAATGAGATGTGAGGGGACCGCAGGGATGGCAAGAATAGTGGAAGACTTTACTCTCCATGTTCTAGTCATGTGACCGTAGATATGTTGATTGGCATCCTGAAACTGTTTCTTCATTTGAAAAGTAAGATATTACTACACCCTAACCAGATTTCTTGGATGGATAAGTGCAGGGCCTGATACGCTCCTCATTTGTGGCATTTTATTCACCAGAAAAAGGGGATGTTTTAAAAATTTCATTAGTGGTGTGCTGCTGGGGCCCACGCCAGGCCACAAGAGACAGATTTGTTAATCTCAAGGAAATCTCACAGACCCTGCTTCTGGCCCAGTTCCAAGAAGTTTTCCTGCTTACAGTTAACTCTGATAAATATTTTCATTTCCTCTATTTTAGGTTCCACTGCAGCTAGAATCAAAATCTGCCTTGGGCCCCAAAAATGGAGTCCACATCAAGATTGTGTCTCGCTGACACAGAAGGTGTCTGGGAAAGGAGGGAACATCTCATGGCTACAGTATCTGCAAACTGGTGTTTTATAAGGGCACCACTAAGTTCTAAGAAAACCCTCACATGGAAATGCCAATGTTTTAAAACACATCTGGCATGATTGAGAGGGTGCCTGGTATGCAAGTATAAAGGAGGTTATTTATGAGGTATTTCCTACATGCTTAATAAATATTTGTTGTACTTGGTTTTGACACTGCCAACGGGGTTTAAACCACTGATTTAAGTAAAGATTGTGGATAAATAAGTGAATGTATAGTTTTGGCAAAATGACTGAGAACATGGTGTTTTAAAGGAAGTCCTGGCCTCGGACAAGAAGGATTCTACAGTTCAGGGAACACACAGAGCCCTCAGGTGAGCCTGTCCTGATGGCACTAGAACAGAGCTTTTTCAGTTTCTCATGCATTGTGCAGTTTTGGAGAGTGAATGATATTCACATACACTCAAATTCAAAAGCACTCCAAAGCTCTACTATGCTTTGACTTTTCTGGGTAGAGTCATACCAACTTTATTATAAGTTTCCACAGATAAAAAAAAATGTGGGCTGAAATATCCTTTTTCTCTTAATGGACATCAAATCTTTTCTTAATTTTAATCAAGGAATCAAAATACAGAGGTGAATTTTAGTAAAAATAACGATTGTGTTAGTGAGGTCACTTTCAGCAAAGCACTTGCCAACTGAATCCCAGCTCTGCCCTCAGAAGATGTGTGGTTGCTGGGCTTTTCCCCTCCATGTGCCTCAGTCTCTTCACTTATAAAATAGGGAAGCTCCTCTATTCAACATGTGAGCAGCTTGAAGGGGCTGAACATGAGAAAGGAAGGCAGCCTTAAAGCCAGGCACAGTGGCCACACACCTATAATCTCAGCAGCTCAGAAGGCTGAGGCAGGAGGATTACAAGTTCAAAGCCAGCTTCAGCAACTTGAGACCCTAAGCAATGTGGTGAGATACTATCTCAAAACAAAATATAAAAAGGGCTGGGGATGGGGCTCAGTGGTAAAGTGCCCCTGGGTTCGATTCCCAGTATCCAAAAAAAAAAAAAAAAAAAAAGAAGGAAGGCAGCCTTATTCCCTATGCTATCTCAGTCCTATAAATCACCACTGCCTCAACGGCCCCAGTTCTGGGAGGCCCAGGCCAGACGGACCACATGACCCTCTCCACACACCTGCTGTCACCACTTTTTCTGGGTCATCCAGACTCTACAATGCCTGGGCCTGGAACTCAAGACTCACTGGAGAAAACCATAAATTCCTGAGGACCCATCCACCTCCCTCACTGGCCCCCTAACCCCTAAGCACCCTACTGCCACCTCAGAACCTCAACCTGCAGATCAGCCCAACTGAGTACTCAGATTCCTACTGGAGCACAGTCCCTACAACCTGCAACTCTGGCCCTGTGGCCCCAGCCAGGCTCTGGCCCTGCGCCCGCAGCCCATCAGCTCCATTGGGCCTCCCTCACCTTCCATGCCCAGGTGGTCACCATCTGCTCACACAGTGAGTGTGCTAGAATCACTGGAATCTCAGACTTTATACTGTTTGAACCCCATAATCCCTGGTCCTGCTTAAATCCCTCAGTTCATGCCTACCATCTATCATGGGGCAGCAAATGGCAGGGACTGAACTGGTTGGATCCTCCATGCAACCATTCACTATATTCCAACTGTGTCCTCACAAACATCCATGATCAACTCCTCCAGCTGAGATGCCTAGATCCTACTATGCCTTAGCACCAGACATCTTCAGAGTTGTAATCATTCTGGCTCCTTTCCATCATAATGTCCACCCTCTCGCAGACCCATCAAAACAGCTCCCCTGCATCCACCAGGTTGTCCACATGGACCATGCCCTTCTCTAGTGTTGATAGTCCAAAGAGTTACTCTAACTTGCTTTCTCAAAGGTCACCATATCCAGTGGCCTCTCTGTTCTTCATAGCTCACTTAACTTTCCCAGCGCGTATGACTACTTCCCACCTTGTTCCTCTGGCCATTCTTCCACCCATACTCCCAAATGAGCCATTCCTGATTACAATTACCCCTGGGGTAATTGGGTGGTTAAGAAGCACAGAAGTGTTCTTTACATTCAAGCCTTTATGTTCAAGGCAAGCACCTGATCTGGTGCCTCTCTATGGCCCCTTCCCCCACTACTGTAACAAAGACTTGGTAACCAATGACAGTCAAAAAGCAATGAAGGAGGCTGGGGTTGTGTCTCAGTGGTAGAGCACTTGCCTAGCATGTGAGGCACTGGGTTCAGTTCTCAGCACCACATAAAAATAAATAAATAAACAAACAAAAGTCCATCAACATCTTAAAAGGGGGGGGGGGGGCAACGAAGGAACCTTCAGGATTAGTCAGGCTGTAGGGGAACATCATTGGGGGATCTGAAAATCACACCACATGCAGCCATGTGGCTGGCCCTGCTGGTGATTGAGGTGGAGTTGCTGGTCCTTTTTCTGGTCATTGAACTCAGCTCTTCTCTGGCTTGATCTATCACCTGGGTAAGGTTGCAGACAGCTGCAACACTGCAAAGATGGGGAAACTAATTAGCCTTGGATCTGAATATCACAGGACAAATCAACTGAAGCGGAAGCACCAAGTCAGGATTGAACTCTTCTCTTGGGAGGCTGCCAGCCTCTCTGCCAACTTGGCCAAAACCAGCCAACACCCAGACACCACAGCATGCTCTGTTCATGATGCACAGGATCAACAGTGAACCTGGGTTTCGTGGGGCTGAAACTTTCTGTAGTAGGGGAAATAAAGGAATACAAATATGAAACTTTTGCAAACTTTACCAAAACCCACAGTCATGTGACTATATATTGCTAGGGCCCTCCTAAGGCCTTGGAAGTGTTCAAGCAAGGGAGAGGCGCAAACCTTTAGCTTTGTGATTAAGTCCATACACAGCCCGATGAGGCCAATGACAGTTCTGCTGGACCCAGCTAGGGACTGAATTTTGTTTCTTCTCCCAAACCCATACATTAAACCCTCACACCTAAGGTGATGATATTGGGCAGTGGGATTTTAAGAAGTGATTAGGTCCTGAGGGTGGAGTGAATGGAATTTGTGCCCTGTATAATAAAAGGCCTGAAAGATCTTCTACCATGCAGGTTACAGTAAGAGGGTGCCACCTGTGAGAAATGAGTTCTCACCAGACACCAAAATCTGTAGGTACCTTAACCTTAGACTTGCAGCCTCTAGTTGGGAGCAATAAATGTCTGTTGTTTATAAACCACCAAATCTATGGAACGTTATTACAGCACTCCAAAGGACTAAAACAGTTCCCAGTATTCAGAAAAGAACCTGGTACCCAGCAGCTGTTCAATAAAATAGACACAGAAGAATAAGCTCCAGTCTTCATCCACTTCAGATAAATAGTCTTTTATTTCCATACTCTCATGTGACATTTGCAGCACTGGTATTCAACCTCATTGGGACGTAAAACCCACACTTGGAGATGTCCAATGTGCTTAAGGGATACAGATATGGGCATTTACAGGCCAGGCCCAGGGGTCGGGGTACTCATCCACATCTCCTGCCAGGGTGGCTATTGTTTCCTCTGGATGACTGCTGACCCCACTAAGACGAAGGAAAACCAGCAGGGACTCGACACCACACAGGAGCCACTGCTCTGACAATATGACACAGCTCAACCAACAACAGAGCCCAGGAGCAACAGCCATAGAGCTGCTTGGGCTGGTGCCAGATCATAAGGCAGATGTTGACAGAGCTGCACCAGGCCTGTCCTGGGTCCCTCCACACACTCCATTAGTCCCCACACAGCTACAGTGCCTCTGATGAAAGGCAAAACAGAGGTCATGAGACCCTGAGAAATGGAATCATTATAGAGATAGAAACCCTTAACAATTAAAACAAATCCATAAAACAGTGTCTATAAACTCTGTGTCTGATGCCAATAAGCAGCAAAGTCAGCAGAGTAACAAATACAATATTAACACATTATTAAAAAGTAAAACTGGGCTCACCTACAGTCACTTCTGGCAAATTCACGAGCAAGCCCAAAAATGACCTAAAAGGGAAAACTATTACCAGCAAGGGATTAAGAATTTAACTTCATTGAGAAGCCAACATTAAACAACAGTTCATTAAAAGTTTTGTTTAAAAAGAAAAACATCCTGAACAGCTCTTCCAAAAGAGATGAGCTGGCCTGGAGCACCCCAGCCGCCCTCACTGCCGGCTGCCAAATAGGGAGCCCAGGGCAACAAGGAAGGAGCCACTGGCAGGGGGTTTGGAGGAACTGGAGTACTGGATGAGGTACTCAGGGTAGGCCTGGTGCTTCTCGAAGACCACGAAGATGGTTGGGTCAGACATGCTGTTCACGCAGCTGTCATAGAAAGCATTGCTCTGGCCTCCCTTGGCCGGGGGACGGACGAAGGAGGCATTACCCCTGACGAAGTCGCCCACCAGCACCCGGGCCAGGAACATCGTGTGGGTCTGCGTGGCAGATTTGCTGTAGTGGTGAGAATATGCGGCATCTCGAGCAAAGTAGCTCCCTGAAATGACACACATGGGCCCTGGTGGGCACTGGGAGGACAGGCCCACAGTCAAGAAGGGGAGAGTAAAAACCTGTTGGTAGATGTCACTGTGGGAATGGGCAATCCCAGGAGCCTCTGCTCTCTCGACACCCTATCTCCCTGCCCCTTTTCCTCTTCACCCTTTCCCCTCATGAAGGGACATGCATCGACATGTCAACACCTTCTACATGGCAAGGCATCAGGGGGCTCACTTAACTCGGAAAGAAAACTCCTTCCAGTTCTGAAACCATCAAAAATCTAACAGTCTCCAAGCACAACATTCTACTTAACTCCTGAACCTGCTTCCTCGGCTTTAAAATGGAGCTACCCCACCCAACCTCACAGGCTTTGTGGGGAAAGTGAATGAGATTCAATTCATGAGCCATTCTGCGGCCATCAGCAGCCCAACATACAACTATGAGCCTTGTCAAATGGGAACCTGGGCTGGAAGCTGCCATCTCTACTTTGGGATTCACAAACCTACCCCTGGCTCTTGTCCATCTTAGCCCCAGAATAGTCACCACATCAGACTGAAGTTTCCTGAGGGATAATCGATGGGAATGAAATACGAACTGCAGGTTATTATACTTCTAAATTTGGTAACCACACTGTGGTTCTGTAAGACAAGCCTTCCTGATCTTATAAAGTATTAAAGGGTGAAGGAATACCATATATGCCATCTACTTGCAAACAGTTCAAAAAAAGAGGAGATGATAAAACCAACATGGTAAAATGTTAAAACTGATGAATGTAGGTAAAAAAAAAAAGTAGGTGAAATATATGCAGGAGATTATATAATATATGTATGTATATATTCCTGCATATATATTTTTTTCTTGCAACTTTCCTGAGTTTGAAGTTATTTCCAAATAAAGTTTAAAAATAACTAAGGGCCAGGAAAACAGATAACTTGAACAATAGCTAGAATGACATTACCATGACACTGTAAGGTTTTCAGGTTTCTATGACATCATGAAAGCATAGTCCAGTGACCTCATCGGGGTAAAAAGGTGTCCCCTCTCCTCTTCTGACTTTGTCACTACCTCCCAGGGCCTGCATTCCACAGGGAAGCAACATCCTAGTAGGGAGGGCTGCCCTGCCACATCTTAGGTTGAGCTCTGAGCTATACACAGAGGAGTGATAGTCAGGATACTGCAGGGCAAGGGAGAGCATCCCCTCAGAGGGCCATGGTATCCCCAGAGGGCTCAGGGGCACACCCTCAGAGGGCAGGTGACCACTTCTTGCTGATTAGACCAGCTCATCAACCTAGGCTTGCTCCCTCCTGCCCTCTAGCAGGCAGCCCTGCGACGAGGCGAGGCATGCTGCAGTAGAGGCCGCCCTCGCCTTACCCTTGCCAAAGGAAGTGCCGTGAAGACCACAGACCCGCCAGTCAAAGTTCTGCTGGCAGATGGCATCCACGAAGTTGGTGCTGGTGCCATGGAACAGCTGCCTCTCATCCACTTCCTTCCCTTCATTTCGCTTCTGCATCTGCCCTTTTTGCCTAAAATCGCAGAAGGATGCATGTTGGGGCAGAGGGTTCTAGTCACCAAATATAGTCTATTGAACCCCTGGAAATGCATTTGCCAAGATAATAGAAGCATCATGCGACCAGATTAGTTGTGGGTTTCCCTGGCCAGGCCCAGGAGGCTCCTGCTATAGGCCAGGGAATGGGAAAGAAGGTGGAATGGCCCCTGGCAAAGAGCAGAAGGGAAACTCCCCTCCCTCCACAGTTCCAGGCTCCAGAAGTAGATCTCCCAGGAAAGCAGGGCCACCTGAGCAGAACTGAGTTTAGGAAGCTGGGAAGTGGAGGAAAGCTGGGAGGAGGTTCATCAGTTGGGGTCCAACCCTCTCCCCTCTACCATGACACTGTACAGATCACACTGTCCCTGACCCATATGGGGACAGATTCATATGCCCCAACCTTCAGGGAGACCCCCTATAGTGTTTCATCCCACAAAGGGAAGTGCCAGTGCCTAAGAACATACCAGCCCTTATGTGGAAAATGAGGTCCCTGCTCTGTGGCCATACATTAAAGTTTCTGGGACTGAGAGCAGAGGTGGGCCATCCTATCCCATCCTGCCAATCTTCATGGTGGCAGAATGGACAAGGGTGGGAGCAGCCTTTACTACCAGTTATGACAGGAACAAAGTCTAAGCTTGGGAAGCCTCAGTATTCTCAGTTCCACAGTGGGCCACACCGCCACACAGCTTGAGGATAAGGAGACAAGATACCCAGCACCACTGGGTGAACAGTGCTACTGATTTTCCTGGAGACTCAGGAAAATGCTGTTGCTAAGAAGGTAGCAGGGTGATGGGACAGAGCCACCAGCCCACCAATAGCAAACCCAACACACCACTGGTAGACTTCCCACAGGGCCAGGTTTTGGACTCGTTCAATCTTCTGAACAAAGTAGAAAGGTAGCGTGCGGTTGAAGAGGTTCCAGACCTTTTGATACTCTTCTGAGGAAGAACTCAGGATGATCCTCTGAAAAGGGACAATATTTTAATATGTTATTGTCAAAGTGCAAAATACAGATGAATCCCCTCCTAAGACTGCTAGGATGTAAGAACAGCAGAAGCAAGTCAGCCAGATAGTGACAACCATGCTCCCTTCCCCTCGGAGAGGGTCTCTCCAGGCCTGAGATAGCTGCAAATTATGGTCATTTCCCTCTTGTTTACTGGGAGACCAGCATGAAGAACAGGTGCATGTTGCCTAAGCCAGCCACTCTAGGTATACGCAGGACGTCCCTGCTCTTCTATATGCAGGCCAGAGACAATGGATGGACTATGCAGCCTACAAGAGCTAGTATCAATAAAGGTGTCTGAACTCCTCCAGTCCTTCCACACGCTGCCTGCACTTGCTGGTGTTTGCCTGGGCTTTGTGTACGCTCCAAGAGAGAAGCTCTCCCAGGACAGGGCTCATCATGTTGGAAAACATGTCAGAAGTCGGCCCAAGGGTTCCATGTAGATGGGGCAGTGCAGAACATTACTCTGAGTACTCCACTGTGTTCAGCACTGCTCCCATCAGAGAGCAGGCCCATACTGAGCTACTGAACTGTCCATTCTCCTATTTTCTAGCATCTACTGCTTTTCCCCTTTAAATATCCGTGCCCTCCCTGCGCAATCCTCCAGGCGTGGTGGCGCACACCCTTAATCCCAGGAGCTACGAAGACTGAGACTGGAAGATCACAAATTCAAAGCCAGTCTTAGCAACTTAGGCCCTAAGCAACTTAGTGAGACTCTGTCTCAAAATAAAATATAAAAAAGAACTGGACATGTGGCTCAGTAGTTAAGTGTCCCTGGGTTCAATCCCTGGTACCAAAAATAAATAAATAAATGCCCTTTAAATCTTCCCCTCATTTTTCTTTTCTTCCTTAGTAAAACTGATTTTTATTAACCAAGGACAACTCCTTATTTCTGCCCTTCCTAACAAATTGCACAACTCATTCTCCTCCCTCTACCCTGTACCCTCTCCCCTCAGAGCCACAGCCATCTCCTGGGTAGTTACTTGGGCTTAAAACTCCCTGCAAAAACAAAAACCTATTTGTACCTCTGCCCTCCTGCTCTCAGGAGCCACAGCTTCGCAGTGCAATCTGGCCACATTCGTCCTCTCTATAGAACCCATCCTCTCCAGCCCTACGTGAGTCCCATACCTTAAAGCCTGGGTCCGGCAGAGCTGAGGGGTCCCAGTAGTCCGGGATGCTCTTTGGGCCTTGAAACGTCACACTGCTACAACATGTAAACAAAACCATTTAGACATCCTTCAACAACCAAATCTATCATAGGTAGTCTCCACTACCGACATCACCAGTTATGAGTCTCAGCATATTTTAAAAGCCAACCCAATGCAAGGAGGCACATAACACAATATTCACACTGTGGGAGTACTTTTATCTTTGCTTTGGTGGCCAAACCTAAAACAATCAGTCCCGAGAGATACACTTCTCACCTGTGTCCCAATAACCACACAAAAGGATCACAGCACATGAGTAAAACAGCACACATAGGCCACAGCCTTTAAAAGCTCCAAAGACTTTTTTCTTTAGAAAGCCTCAATGATGTGTAGTTGACATTAAAAAAAATTTTTTTTAAACTTAAAATTGACACCAAAACCCATTTGGCAGTAGACATTTAACTGAACTGGTAAGAGACTACTTGTGGTTTCTATTCATCCTTCTTAAAGTAACAATACACATTCTTTACTGCAGTAATTTCAATGTGCCAAATTATAGAGTGCCACATAATACAGGCACCACATTACCTTTCTAAAAATAAAAATAGACAAATAAAAGCAGTTCTAAAAGACATATGGCCCAACAGGATTAGGAACTGAACTGTGAAACTATGATTCCAAATCATTCTCCTTAAGTTTCAGAATGTGCTGTTTCCCACAGCAGATCTACCTTCTGTTTTGCTGGCATGAGACATGTCCCTTCATTCTAAGCCTCAAAGAACTCCCACAAATAATCTTCCTAGGAAAATGGCATGGTTTAAAAATAACTAATCAAGGTCCCACCAGCAAGCATCAGCCAGAAACAGACACACAAAGATTTAAGATGATGAAATTATCAATTCATAAAACAACAGTTATTCTTCCTATGTTTAAAAAATAAAAGGCAAACTTTAAAAACATATGCAAGAAAACCATTAAAAGACCTGGAACATCTACAAAAAGAACCAAACAGAACTTCTAGAAATGAAAAGTAGACTCCCTGACAATGAGAGCTCAATGGACATGCTCAACAGCAGATGAGGAGAGAGAAGCACTAAGCTGAAAGATGATGAAAGAAACTGGGGAAGAAACTGAGGCACAGAGAACAGAATAAGAAGGCCTTGCCACGATCTGGTCAGAACCTGAAGGAAGCTCCAGACAGGGAGGACAGAGCAGAACGGACTAGACACCAACCAAGATGATCAGTCTCGGGCAGGATAAATACAGACACAAAATGGACACAGTGTAGTGAGGTGCAGAACACCAAGACTGACAGAAGTCCTTAAAATCAGCCAATGGAAAAAGAAGTGACTATTGTCAAAGAATTGCCTGTTAGACCAAGAGCCAATTTCTCAAAAGCAACAACATAAACCAGAAGACAGTGAAATGGGGTCGCCAATGGTCTAAGAGAAAATAACTACAATCTAAAATTCTATACTCAGTGAAAATGTCTTTCAAGATTAAGGACAAAAACATTCAGACAGACAGCTACTGTGGTACATGCCTGTAAGCGGCTTGGGAGGCTGAGGCAGAAAGGTCGCAAGTTCAAAGCCAGCCTCAGCAAAAAGCGAGGCACTAAGCAACTCAGTAAGACCCTGTCTCCAAATAAAATACAAAATAGGGCTGGGTGGAGGGGCTGGGGTTGTGGCTCAGCGGTAGAGCGCTTGCCTAGCATGTGTGTTGCCCTCGGTTCGATTCTCAGCACCACATACAAATAAGTAAAAATAGGGCTGGGGATGTGGTTCAGTGATTTAGTGCCCCAGAGTTCAATCCCTAGTACCCCCAATCCAAAAACAAATAAATAAACAAAAAACATTCAGACAAACCCAAAACAAAAGATTTTTTCAACAGATCTTCCTCTAAGGAAATATGAGAAGACAAAGAAATGGTAAAAATGTCAGTAATTTTAATGTAGTTTCTAGAATAGTCTTTTTTAAGAAGTGCAATGATAAAAAACTGCACTTAAAAAAGAAAAAATAAAGACAAAGCACATGAATAAAATATTTTTATGGACGATGGGAAGAACTCAACCAGACACTTGATGTGTATAAATGCTGTTTCAAATATTACATTAAATGATATTCCTGTATTGTAACTTCTGAAAACGGAGATCACATTTTGTGCTTCTGTTAACTGTAAATGCATAAGTGTTTCTGAATGTGATCCACCTGAGAGTCCCACTGGGCCATGGAGGCCCCAGCAGCCTTTCCCACTGGAGTTAATGACAACCAGCCACCATCACACAGGTTAAGAACCAGGCACTTCAACAGCATGAGCAGTGTGCGGCACTCAGCCCACGGAGAGAGAGAGAGAGAGAGAGAGATACTAAATCACTCGTATCTGAGTCTGTGTTTGGCCAAAATAATCATTTTTATTTCTAACATTTGGTATCTGCTTGTGGCCCTCCTGAAAAATAAATTACAATGATGACATAGGATAGCCAGTCTCAGAAAGGAGACAAACTTTTCCAAAGTGCCTAGGACAGGTCTGGATAGGGAAAGAATAAAAAAATGACTTCTAGCTGGAGGAAGGTAGTAATCAACCAAAACTTTAAATCCAGAAGCAATAAAGAGACAGATACATTTAACAAAAAAAGGAAAATCAGAAGTATCTTTGTATGGTTAAATCCTTCATAAGCAAAGTTAAAAAGCCGACAGAAGCAAGTAACCAAGGGCTAGTCTCCCTAACAGAGAAAGGTTCTCATTATTTAAGAAAAATACCAAAAAAACAAAAAGTTGATAGAAAAACGGATAGGAAGACAAACAGACCACAGGAAAAATAAGATGGAAAGGGGAGAAACAGCATTTACACATTAGGGAAAAATTTCAACCTCATTGATAAAACAAGCTAAAGTACAGACACATCCTTTTGCACCTGTGAGAATGACAAAAATCCAAGAGTTTGACAACTCATGCTAGGCAAGCACTATGCCACTAAGCCATAGCCCCAGTCCCACAAATTCTGTTTTAAATGACTTTCTATGTTTCACAAAGACAACCACCAAAATCTACTTCTGAGGTCTTAAAAGAACCAAGAGAAACACTATCTCCAAGGAAACACAAATGAGCCTGAATAAAGGAGCTGTACCTAGCTGACAGCAGCGGCCAAAGTCCCAACATGGACTGTGGCAAACCCAAACTGTAAGGGGCACTGTGGTACCACCATCCACCATCTAGGCCACCTTCCCGACCCCCACCCGCTCCGCACATGGCCTGTGGTTTGGAGAGTACTGACTCCTCCCCACCTAACTCCAATCTCATCAACCTGCACCAGCCTGAAATCTTGCTTCAAGTGGGGCCTGATCAGTGTCAATCTCCCCATCAGCTGTAGGTCTTTCTCCTCTACCACTGTGCTCCCAAGGAAGGGGATTCACCTAGGGGTTCCTGGTACCCACCCTATGACATAAATAAACCCACCCTGAATGAAGATGAAACTGGCCCATTAGTGACTGTAATGCCAGTTTTTGGTAATTCGGTATTCCTTGATATTCAAGACTAAAATACATGGGTTTTATTAATTCCATCATTATTTCATCATGTCAACATTTTTAAAAATTCAGGTCTATAACTCAATTGTTACACTGAAAAGACAAACTGGTGGGCTGGCTTCAAGTCCAGCCTGGCTTGCACATCCCAATAGGTAGTCCTGGCATTACATGCGATGAAGATTCTACTCACAAGATAATTCTAACCCCAGCTCACGACTCCCCAACTAGTGGATCTGAATGCTGGCTTGAGTGCTAGAGCTTTAGTCACAACACCAATAGCGCTTTTTGCACCCCAACTGAAAGCACATGCCAACCAAGCAGGGGCCCCTGTGCAACCTACCAGGTTTGCTTTGTCTTCACATCCTGGGGAGACACATATATGGGTCTGCGGCAAACTTTTCTGATGGTGCCAAAGACTAGGTTTTTCTGAACAAAGGCTGAAAAAAAACAGCCAATGAGAGGACATCAATGTTTTATAAACACAAATTAAATGGGATGGAAAGCTAATCCAAATGTGTAAAGCCCTGAACCAGGCTTAAAAATAAGGTAGTTTCATACATTTCAAATATTTGTAAAGAAAATAAGTATCCTTGGGAGACTGGGTTTAATGAATAGAGGAATGATTAGTAATTGACGTATCAATTATACATGAGTGCTTTTAAATTGTTCCTTCCAATCTTGTTTAAGCTATTATTTTGCTTAGCAATTTTTCCCAGCTTGAATATAAAATAGCTTCAACCGAGCCTGAGACCAAATTACCATGTCTTGAGTTAGTAGGATTTAGAGTTAATACAATAATTTTACTCTTACAACTTTTGTTAGTTTGATTAAGCTAACTCTATAGCAGTGTTTATCAACTTATTTACATGTGTATCATCTTTTAATAAACAAAATTCTTGCTGCCTCAGCTTCAAGAATCTCCTACTCATTCTGAAGATGGGGGTAGAGGAAATACTACTGCCTTTAGTTACAACACCAATAAATGCTTGATTTAAAAATGAATACCTAGAAGTTAGAGCATATATCCCTACCTAGCAGGAAAACCCTGTCAAATCCTACTTTCCACACTTACAGTACAAAAACAAGTTTGTTTTCTTTTTTTTAAGAACACCCTAATATTTAAAATCACAGATGTCTAGAATTTCCCCTACTGAGCTTGAGCATATACTTGATAGATAACCCAAGGGATGTCCTTTACACCACGGCCACCCACATCATCATTCGGAGTACACCACCTATATGCAGTTTCCATGATCCTTTATGATACCTACAACTCAACTTCCCATTGATGCTTTGCTCATTAGTGCACTTAAATATTTTTATTGGCCTATTAACCATTTGTGATGAATTTTAAATGAGCTTTCACTGATAAGATTAAAAGTTTTTCAAGAAATGTGGGCTGACTAAATATGTATTCAATACCTTCTCTTTCTTCCATGGATAAAGTGAGGCCTTTTCCCACCTTTGCCCTTGAAAAGGATACACTAGACTATGTCCCTAAATGAGCCCTGATTTGGGGAGTTCTGTCTGTTTGTAGTTAGCTAAGCTAACAGGATGTCAGAATTCTGACTCTGAAATCTTAGCTTTTGCCTTGAGTGACTCTATGACAAGCATCCCTAAAAGGACTGAGCTGAGTCTTCCTAACCCTACAGAACAAGTAGTGACTTGGACTGTTGTGTGTATATCTTAAATACGCTTGCTTCCTAATACACAGTTTAAAAATGTCTGTGTGTATGTCAAGAGTTTGTTCTGAGACTTGCTTTCATTATTCATAGTATTGAGACTTTGAGGGCAAAGCCAACCATCTCAAACTTCTTTTGTGGATGCTATTACCTACCAAAAAGAACTTATACCAGGCTTATGCCCACCCAATGAACTTATACCAGGCTGCAATAGTGCTTTTTCTAACTGCCTGCATATGCTCTTCTCCACTCTTGTCCTCAGAGTCTGTTATGTCCCCGGCAATGAGGTCTAGGTTGAGAAGAATGAACTGTGTTGCACCTGACATTTTTGTTGTATCTGTTTGATATTTTCTAGGTACTTAAAAAATTATTTCAAAGTATTGTCAGCAGGCAGAAAGGTGAGCTGCACAGCTCTGGTCTACAAGGCAGTCCTAAAGTCCCACCGAGCCCTTCCACATACTTGTGTCTATCAGCCATGGAGTGCAAACCACACACCTATACCAGCATCCTCCAACAGAGCTGATCCCACTGGAGAGCAGAAGAGACTTATCTGAAGGGGTATCCTGTGCAGCATGGGCTCTGCCTTAAGTGAAACCAAAGGCTACAAAACCAATTGGCCAAAAGCAAGCAGCCAAAGCAGTTTTAAGATAGTTCATCAGAAACACTCTGCTGCCCTCCACACAGAACAAAGGTCCACAAAAGTAGCAGAAGCAGGGACTCGGGTTGTGGCTCAGTGGTACAGCACTTTCCTAGCACGTGTAAAGCACTGCGTTCAAGCCTCAGCACCACATAAAAAATAAAACAAAAATAAAGGTATTGTGTCCATCTACAACTAAAAAGATTTTTTTTTAAATAGCAAAAACAGTACACTGTGTGGAGAACAAGGCCCTAATATTCCCTTTACAATGCTGAACACTCGGGACTCCAAGTCTAAAATGTGAAACATGAACAACACTGAACTAAATAGCTGGACTGCTATATTCATGTGGAAATTGCATAAGAGGAGCTATAGCAAAACCAAAACTTGAAAAGAAATTTCCAAACTGGTCTCTGAAGAAAGTGGTCAAAGTGTTCGACCTGCTTCTGTTGAGTAAAGTAACTGGGACAAACCATTCAGGTCCCTGTTTCAGGAACTGTTAATTAAAGCTTGTTCTACCACATATTTAACCTAGCTGGCATCCCGCCTAGGCCGGGGGTGCCTACCAGAAAGCAGGCACAGCAGCACTGCCTACCAGACAGTGTTGAGGTGGACGCTAATACAGCCATGGGGGCCTTGTTGGGGATGCACCACAGCCCTCAGGACAGCTGCACTGCAGCTGGTGCCTTGCCTGCACCTCCGCACTCTGGCTCCTGCCCCTCCTCAGGTCCTTTCTCCTCATATCTCCCACACACATCTCCACCCTGTGGTGCCAGCACCATCCACTGACGGATCTGCCTCCACTTCTAGATGAACACTCTTCTGTTTCTTTCCTACGCCAGCTCAGGTTCTAGGTTCATGTGAAAGGCTGTGCCCACACAAGCCAGGCTCTGATGGGGGGCGGGGTTACCTTTGAAGTCTAATTCGTAGTTGTGTTTTCCAGCCTGGAACTTCAGGGTAGATGCCTGGGAATCGGTCCCTGAGGCGCAGAATGTCAGGTAGGCTTTCTCCACGTCGCTGCTACTAATGGTGGTCACAGGGTGCTCTGTGCCCTATGAAGGGAAAGCCAGAAACTTATGAAAGCAAGAACCCATGATAAGGAGAAAAGATGGTGGTATATCCATACCACTTTCAAGACATGCCCACAAGGACATCCTATCATGAGGAAGGAGGGAGTGCCAAGGAGCAGGGTGTGACAGGGGAAGGAAGGATGCTCAGAAGGGAGGCAACACAACTCTCCTGAAAGTTTCCCTGGTAAATGGAAGACAATAAGACAGGTCCTGCTGAGCAGGGTAAGAGGAAGGGGAGCAACAGAAGAGAGAGTGTTGGAGTTCCTCAGAAAGGATGACGCAGCCATCCAAATGTCAGTGAAATATCAACAGTGGATTCTCCAACACAGCTTGACTGATAGTCCAGCAATACTGCCTCTTCTTCAGCTCCTTCCATTCCCACCATCTTTAATCCAACTTCTCTCCTCCTCCATGAAGCTTTCTTTTTCTGGTCCCTTGGGAAACTCTTCTACTTTTCCAGTTATCCATTTCAAACCCTCATCTCATCTATGATCACCTCCAGGATAGCTAATGTTTGGGGTTGCACTGAGTTTGAATTCTGGCTCCCTGCTATGGATTGATGTGGTCTGTTCCCCAAGGGTTCCTGCTCCAGAGCGTTGGTCCCCAGTGTAGTGATGTTAAGAGGGGTGGAACCTTTAATAGGTGGGGCTTAGGAGGAGATGCTTAGGTCATTGGGGACATTGCCTTCAGAAGGGTTCGATGCTGGTCTTTAGAATAGAGTTCTCTTAAGAGCGGTTGTTATAAAGCAAGGCCACCCCACATACTTGGTCCTTTCTGCACATAGCTAGTTCCCTTTCTGCTTCTCTACCATGTTGTGACCCAGCCAAGAGAGCACTCACTAGAAGCTGAATAAATGGAGCTACCTTTCAACTTCCTGTGAGCTAAACAAACCTCTTTTCTTTATAAAGTACCCAACCTCTGGTATTTTATTACAGCCAAATAAAATGAACTAATTCACTTCCAAACTTGAAGACTCCATTTCTTGATAAATTATTTAAACTCTCTGAGTCTCCATTATCTCAAATATATAGCAAGAATAATTATCATACTCATGCATACTCATCGCATTATATGATAAGACTATACTACCCTCACAGGGTAATGCCTAAAGAGCACTTAGCACAATGCCTGGAAAAAGTCCTCAATAAATGCTACTTATCATTGTCATAATTTTTGAACCAGTAACTGAACCCAGGGGTACTTAACCACTGAGACACATCCCCAGCCCTTTTTGAGACAGGGTCTCACTAAGTTGCTTAGGGACTCACTAAAATGCTGAGGCTGGTTTTGAACTTGTGATCCTCCTGCCTCCCTTCTCAAAGCTGCTGAGATTATAGGCATGCACTACCACTTCCTGCTTCATTATTTTTATTATAGTTAATACTCTGATAACTAAAATTAAAGTTACCTAACCTCTAACCCCCTCTGTCCCTGTAGCTTTTCCTACTCCCCCTATTCCTAGCACCCTGTTCCTCCTAGGCCACAGTTCTATGCTTTATGGACAGACAATAAATTAAACAAGATCTGCCCCTGCCTCTGGGCAATTTAGTTCAGCAAGAAAGGAGGGAGAAACAAAAGCAATCAGACATGTCTATATATTGTGCTCAAGGTCCCACACAGGTCTGCATGGAGTGCAACAGAAGCTAAAGGGACTTCATGAAAATGATCAAGATTAGGTGGGGGTGAAGGAGCAAAAAGGGTTTCCTGGAGAAAAAAGATGTGAGCCAAGGCCAGAGCCTGAGGAGTGAGAATGAGTTGGCTCTAAGAGGACCATCAACAGAGAGTATACTAGGCAGACAATTTTTTTTTTAAATTGTAGTTGGACACAATACCTTTATTTTATTTATTTATTTTTATGTAGTGCTGAGGATCAAACCAGTGCCTCGCACATGCTAGGTGAGCGTTCTACCACTGAGCCACAACCCCAGCGCCCCTGGTAGACAATTTTTGAAGTAACCACCTACCTTATATTCTTAGAGTGGTGCCTAAGTTCCAGGATCTGGAAGAAGAAGCCAACTTTAAACTGAGGAGGCCCAAGTTTAGTATCTGGGGGTATTAGATAGAACAGGTTCCCACAGATCTTGAGGCAGGACCAGAAAGTATCTGATTATGCCTTGAAATTTTGAGGTATCTCCTGAGTTCAGACAGAAAAAAACCTAGCTTTTCTAATAATCAAGAGGAAAATTGGCTTGACCTGGCAATTAGCAGAAAACTGAAAAAGAAACCCAATATGGAGTTACCCTAGAAACGCATGAGGAAAAAACAGACAGATGGTCCTGAGGCTGTCGAGCTAACGGTACAAAAGACGACCATGCAGCTGAAACCCACCAAGTCCACACCTTTGTTTCCATGCCCCACTAGCACCTGGATATGTCAATAACATCCACATACAGCTCATTCCCAGAACCCTAACCTCTCCTCAACAAGTTTATGCAGTGCAGTAAAGGAGTAAGAACATAGAAGAAAAAAAACTCCAAATGCAGGTTGTTGGGAGAATTAGGGTCTCTGACCCACTGAGTTGTGACAACTCAGTTTGACAAGCCACCGGGGAACCTACTTGTTAGCAGGCAAGCAGAGTTCATGGAGCATGAACAGCAGAATGTCCTTTCCCCCTCCTCCAAGTCAGCCCCAGACTATTCCCCTCATGCTCTTGACCAACTCTGGAAAACCTGTCTGAACAAGGCTCCCACACAGGTAATGAGTCCCAGAAGGCTGGAGAGGAGAAGTAGCCAGAGGGAAAAGACAGGCAGGCAGATCAACAGTTGAGGAGAGGCTGGTGCTAAAGAGAAAATGAAGAGTGTACTGGAAAGTGACCAGCTCCAACTGATCAACAGACAGGGGCAGTATATATTCTCGTTTAATTGGCCAATGTCTGTTTCGGGAGAACCTGCTAGTCATCGTTCCAGGCATAGGGAATGCATCAGTGGTAAAAGAGAAAACTCCTTGCTCCCTTGCAGCTGATCTCCAAGTGAGGCCAGAGAAAATAACATTCTGAGTGCAGTTAATAACAAGAAACCAGCCAGACATGATGGTGTACAACTGTAATCCCAGTGATTCAGGAGGCTGAGGCAGGAGGATCACAAGTTTGAGGCCAGCCCCAGCAACTTAGGCCCTAAGCAATTTAGTGAGACTCTGTCTCAAAACAAAAAATAAAAAAGGGATGGGGTGTAGCTCACTGGTAAAGTGCCTCTGGGTTCAATCCCTAGTACCAAAAATAATATTTTTTTAATTTAAAAAAATATTTTTAAAAGAAACCAAAACTTCAATATAGCCTCCTACAACCCAGATTACAATAGATAGATATCAGGCTCCACAGCTCACTTTCATTGAGGAGAGGGATCCCTATATAAATGGTTATTTCCCTATTCTTACACTTCTCCAAGTGATCAGAGACGCCCTTCAGTCTCATTCATCATAAACACCTTCAAATAATTGACAGTGAGAGAAATTTGATCTAGACCCCAAATCAATTTCTGATATGAATCAATTTTCTTATATATGACCATCTTCTGGAAAGTCACAGAAATAGGCAAGAAAAGCAGTTTGAAAAGCTTTAAACTTTATACTGCAGCTACACGAACACACCTTCATGCCCAGGAACTAGCTCTGGAGTTTTCTGTTAATAAGTAAGAGAAGCACTTGTCTATCCCATTTAATAAAACCAATCAAGAAAGTTGGTCTCACTTCAGTTTTTCTCATTCAGTCCTCAGGAGCCAAGGGATGTCTAATTGGTCAAAGATGCAAAACTGGTACAAATGAATCCAAATTATCTTGTCCTACCGTTACCAAGTTAATGCCCCCCATGTCATTGAGTCATTCAGGGATCTGGGGATCCTTGACTCTATCAAGGCTCCCTAGCAATCTTTATGCTCATGTATTCAATGGCTCCTCCACCCTGGAAAAAATACTCACCCTCTTTCCTTCACACTTACTTGTCTTCCGTATTCCTGCCAAGAACCAAACTCATCCATCCAGTACCAAACCCATTCAGTGGTAAGGATGAAGTGTGGGGGTTTGGTGACTGAGGAGGCTGTGGAAAGGCGACGAGCCTGGGCGGTGCCGAACCTCATAGTGTCAAAGTTCAGAGTATCAAAGTGAAAGCTACTGGCCGACTCAGCACACAGGATCCTGCCAAAGAAAACAAGAGGCAGACTGAAAACTGCACAGCCAAACAAACAGGTCCCTCAGCTTCCTGCCAGGAGATATACAGCCAGTAATGACAAATATTAAAGTTTCATGCACATTTTTTTAAAATATTTTAAGTTGTAGTTGGACACAATACCTTTATTTTATTTATTTTTATGTGGTGCTGAGAATAGAACCAGGGCCTCACACACGCTAGGCAAATGTTCTACCACTGAGCCCCAGCCCCTTATGAACATTTTTTAGAAGTGTTTCCAAAGATGGGAAAACTGCTTTTTAAGTTCAAGTCTGCTATGCAAAATAATCATCATCATCATTATCATAGCAATACAGAAGACTAGTTATGAAAATTCCTCTCACTACAAAACACAGATAAAGTTGGTTAAGATGTTCTTTTTCAATGCGGGTATGATGGTGCATGCCTGTAATGTAACTTGGAAGGCTAAAGCAGGATTACAAATCAAGAACAGCCTCAGCAACTCAGTAAAATCCTCAGTGACAGGAGACCCCATCTCAAAATAAAAAATAAAAAGGGTTGGGGATGTAGCTCAGTGGTAAAGGGCTCTGGGTTCAATTCCTAGTACAACAAAAAAAAATTTTTTTTTTTCAAAAGGCACTAGGACTGCAGTGGCAGAGAATTGCCTCATGTAGGAGGACCTGTCTGGGTTCCTTAAAAAATAAAATGCATGGCTTGCAACTGAGGAAGAGACATTCTCAGAAGGCAACAAGAGTTAACATATACTGAGTGATTAGTTACCATGTGAGCCAGCCCCATATTAAGTACTTTATATACATTAGGAGGTTAAGTTTCATAACCCTATCAGGTGAGGCTATTAACTCCATGTCACAGGTGGGAAAACAGAAATTCAGGAAGGCTAAGAAACATGTCCCAAGGCAAAGAGCTGGTAGGCAGGGTTTAAGGGAAGCATGCTCAGCCACCAGAACAGGTTTCCCTTTTCAAAACCATACTGCCCAAAGACTGAGAGGGATACAAAACCAGAGAGGTAAGTGAGGGCTGAGGCCAGCAGCTGTCCACAGGCAGTGTCAGTGAGTAATGACCAAGAGCCTTGGTTTTAGCAGTCAAGGGGACAAGAGGAAACAAACACAGCATCTACGGAAGGTAGAAGGTTCAATTTAGAGACACACTTCTGCATAAACCCAGGGCCCTGAAAGAGTATGCATCCTTAGTAACAGGGCATGGGGAGGGGACCTGCCTTGGCAAGGCAATCAGCAAGAAAATTTGTCTGTGTTCATGCTGGATCTGGATGGAAGAGGAAAAAAACTCCCCCACAAACTCCTGAGCCACTCAAACCTCACACAGAATTTAGGCTGGTTCACATTTCTGTGCAAGAGTGAGTTTTAAATATGTGGTTCCCAAAGAAGCAAACACAAATCCTCTCTGGAGAAATTCACCTTCAATTGAGGCCCCAAAAGAATTTCCACCAATAAGCTTCATCAAATGTAAGCTTAAAAGCAAATAACAAGACACATGTGGAAACAGGACAGCATGAGAAATTTAGTTAATAAATACAGACCACCAAGGGCTACAAACTAGCATTCTCAGATGCAAATATGTATATTAAAAATGAATTAAAGATTGAAAGTTTCAGTAAGGATTAAGATATTGCAAAAATATGACCAGGTAAATTAAAGGAAAAAAATCAGAATGTTTAGAAGTAAACAATAGTAGAATTAGATGGAGTACATTGCATTCCAAGTGAGCCTGAACTAGTAAACTGGAAAATTAAGGAGAAGAAATTCCCACGGATGCAGCAGTGAAAGAAATAGAATAAAAGAGAAGTTTGGAGACATAAAAGAAAAGTGAGGAAATCTCAACATATGTCTAATCAGAAATCCAGAGAAGCAACACTTGAAGAGACCAAGGCTGAGAGCCCAGAAAGCCATCATGTACATAAATAGAAAGTATCAATGACACAAAGCTGTCAATTCTCTCCGAAACTGACAAGAGTCGATGCAATTTCAATTTAAAAACACAATGGCGTTTTCTGTGAAAGCTGATGAAATTTTTAAATTTCTTAAGGAACAAAATGCCAAGGACCAAGACAATTTGAAGAAAGGAGGTGGGGGCTTGCTTTATCAGATGCCAGGACATATTATACAGAGAGTTCTAACAAGTAAGTGAACGTGGTACTGATAGAGATGGACAGTGATCAGGTCAGACACTGACGAGTGTGTACGTGTGAATGCAGAGCCAACACAGATGGTATTGAAGACAGGTAAAAAGAAGAATGGCCTCTTTCAAAAAGTGAAATTTGACACCCTATCTAAAAATGAGCTGAGATACGATAACATTTTACCAAATCTGGCTTTCTATGGGTTTAAAAATAAACTAACTTCTGGAAATAGACAATGATTATGGTCACAACAATGTGAATGCACTTAATGCCACTGAGAAATACACTTAAAATGGTTAGGATGGTAAATTTTAATTATGTTGTATATTCTTTATCACAACAAAAAGATTAGATATATTTTCTAAAGTAGTTTTTGGCAAAACTGGTAATTCTTTTGCGCAAGAATGAAACTGGGCTCAACTTTTACCACATGAAGGGAGAGATTAAATATAGTATTACACTGAAAATAGTAGGACTTTGACAAGAAAACTCAGGAGAATTTCTTTATGGTGTTGAGCTTAGGAGGATTTCTTAAGATACCAAAAAGAAAGTCACAAAGTAAAATATGGATAAACACATATTTGCATTAAAAGATACCATAAATTGTAAAGAAAACATGGTGTGTGTATGTATATACACACACATACACACACACAATGGAATATTAGCCATAAAGAAGAATGAAATTACGGCATTTGGGCTGGGATTGTGGCTCAGCGGTAGAGCGCTCACCTAGCAAAGGCAGGACCTGGGTTCGATCCTCAGCACCACATAAAAAATTAAAGGCATTGTGTTGTGTCCATCTACACCTAAAATATAAATATTTAAAAAAAAAGAAAGAAATTACAGCATTTGCAGATAAATGGATGAAACTGGGGACTAAGTGAAATAAGCCAATCCCAAAAAACCAAAGGTTAAATGTTCTCTGATATGCAGATGCTAATTCACAATAAGAAGTAGGGAGGGAAGAATATGAGTTTATTGGGTTAGACAAAGGGGAATGAAGGGAAAGAAGGATACAAAAAAATGGCAGAATGAATCAGACATAACTTTCTTATGTTCATATATGAACAAATGACCAGTGTCACTCCATATCATGTACAACCACAAGAATGGGAAGTTATACTTCATGTATAAATGTCAAAATAAACTCTACTGTCATGTATATCTAAAAAAGAATAACTTTTTTTTAATTTTAAAAGGATACAATAAATTGATCCGAAGAATTTATTTATTTAAATCATATTTAGCATCCAGAAATGTAGTGAATTCCTCAGAATGAATAAATAGAATTTTTAAAAAAATTGTCCCCATCCCCCAAAACAAGCAAAACAGGATAGACATTTCACAGCAGAGGAAGCAAAAACGGCCAATGGACATGTGGAGATGAGCTTCCCTCACTAGGAATCTGGGATATTCAAACTAAGATCATATTTACACTCTAGACCAGGAAAGTGCAGGTGTCAGGGAGATGAGTCCCTAGAGACTGCTAATGGGGGTGGAAAGTGGTGCAATCATCCTGGAGAACAGTCTGGCATCACTTGGCAGAGCTGAGTGTGTATGCAGCCCACTTCCTAGCAAAGCCCCTCCTAGATATCCATCCCACAGAAACTCACCTGTGCACCCGAGACTGGCACAACATGGGTAAGTCTCAAAGCACTCAGAGAAAGACACCAGACTCCAGTACATACCATAGGATTCCATTTTTAAGAGGTTCGAGAACTAGCAAAACTAATCTATGATAAAGAAATCAGAACAGTAGTGGCTAGAGGGGTGAGGTTGATTGGGAGGGACATGAGGATCCTCTGAGGAGATGAAATGCCCTCTGTCTCAATCAGTTTTAGTTATGTGAGTGTATGTATTTATCAAAACTCACTGAAGTGCATGCTTAATATCTGTGCACATCACTGTGTATAAATTTTGCCTCAAAAAGAAAGATTATGGGTGATATGTGAACCATTTAATCCTCCTAAGGAGAGTAATTTGTTTCACATACTTAACCAACAGCAATTTGCAAATTACACAAATGGTAGGCCAAGTTTCCCTTCCCGGCACCATATTCTAGCGAGTTTAATCCAAATAATTTTAAGTATTTGGAAATAAAGCTGTCTGGTACTTTCCCATTTACTATGAATTAACTGGATGAAAACACTTGGACAAGTTTAGAAAAATAAAAAAGTTAAATGCTAAACAATAAACAGTAGTTCAGTTATATAACTTCACAAAAAAAGGCTAAAACATCACAAACTATCACCTCTCACTTTTCTGCATTAACAAATGAATTAATGCATGTGATCAATTACAGAAGTAAATAATTGAGAACTCATTTGGTCATGGTACCATCTTCTCCTTTCCCTACAACTCCTCCCTGAAAGATGGGAGAACAGAGCCACCAAACTGCCAGTATGAACATGAACTTCCAATTTCTAGCCCAGCTTCCACCTCCAGACCAGGCTGCTTAGAGTATGTGAGGGGTTTGTGTGTGCATGTGAAAACCATCAAAACAAAACACTGCTATTTAAGCTAAACTTCCAACACTACACATAGAAGTCCAGGCACAAAGCAGAGACAAAGGACACATTTCCTACCTGTCTTTCCTGGGATTGCTATATGCCTCTTCGATAAGCTCCATTTTGTCCAAATCCTTCCATTTGCCTCCATCCAAGAACTGCCATCGATATGGCAAATGGAAATGAACTCTATAGCACTTATCTAAAACAGAAAAATACAGTGCTAAGACAACCTGGCAATACATGGCTTAGCCACACCCTGTGGCTATCAATGGGTATAGTGCTGCTTGCTGACCTGAGAATATTCTGAATATTGTAGGAAGTCTTTGTTTTCTTAGTGCAGTCATACCTGAACATTTACATACTGAAATACTTTGTATATTTTAATAAGACCTTTCATTGATTTTTAAACATATGTACATTGGTGGTTTACATCATCTATGAATTTCATTTCATGATTATGAAAAAGCTGATCACAAGCTGGGTACAGTGGTATGTACCAGTAATCTAGCTACTTGGGAGGCTCAGATGGAAGGGTTTCAAGTTTAAGGACAGCCTAGGAAAGGCAGCAAGACCCTGACTCCACAAAAGAGTCCCTGAAGGGGGGCTGTCTGAGTGCTCAATATCTCTAGACATGTGGCATGTGGATGGGCAGAGATCAGAGACAAAGCCAGATTCATCTCTACCATAAACCCATTCCAACCCCAACATGTGAGGCAGGTTATGACTCAGCAGTGCAGTTCTGGCTGCCAGGATATCTTCTGGCTGCCAACAGACTAACCCCTCCCTCAATCTCCCCTCACACTCACTGCTCTGCCCTACCAATATTCAAGTTCCTCCCCTCCACCATCCCCGGGCTCCTAGGCAGCCACATCTCTGCCTTGTCTCTCTGAGGTCATGCTGCCTGCCTAAACTTTGCTCTAACCAGTCCTACCACTGGAACACAGCTTTCACCCACTCTCTGCCTCTTAGAGATTCTGTGACAGCTACAGAGGATGGCTGGAGAGGACAGGGAGAAAGGAAAGGATCAGGAGGCTCCCTGCACTCTGACACAGACCTCCCGCCAAGATACATGCTGTAAGGTAGAAAGATACAGGACAAGGTGCAGAATGCTTCCAGACAGAAAATGAGGGGGAAAGATTGGAGATACTGTGGCTAAATGCACATATATGCAGATATTATTTCTTGCAGAGGAGAACTGGGTGACTAGAAACAAAGTTATAAGGAAAGTTTTGTCATATTTGTACACTTCTGATTTTGAACCACAAGAATATATTACATATTCCAAAAAGCTAAATATCCAGTGAAGTGAAAAAGGCACAAGTCTGCCAGTGCACCTGTGTAAGAATAAAACTGAATAGAGGGCTGGGCTATAGCTCAGTTGGTAGAGTGCTTGCCTTGCATGTACAAGGCCCTGGGTTCAATCCCCAGCACCACAAAAAAAAAGAAAAAAAAAGACTGAATAGACATACACTTGTACACAGATGACATCTTTCTAAATGGATATTTAAAGACTGGGTAATCACGGCTAAAGCCTGGGTGCAAAGGAAAACAGATGTGAGAAAGAATTATTTCTTACTGTCCTTTGTATATTTTTTATTCATATTTCAAAATAACCCTAATGAAGTTTGGCTAATTTGACACTTGAAAAAAATCAGAATTTTCTAAAATCATATGCATTCCTTCAGGCACATTTCAATGCCAGCTCTTTCCTAGAGTCTGCTAAAGGGCACTGCAGTGGGGGGAGCACCATGGAGGAACACAGGGATGTTGTGAGGGCTTATCAAAGACCAGGCCTGGGGCTGGACAGACAGGGCAAAAAAGAGCACTAGGCTGAGAGGGCTCAGGGGACAAGCTGCTAGAACTCACATGAGGACACCTCTAAGCTCAACAAAGAGGAACACATGACAGGAGACACTTTAGATCCCTGAACTCATCCAGAGTTTGAGCATGGACAGCTCACACCAGGCCAAGTGACCTCCTGGACTCTTGACAAGGAATGCACACAACGAATAATAAAGGGCTAAGTCAGGAGTGATAAGGCCAGGCTATGGTGCAGAGGTCATGATCACATAAGAGTTCCTGTTCCCTTCCTGAAGGAGACTAAAGAAATGATCAGGGATAAGAGCAGAGGCCTCCCCAGAGCACCCCAATATTGAGAGGCTATTTCTATAAATTCCAGGTGAATCTTGGGCAGCCTAAAGAAAAACTCCCCACAAGAAAGCACCCTCAGGAAGGTGCACCTTGCCATGACCCACCAGATGGATGTTTCCTCCAGAAAGACCCAGGAGCCTGGGGAAAGCACTGAGGTCAAACAGTAGACGCAGGAGCAAGCATGATGGCCACACTGCTCATAGCTGGAAGGCACATGGAAAATGTCACTGCAACCACATGGCTGGTGAACATTCTAGCAGAGAGGTAAAGGCACAAGGCCCTTTCCCTTGTCCTCATATTCCCTGATCCTCTGTCCCCTTTCTCTACTTTCTTTCCCTCCTTCTAATATTCCCTGTTTCACTGGGGTATTCCAGAGTCTAGGCTTTCTAGAGGGTGAGTCACAGAAATCAAATCAATTGCGCAGGCAAAGCACCTGCATTCACCTCCCTATGTCCCTTAAAATAACAGGCCAGATAGAAGAACCAACCCCAAAGCACAGGAAATCAATAAAAAGTACCATCAAAAAAACAGATTTCTTGAAGAATTCCTAAACAATGCAGCAGACAGAACCAAACTAACACAAAAAGAGGGGAAAAACTCAGCAAAATATGCAGAAGATTCCACATAGTGAAGAAGACTGTCTCAGGGGCTTCACAGACTCAGGGGCAGATGAAACTCTTAAGCCCATCACAATTCAAATAAGGGGACCCACTGGAGTGGGACTCCTGTACTTGACTTGCTTGGGCTGCCCAACCTTGCTATATGCTTCCAAGTTGAATGGGTAAGTGTGGACATCAGGGCTGCACAAAGAAAAAAGTACCTGAGACAGTCACTAAGTTTCTTCAAGTCCCTACATGCCAGCAGCCCACCCCATGGCAAGACATGCAGCCTCTACCTGTCATCACTGAGACAAATCCTCTGTGATGGAATTACAATCAGTCCCCTGGAATCAACCAGGAAGACAGACGCATGGGCTTGTGAAGTACAATGTGACAGACAGCCAAGAATGAGCCAACACATGAGGGAAAATAGTGGAGAGAGGCAGCAAGTCCACACAGGAGAAGCAATTCCCAGGGAAGGAACAATCAGAGATAAGCGGTAACCGCCACACATAAACATAAAGGTTAGACCTTTGCAATTTCTAGGAAAAAAAAAAAAAAATCAAACATAGGAGAATATTTATCTTGGAATAGGCAAATATTTTTATATTACAAAAATACCAAAAAAGAAAGGTATTAAAATGAACATCAAATGGACATATATTAAATGGACATTAATATTAAAACATCTATTCTTGAAAAGATAAAGAAAATGAACATGAAAGAGACTGGGAGAATGAATTTTCAACATACATAATATAAAAAACTCTTCCAACTCAATAATGAGATCAAATTACTCAATAAAAATGGCAAAACAGTCACAAAAGATCAATATTGTACAATTCTGTTTATGTGAATATCCAGGCAAATCCATAGAGACAGACAGACATCTATAGTTACCAGGAGCTGGGAGTGCGGGAAAGGAATGAGGAATGACCAAATGGCATGGTTTCTTTAGTGGCAATGAAAACATCCTTATACTGACAGTGATGATGGCTGCACAATTCTGTTACTAAACTAAAAAATACTAAATGGGTTAATTGTGTGGTTTGTGACATATTCACTATTTTAATAAAACAAAAAATAACAAAAATTTGACCGTTATTTCATAGAAGATACAAAATTGTCCAACAAGCACGTGAAAATAAATGTTAACCATCACTAATCATCAGAGAAATTCAAATTAAAACCACAATGAGACACCATTGTTCACTTCTAGGCTAAAATTTAAGGCTATCAATACCAAGCATTGGCAGAGATGTGGGGCAACTGGAACTTATATTTATTGCTGTTGGGAATGTAAAATACTATATCCATTTTGGAAGACAATTTGACAGTTTCTTATAAGGTTAAGTATGCCTCATGACCCAGTAATCCACTTCTAGGTCTTTAGCCAAGAAAAATGACAATCATTTACATGAGAAATTATACATGAATATTTATAGTTTTATTTTTTATAAAAGTCAAAAATTGACAACTACCCCAACATATGAATGGATAAGCAAACTGCAGTGAATCCATGCAAGGGAATACTACTCAGCAGTAAAAAGGAGCAAACTATTAACATTGACAACATGCTAATACCAAGAACATGCTGAGAAAGATAAAAGCCAGGCACAAGAAAATATAAAATACATACTATATGATTCCATTTGTATGAAATTCTAGAAAAGGTAAATCTAACCTACAGTGTTAAAAATTAGATCAAGAATTTCTGAAGTTGGTGAGTTATGGGGTAAGGATTAAATGTAAAGGGACATTTTGGAGTGAAGTAACTCTTCCATGTGCTAAATATTCTGTCAGTATCATATACATAATCAAAACTCAGAATTTTAAATTGATGCATATAATTTAAATTGATGCATATCAAGTATAAATTATATCAATAAATTTGATTTTAAAATATAAATATATACATATACATATAGCACACTCTTTGACCTAGTGCTAGGAATCAATCCATGAAAAGACACATGTATACTTGCATGCTTAACAGAACATTACTAACTGAATACTAGACAGTTGCTTTAAAAATGAGGTGGACTTACATATGCTAACATGGAAAAAAAAAATCTCCAAACACACCATTACGAAAAGATGCAGATTGAATAGTATGTTTTCACAAGCTCCCGTCTGTTTAAAAATATGTAAAACAAATACCACGACCACACAGCAAATGTTTACCTTTGGGGAGGGATGAAGAAGGACTTCCTGCTTTACTCTGTATTATCTGACTCTTTCACAAAGTGAAAGTATTCATGAATCGCTTGGGTAATTTTTAAAGACTGAAAATGAAACAAGAAGTTTTGGTGGTTGCTTTTAAAGGGGAATCACTGAATTTGAGAAGAAATTTTGCTTCAAAGGCCAGGTTAGCAGTTAAGAAGAAAACAAAGGTTTAGTGAAAATCACACACACACTGCTACTTTTGATAAAAGAGGGACTAAGGGATACACTGGATCAAGACAGAAAAAACAACCTAACTTAACTAATCCTCCAAGAATTTACGCAAGTATCTCCTCTCTTCCAGTTTCTAGCACTCCCCTAGGCCTATTGTTATCCTTTAGAAGTGACACTCACCTTGGATTTCACTAAGAACTAAGCATTTCTGTCTCAAGCAGGTCTGTGGCTCCATCCCAAGCTGACCAACGGTCAACACTTGGCATTTATTTGCTACAGATCCAAATAGTTATGTTCCTAAAACTCATCTACAGTTTCAATTTTAGAAATTCCAAGAATTCCTGCTATCCTCAACCCCCCAACAAAACAGCTTCAGAATTGGTTTGGTCAAAGTGCCAGGGCCCCCTCCTCTATGGATACCTCAGAGCACAGCTCCAGGAACAAAGAAGCAGTTACCCCTCCCAAGAGAGGGAAGAAAGGCCCTCCTCCAGCTTACCTTGAAAGCTACAACTTTTCCGAATATGGTACAAGCAGATCTGATCACTCTCCTCCTGTGTAGGAGTGTTTGGGGACACAGAACCTGAACTGTCTCTTCTTTCTACAAAGAAACACCACAAAGATGTGTCACTTTCCAGCAATGTAGGGTTACAGTAGTTAAAGTACAAAGGAGAAAAAAGAGAATTCATTCATTTCTCTGCACAAAACAGAAACAGACTAGGAAAACTGACAAAACCATCCTGTTAGGGGTGAAAGCACACCAGATACCCAGGTAGGCACTCTGCTTTTCAGTGAGAAGCCAGGAGTTCAATACCACAACTACTTAACAAACCAAGTACACCCCAGTCACTTGGCTGTCCACCCAAGTCACAAAAGACAAATGGAGGGTTACTTTCTATAAACAAGGTTTGATTCTATATAACAAATACTTATTAATAAACTCTTAGAACTGGGTATTAAAAATCAAGAAAAAGAAAATATATGGAAAGTTTACACCTCCAAATGAAACTTTTTAAATTAATGTTAATACAAGGTTCTTAATATAAAAATGGTATGGAAGTGCTTTCAGAGTTTACTTTTTCTAGAACCATTCCAATGAGTATTTATTACATTTACCACTACCTACTTACCACTAAATAAGCATATAAAATTCATTTGTGACATCTCCCTGCTTAGTATCACTTATCATTTTGTTATTCATCTTCCCTTTTCTCATTATAAGCCCTGGATTTTTTGAAAAAATTCAGGCCCAGAAGGTACCTCCCTCTCTTCCCCAGTGTGGTGACTGCCCTTGGGACCTGACCTTACTCAGAAGTTTATCCTCCCTCCCTTTCTAGCAAGGTAATAATACAATGAAAACTCTTAAACATCCATTTAAAGCAAAATATGTGTATTTCTAAGCTTCCTAAAGTTATATGAGATTAACAAAACATAAGTGAAGAAAATAGAAAGAAAAAACAGATACAGCAAAAACAATTTTTGAACAGAAAAATCAGATAAGATTAGTAGTCCAAGCACTCACCTGGTATTTTAGGAAGTGACCTATTAAAATGTAGCTACTCTATAGCTCAACCAATGGGTCTGATTATGTGCTCTGAGGGGAGACATGTCTCACACACCCCAAGGTATAAGCAGAGCCCAAGACAGAGTCCAGAAAATGGCAAGCACTCAAAGACCCACATCCCAGGGCCTGTAGCACTTGCCACCAACCTTACCAGAAGTCCCCTGAGGGCCTGCAGGAAGAGGGTGCCCTTTGTTGGGGGCTGAGCTCTTATTTTTGATATCATATGCATTTCTGTAAATGGAAGGTAGCCTGTTCACCAGGTCAGAGCTCATGCCCAACTTCTCCAATTTCTCCAGATTCTCCAAATGACAGAAATTATGGGATCTCTTACAGCTATCACCAAACTTGCACTCCCCCTGTAAAAAGTACTGGCAGATATGGAGTTTGACACATTGCTTCTGAAAGGAACAAGAGCCAAAGGGTCCATCTCCTTTGTTGTAATGTAGGCAGATCTGTTGACAGAGAAAAAGACATAAATCTAGGAAAGTCTCCCACCACACACCTCCCTACCCACCAGGTAATGTGATAAGGGACCTTGAAGCCAAGGTGTGATTCCATCGCCCACATAGACCACAGATATGAAACCATCCCTCATTCAATATGAGGATTGCCAGTACATGCCCTTGGCTAACATGGGAACCAGGCAGAAAACAGATTGCTTAGAAGCAGCTCCTCCACTGGGAAGAGCCAAAGACTTCATAGCAGTATGAAGCAGCATTTTATGTTGAACCAATGGCAGCCTCCTGATGACTCCCAACCCACCTACACTCAACCCAGAGCTCACCCACTTTCCTCTACCAGGCCCCAGTCTCTCCCAGCTCTCCTTTCTATAATTTAGGATAAGAGAGGCTCTGGGGGTCAAAGCATCTAGAGAAAGCCAAATACCACTCCTTCATTTCTCAAGGGAGCTGACAAACTCATGAGAAGTTCAACAGCTGGCCCCAATCACACAGGATCCACAGCACCTTTGTTGAAGTGGGTTGCTGGCAAACCTGCTACTTGAACTTTAATCAACTGCTCCTTCTCCTCTACATTCCAAATCCCTGAGAATGGGAACCAGGCCAGAGACCACCAGGAGCCCATCTACTCGATTCACAGGTATTACATTTCACAAGCTGTTGGAATAACTCAAAGGGCTGTGGAACCAAAGCTACTATCAGCAAGCCCCCACCCCCCATATGGGGATGAAAGCCCCAAGGGAAAATGCCAAAGGGCTGGGCCCTGAAATCCATTCTGCCACTTACAAGCTGCCTGACTTTGGGCCAGCCACTCAGCTCTGGTATTTTGTTTTGCAATCCCTAAGATGGGAATAATGCCACTTATATCACAGGGTTCTTGTGAGGAATAAATAGGAAATACGAAAGGACCAATATGATGCCTGCACATGGTAGATGCCTGATTCATGGTGGCCACTCCCAGCTGGTCATCTGGTAAGGGACTAAACCAAGAGCAGAAATCCTGGCAGGACAGCCACATTGTATCTGGGTTCAGGTCTCAGCTCTCATGTGCTGGCAGGGTGTTCTGAGCCAACCTGCCCACCCAAGCAGAAAAGGCCTACATAACTGGTCATTTACTGGTCACCTTCTTCTAATTTACTGTTCACACTACAGACAACATGACCTCTCCCAAATATTAATGTTCCCTCTCCAAACACAATGCCACACACTCCTTCTCAGCATACAGATTGCCATCAAGAAGCCTCTGCCTGGGGGTAGGGGTATGCTGAGGTTGTGGCTCAGTGGCAGAGCTCTTGCTTTGCACATATAAGGTACTGGGCTCGATCCTTAGCACCATATAAAAATGAATAAACAAAACAAAGATATTGTGTCCATGTATAACTAAAAAGTATTTTAAAAAAAGAAGAAGCCTCTGCCCACCCATTTCTCCTTCTTCCCCCTCCTCTGCCCCACATGCCTCACTGTGCCAGTTCCTTCCTCGCTGGGGCAGTCCCAGAGAACACAGCTCCTCTCCCCAGATCTGCCTCACAGTCCCTCCCTTCCCCTCACTCATCCTCCAGCACTCAGAGTAGGTAGGCATCTTCTGATCCAGGATGCCTTCCCCAGTCCCCAGAATCCAGTACATAAGTCTTCCGGGGCATCTCAAACAAAGCCTCATGCACCTGTCTCACCATTCAATTTGTCTCCTGGAAGGGCAGAGCAGAACCTTTTATCTCCTGATCCCCATGCCTAACCCACAGTGGATATTCAGAAAGTTGAGCTGAATGAAATCAACATTAATTTTCAAAAGGCAAAAGAAAAAAGTTAACATTTTGTGCTAGTCACAATGCTATGCTAGCACCTGGGTGGTGACTTTCATTGAATATGGAAGCATTTTCATTAAAATATGCCAATCTCTGTTATCTCAAATCATAAACAGCACCAAAGCATCCCATGTAACCTGTGCTGGCTACAGGAATGTGTAGCTCTCAGATCTCCTGCAGCACATGAGAAATAATGCACAGCTGCTGCCCCAGAGCCACTGCCTTGTTCACACTGGGGGCCTTGCCCAGCCTATGATGGCACACACTGATCCCAAAGCAGGCCCAATCTGGTTGAGTCACAGCCACTGCAGCTCCAGTGCTGCCTGAGGGTTCAGGGTGGAATCTTTCCTGGAACCATGCTGCAGTCAGTCTTTCTACCCAGCCCCGTCTTTCCCTATGTCCTGCCATGAACGTCAGACCTGCCTCACTGCTATCTGAAGGTTCATCCCACCCTCTCCTGTTCCCTACCCCAATTAATTTCTCATACTTCTAATCCCCACCCACCCACCAACTGCTACAGAACCAGTGCAGGGAGCTTAACTCAATCTGAGGATTCACATCAGCTTATTTTCAAAATTGCCTGTGTGCAATCAATGAGTACAGAGAGCATCATGTGGCCATCAGCAGCTATGGAAGGCTTCTCCTCAGACCAATTGGGTCCAGTGATACCCAGCAATGTGGTCCCAACTCCTACTACACAGTAATGAGCTGCTGGCATCTCTCATCCCTCTCTATAGGTAACACTTACTGGAGGCACTGGCCAAACAGACTCCCAACCTCATGAAGCCCTGCAAGTGAGGTAGTACCAGCCCAACTGATAAGGAATGAAAGGTTTCAAGAAGTGTAAGGCTGGCCCAAGGTCACAGGTCTAGAAATCAGCAGAACTGGAAATTAAATCCAGGTCTCCACTATGCAGCCGGCTTTTGGTCAAGATAGAGTCCTTGGCTTCTCTTCAACCATAATATTTCCTTATTTTCCAACCACTCAGTCTTTTCCATATTCCATGCAGGGACTCCCTTCCCCCCACTAGCACTCACTTCAGGCAAAAGCCAGGGGTCATTCTGAAACAAGAGTTGGCACAGCTCACTATAGGTGAGGTGGTCAACACCGTGAGATCTCAGCACACTCAGGTTGTGATCAGTTGTCAAGCTGTGACCATTCCTACAGTTCTTCCTGCAAAGAAGCAGAAATGGTGTTACAAGCTACGTTGTGTCTCCCCAAACTCTTAGGCTGGAGTTCTACCTCCTAGAACCTTAGAAATGTGACTGCATTTGGAGACAGGGTATTCAAAGGAGTAGTTAAATTAAAATGAGGTCATTAGAGTGGGCCCTACTCGAGCATAAATGCTGTCCTTAGAAAAGAGAGAACGCAGTCATGCATAGAGAAAAGACCATGTGAGAAGGAGCCATGGAAAACAGCCTCCAAAGAAACCAACCCTGCAACACCTTATTGCAGAATGTGAGAAAATAAATTTCAGTTGGTTAAGCCACCCAGTCTATGGCATTTTGTCTCAGCAGCCTTGGCAAACCTAACACAGTTAGTGAAATTAGTCTTCATGACAATTTTTCAGGAATACTTCCTGATAGTACTTACAAGCACCAGAGGAAAACCAGCATGCCCATGTAACAAAAACAATGTTTATTCACCAAGAAAGAGATGGGACTATGCAATGCCAAAGGCCCAGGACAACACCTCTCTGAGGACATTCAAAGTGAATGACAGGGTCAACATCCAAAAAGGCCTCACAGCACACTGGCTATCAGTAAGCACTTTTAAACATGGGCTGAGTGAATCGTCAGAGTGCCTTATGATAAAGTATGCATAGGTACGTGTATACACGTATACACACACACACACACACACCACCTGAGCCCAGCCCTTTTTTCAGCTCCCTTCCTCCATACTTTCAATCCTCAAACATCTGAGGAACATGAACTGGGTGACTGGACCTGGTACCCCATTCTGAGGACTCAAAGATAAACCTTCAAACGATGGCCCAGGTTACCAAGACCAGAAAGAGTCAGGCAGATTGCATTTGCTCAAACCAGGCACTGCCATTCTACATAGGCCATACTTACAATAAGCACCTCAAAAAAATACCAAACTCCCGATCTACCCCCCCAAACCTGCACCTCCCATTGTCTCCTCCACCTCAGTCAAAGGTATCATCCGTCTTTCAACCACATGGACCAAAAACCTCGAGGTCATTCTTGACTCCTCTCTTTCCCTCTTCAGTAAAGGCAACAGAAACAGAGATGACTCAAATATAGGGTGGAAAGTACAAGGTCAGGTGCAGTGAGAACACGGCAGCAAGAGGGAAGAAGCATCCCAGTCTGGGTTGGGAAGAGGACTGGAGAAGAAGTCACAAGAGGGTGCTGGAAGGTGTAAAGCCTTAAGCCAAACACAAAGAGGGCAAGGAAGAACCGGACAAGGAGAGAAAGGCAGAACCTCACAGGTAGAAGAGCAAGTGGTTTGGTGCTGCCAGAGGCTAATGATTATAATGATGATTAATGATGACAATGACAACAAGTAAAACTTATTGAGCTTATACCAAGGACTGCCTAAATGCTTCATGAGTTAACTCAATTCTCTTTTTTTTTTAACATTGATTTTTCATTTTTTCGGCAGACACAACATCTTTATTTAATTTTATGTGGTGCTGAGGATCGAACCCAGAGCCCCGCGCATGCCAGGCGAGCGCATTACCGCTTGAGCCATATCCCCAGCCCATTAACTCAATTCTCAACAAGAGAGGTGATATTGTGAGGTAATATTATTGTCCCCATTTCATAGATGAGGGAACTGAGGCTCAGATATAAAGCCACTTGCCCAAGATCACCAGCCAAGGAGCAGAGCTGCGCTGAATCAAGATGGGCTAGTTCTTGTGACTGTGCTCTTGATTCCCACTTCCTGAGCACAGGATTGGGAGTCAGGGACCATAACTCCTTCCCAACTCTGTAGCAGGACTGATACCCCATTTCCCATAGACCTGATCTTGTGATCAGGAAGACAAATCACAGGGAAAACAGAAAGTTAGTCAACCACACCCATTCTCCCTTGATGAGTCAGAGAAGGATGGTTCAAGAAACTTCCTTGTGTAAATCAGGGAAATGAGAAAGATGAGGAATGAAGAAAAGACTCAAGTCATTAAGTCAATAAACATCAGATTTCCAACACAAGTAAAATTTGACCCTAAATTTTGGGAACTAGCATAAGAGTGGAAAAAGTCATCTTTATTTTACCAACTACACACATTAAAAAGATTCACTAGTGATCCCCATCACTGGCCCCATCCAGACCCACTACTGTGTGTCTTCTTCCTCTAGGAAACTGCTCCATTCCCCCCACCCCAGGTGGCTCATCCTTGGGGGCAGATTTCCCAGGGTTCCACCTCAGCCTCTTTACAAGCTTCTCCCTAAATCTGATCCACTTCTGGGACTGGAGCCATAGCACTCACCACCCAAAATCTTGCAGATCAGTATCTTGGGAAGCCCAGCCTTCTTCCCAAGCTTCAGATAGAATGAAAATCCTCTCGTGGTCTCAATCCACAGTAGGAGCAGAAACCCAAGAGTTGTCAGTTCTCCACAGCCTCTCTCCACACTGTCACCAACTCCTAAACTTCCCCAAATTCTCACATATGTACCCCTTGGAATATTAAAATACCACAGAAGTTTTCTAATCTGGATACTTCTGGACAGCTGGCTCCTAGAGACATTTCGAAACATTCTTATATCTAGGTAGGGTCTTGAGACAGCTTCTACTCAATGGGAGTCTACCACTTCTAGACCTAGCCCATGAAAATTTCCCTTGTTCATTTTTTCCACCTACCTTTACAACTTGATACCTAGAATGGCCCCAAGAGCCATGTACTGAGGAGGGCTGAGTTCAGGTCAGTCAGCCTGGGTCCCTGAATGACTGCATGGATCAAGGTCCCTGCCCCAGACTATTAAACCTGAGGAAGAAATATATCTACTGTGTTAAGACAAAAGAAGAGAGTAAGGAAGGACAAAAGAAGGGAAGAAATAATTCTATATAACTGGGTTAGCTTCCAAGAAGGTCCTCTAAATCAACATCCTCACCATTACCTAAGACCTCTTCTAAAATGCAAACTTGATGGCTGCTCTCTCTAGCAGCTTGATGGGATGAGGTCCAAATTCTTTTGCATAAACCTTAGCGATCCATTCCACACATTTCAATGACCACGTGCCAGGGGGCAGAGCACAGGGCTAGACGCTGAGGAGACAGCCAGCAGGGCCTTGGTCCTTAGACTATTTACTGCAAGGGCCTTTGTCTTTGTTGCATTTGGCTATGGCCTTTGTCCTTACTTTCACCTGGGGCAAGGGGACTGGGCATTATGAGAAAAATAAACACCTAGATGTTATGAATAAGGGGAAAGAGCTCCAAAGGAAGTGACCTTTGAGTTGAGGTCCAAGGCATTAACCAGAAAGGGCCTTCCAAACAGAGGAAGGCAACCAGATGAGCCTGGCTGGGTGGCGGTGATCCAGATTCCCGTAATAAGGACCCCTGAAGGGTGGGCAGGAACCAGATGCCTAAGGCCTGGGAGGGCAATGGCAGAGACAGGGGCTTCTAGGCGGCCTGGCCCTCCCAGGCAGCTCTGGAGACCAGGGGCGGACACCATTTCTCTCCCCTCCCCAACAGGTGTCGGTCCTGGCACCGCGCTCCGTGGACGCCACTCGGTTTTCGACGTCCTCGGGAGAAGAGGCCGCTCCTCGACCCGAGCCCCTCTCCCAGCGCTCCTCAGAGGTTTGCTCTGGTGAGCGACGAGGCGAGGCCACCGAAGCCCCCCCTCCCCGACCCGCTGGGCGCCCGCGGCCTGCTCCCGCCCGCGGCC
>NW_026000164.1:11326636-11415331 GCF_001458135.2 Marmota marmota marmota | reverse complement strand
CCGTTGGCGTCGTCGGCGCCGCCGGGGACGCCCGTCCGCCTGCCGGTGCGTGTAAGAAATTCAGGCGTCGCGCAGGCCTGGCTTCCTGGAGGGACCAACAGAAGCAGGGACGACGGGTTTCGCGATGGCGCTCGCCTGTAACCCCAGCCTCTCGGGAGGATGACGCAGGAGGATCTCAAGTTCGAGGCCAGCCTGGGCCCGGGGACGTGGCTCGGTGGTGGAGCACTTCCCCAGTGTATGTGGCCCTGGGTTCAATCCCCAGTGCCACACACAAAAAAGCGGGACAACGGATGTGGGTTCCACCCCCCGGAAAAAGTGGAAACAATCACTCCCAATTACAAACGGGCCTGTTGCCTTGGCCTTTGGAATCCAGGCAGTGGATTCCGTATTTCAAACCAAAAAAAAAAAAAAAAGGTTTTGTTCTTTAAAAAACAAGTCCGTTTCTCCCCACCCCTTCCAAGTAATGCCCCAACAAAGTTGAAAGGCCCTCCAGAGCCAAGGACTCGTGTGTTGCTGGGTGAGTTGTTAAAAGTCCTCCGGGTAGTGGGGGCGGGGTAGTTATTAAATTTAAAATGAGCAGGATTCTTGAGCCCGGGAACCAGACGTAAAAGGAACACAAGTCACGTACTGAAGCATTCAGATGGCGCCGAGAGCATATGGCTGACTCGAAGGCACACTATTAACAGCTTTATCAAGTATGCATTAAATCTGTTGACCGATGTGTTGAGAAAAAAATTATAGAAATGTCTAACAAAGAGAGACCCTACTTGTGTGTGTATGCACCAGAATAGTTTTGAGCATTGGAGGAAACTGTGGTTGTAGGATGTAGACAATAGGTTCTAGGAAAGTGGAAAATGGAAGAGGAGGGACAGAAAGATTGGGGTGAACCCATATTACATTAACTGTAGAATTACCACAAAAATGGGGGGGAAATGGGGCTGGGAGTGCAACTCAGTGGTAGAGCAGATTAAGCATGAGGCCCTAGGTTGAGTCCCCAGCACCACCACCTCCCCAAAAATATAAAATTATTAAGTGTAAGAAAAAGTTGATAGTAACATGGACAAATGAATATGGATTGTTTTTAAATTTATTTTTTAGTTTTAGATGACCCAATATATTTTATTTATGTGGTGCTGAGGATTGAACCCAGTACCCCATGTATGCTAGGTGAGCACTCTACCACTGAGACACAACCCCAGCCCCTGGATTAATTTAATTAGGGAATGGGATGAGGAGCAATTCTGTTGAATTTTGTGATTTTAATTTTTTAATAGTACAAATATTTTTAATTTAAGCATTTAATTTTTAATTTTAGTTGTGGTTTTGATATTATTTTACAATAAAATAAATTTTTGAAAGGAAAGGAAAGGTGATATCAGTGAAACGAGTGGGTTAAGACCTCAAAAAGTAATGGGGGAAAAAAACTTGCATTAAAGCAATTAAAAAAAAATGGCAAAAATTGTCAACTTTTTCAGAGCTCTGGAAATTAACCAAAAGGCTTGCAGTAACTCATCTAGCATTTCTCAAGAAAAAACAGCTGAATCTCACTAGGAAGAGCAATCTTTGTAGCATTTTTAACTTACCCTAGTCCTCTCCCACCTCCAGTTCCATGGCAACCTTGAAAACTAATAGCCCACATTCCCAGTATCTGTACCAGGAGAGGGTAAGTACTGGAGCCCTTTCAAAGGCTCATTCCCAAGGAAGTCATTATTTGACCTATTTAGTGGTTAAATGTTTGCCTTTACCTGGTCTCATTGGAATTAGCCTAAGGATTGTCAATGCTTTAATAATATGACTGGCTAAGGTAATAGATAACAGTTGGGGAAAACAATAAACTAACAAAAAGCTGAAGAATTAGATGTCCACAGGAACTTTGAAAAGATCCAGCTCAGGAAACACTCCAGAAGATTTTAACCTTTCACAACTAGCTGACACTGAAGTTCTCTGCACCAAAATGCACAAGGGATCCTCCACAAAATTAACCATGTTTTTTATTAGCAATCTTACTTATTAGAAGTGGAATTGTTACCACTGTTCCTTACTTCCCCAATGTTGAAGAATAACACCAGAGAAGCACGCCGAGGCAAGGTCAGAGAGAAAAATTAGAAGTTTATTAAAGGACAGCAGAAAAGACTTCTCCCGGAGGAAGAAGGGGACCCAAGAGGTGGAATCCATGGAAGTGCGGTTGTCTCTCCATTTTATAGTTTTTGGTGATGGAATGTAGGTGGGAAGGCCCGAAGGGTTGGACACAGGTGGGCCAAAGAAGTAATCTGGGCAGGAAGGACTTAACACTTCTTTGGGATGGGCTATCTTCAAATCTGCTGGGGCTGTTCATTAACATTTCTTTGGGATGGACTTTGGGCCTAGGGCTTTTCTTGGGACTTCATTAACATTAACATTTCAAGAGTTGCTCAACTTTTCCAGAAATTCATTCTCAACATGGCCTCCATTTTAGATTTCACTCGATATTACCGATTTACCTAACTACACTGACTGCCTAATTTTAAGTCTGGCTTCAGAATGACATATTCAAAGTACAAAAGAAAAAAACAACCACCACCAATATTTTAAATTTTTTTTTAGTATTACATGGGGACAATATCTTTATTTTATTTTTATGTGGTGCTAAGGATTGAACCCAGGGTCTCACACGTGCAAGGTGAGCGCTGAGCCACAACCCCAGCCCAACAACCAAGATTTCTATATCCAGCATAATCATCTTTCAAACATGAAGTATAAATTAAGACATTCCCAGATAAACAAAAACTGAAAGAATTAGTTGCTAGCACTAAAAGAAATACTAAAGAGTCTTTTGGGCTGAAAGTTAAGGACATTAAACAATAATGCAAATCCTCATGAACTAAAAAGCATCAGTAAAGGTATAGTATTATTAATACTATATTAAAAAGTATAGTATGAAATATATATTTTTTTGTTTGCAACTCTTTGCCCATATCTAATTTAAAAGACAACTGCATAGGACTGGGATTGTGGCTCAGAGGAAGAGCACTCACCTAGCATGAGAGTCTGGGATTCTGTTACCGCTGTTGACCGGTGACGAGTTCTTGCTTCCCCAATGTTGAAGAATAACACCAAAGAAGCACACAGAGGCAAAGTCAGAGTAGAAATTAGAAGTTTATTAAAGGACAGCAGAAAAGACTTCTCCCGGAGGAAGAAGGGGACCCAAGAGGTGGAATCCGTGGAAGGGATGTTGTCTCCCCTTTTTATAGTTCTTTCAGTGATGGAATGTAGGTGGGAAGGCCCGAGGGGTGGGACACAGGTGGGCCAAAGAAGTAATCTGGTCAGGAAGGACTTCTGAGTCAGCACCTTTTTGCTGGGGGCTGTTCATTAGCATTTCTTTGAGGTGGACTTTGGCCTAGGGCCTTTTCGGGACTTCATTAACATTCCATGAGTTGTCCTGCGTTTCCCGGAATCATTGCCAGCATGGCCTCCATTTTAGATTTCACTTGGCATTAGACCCGATTTATCTAACTACACTGACTACCTAACTTTAAATCTGGCTTCAATTCCATCCTCAGTACCACGTTTAAAAAAAAAAAAAAAGTAAAATGAAGGTATTGTGTCCACCTACAACTAAAAAATTTTTTAAAAAGACAACTGCACAATGCAATAATTATAAATCTTGTGAATATGTTCTCTGACTATAATGGAATAAAATTAAAAATGAACAACAGAAGGAAATTCACAAGTATGTAGAATAACATGCTTCTAAATATTAAGTCCAAAAAGAAATCACAAAGGAAATTTGAAAATATTTTGAGATAAATGAAAAAAGAAAACAGAGTGAAAGTAATGTTTAGAGGGAAATTTGTAACTATCAATACCTACATTTAAAAGAAGATCTCAAGTCAATAACCTAACATTCCACCTTAGAAACTGGGTGTGTGGGGGGGGGAACCAGCAAACCAAGTCCCAAAAGAAGTAAAATAAACACAATAGAGATGTGTTCTCTGTTGAACACAAAGAATCAACCAAATCAAAAGCTGGTTCTTTGACTGATTTAAAAAAAAAATGTGGGATGTGTGTGTGTGTGTGTGCAAATCTTTACCTAGACTGATCGAGAGAAAATAGAAGACTAAAATTACTAATAGCAGAAATAAAAGAGGGGTCACAGTGTTACTGCTGTTGACCGGTGACGAGTTCTTGCTTCCCCAATGTTGAAGAATAACACCAAAGAAGCACGCGGAGGCAAGGTCAGAGTAGAAATTAGAAGTTTATTAAAGGACAGCAGAAAAGACTTCTCCCGGAGGAAGAAGGGGACCCAAGAGGTGGAATCCGCGGAAGTGCGGTTGTTTCCCCTTTTTATAGTTTTGGTGATGGAATGTAGGTTGGAAGGCCCGAGGGGTGGGACCCAGGTGGGCCAAAAAAGTAATCTGGTCAGGAAGGACTTCTGAGTCAGCACCTTTTTGCTGGGGGCTGTTCATTAGCATTTCTTTGAGGTGGACTTTGGCCTAGGGCCTTTTCGGGACTTCATTAACATTCCATGAGTTGTCCTGTGTTTCCCCTGAGTCATTCTCCGCATGGTCTCCATTTTAGATTTCACTCGATATTAGACCCGATTTATCTAACTACACTGACTACCTAACTTTAAATCTGGCTTCAACAGCCTTGAGTAGTCTTATGCATGTAATCCCAGCAACTCCAGAGGCTGAGACAGGAGGACCACAAATTCTGAGGCCAGTTTGGGCAACTTAGCAAGACTGTAAAGCACCTTTGGGTTTAATCCCACAAAAAATAGATATAAACTTTTAAAAATGTACAAAAAAGGGGTCATTTATACTGACCTTACAGAAACAAAACAGGAATATAAGAAGAAAGAGCCACAGTTTCTAGATACTGTATTTGGTGTTTGACATCTTAGTCTTTGCTGACACTGGAAGTACTGCCCTTCACAGGGCTGGCTAATTTCTAGGGCTAGCAAACAACTCACATGTGAACTGCCTTTCAGTGCAAACCAGCTGAGCCAGGGCCATGCCTACAGCCAGCTCCTTCCTAGAGCTCCCATACTTTGGGCCTTTGTTCTGCTGCCCTGTTCCCTACAGACCCAGGGTCTCAGGCCACTGAGAACAGTCTCTGTATGCCTCACAGGCTGCAGAAATTACTCAGGCTAACCTACCCTAAGCTTGCTGACCCTTCCTTACTATAGAAGCCACAATAAAGACCCTTGCCCATATTTCCCCCTAGCTCTGGCTGCCTCCCTGTGGCTTGTTGTCCCTCCTATTTCTAGAGATCTGAGAGTATAAAAATCTTCCCTTGTGACTGTCATCTGTAAGTCTTGATGTATTGATTAAAATGAGTCCTGGGTATCCCTCTAGGACACAGATTATGAAGGGTTTTAAGATAAAATAGAGGGGATTGTGGTTATGGCTCAGTGGTAGAGCGCTTGCCTCGCACAAAAGCAAGGCCCCGGGTTTGATCCTCAGCACCACATAAAAATAAATAAATAAAATTTAAAAAAAGAGAGAATGGCTATAAGATGCCCAAGTGGAAATGCCTAGCAGATGCTTGGATCTGAATCTGGCATTTAAAGAAGACTCAAATGCATTTGAACCCACAGGACTGGATGACAGCACCCTAAAAAAGAGTGTGACTCTAGAAGGGAAGGATTCCAAGGGATGAGAAGCCAGTAGGGTAAGAAGCAAGCAGAAGAATATGGAGTCACAGAAGCCAAATATCTTTTTTTTTTTATTGATTCTTTTTACTTCTCTATAACATTAGGATTCATTTTGACTTAATTATAAAATCATAGAATATAATTTATTTAAAAAAATTTTTTTAGTTGTAGATGGACACAATACCTGTATTTTATTTATTTTTATTTTTATGTGGTGCCAGGGATCAAACCCAGTGCCTCGTGCATACCAGGCAAATTTTCTACCACTGAGCCACAACCTCGGCCCCCACAGAATATAATTTATACTAATTCAGTCCCCAGTCCATCCCCTTTCCCTTTCCTCCTCTCTCACCCCATTCCCTTCCTCTACTCTATTGATCTTTCTGCTATTTAGTTTTTATTTTTTTTAGTGTCTTGTATATACACATGATGGTGGGATTCACTATAGTATATTCATCTCTCTCTCTCTCTCTCACACACACACACACACACACACACACACAGGAAAATTAGGTCATATTCATTCCACTGTCTTTCTCTAACCCATTCCTCCTCCCCTCCCTTCATTCCCTTTCTACTCTACTGATCTTCTATTTTTTTATCCCCTCCCCCTTATTTTGGATTACCTTCTGCATAACAGAGAAAACATTCAACCTTTGGTTTTGGGGGTTTGGCTTATTTCACTTAGCATGACATTCTCCAGTTCCATCCATTTACCAGCAAGCACCACAATATCATTCTTCTTTATGGCTGAGTAATACTCCATTGTGTATATATACCATTTTCTTTATTCATTCATCTGTTGAAATGTACCTAGATTAGCTCCATAGTTTGGCTATTGTGGATTGTGCTACTATAAACATTGATATGTGTTTGCACCACTGTAGTATGCTGATTTTAAGTCCTTTGGGTATATACTAAAGAGTGGAATAGCTGGGTCATACAGTAGTTCCATTCCTAGCTTTTAAAGGAATCTCCATACTGCTTTCCAGAGTGGTTGCACTAATTTGCAGTCCCAACCAACAATGTATGATTGTACCGTCCCCCCGCCCCCCGCATCCTCACCAATATTTATTGTCATTAGTATTGTTGATAATTGCCATTCTGACTAGAATGAGATGAAATCTCAATGTAGTTTTAATTTGCATTATTCAAATTCCTAGAGATGTTGAATATTTTTCATATATTTGTTGACTGTATTTCTTCTTTTGAGAAGTGACTGTTTAGTTCCTTCGCCCATTTATTGATTGGAGTATTTGGTTTTTCAGTGTTAAGTTTTTTGAGTTCTTTGTATATCCTGGATATTAATTCCCCATCTGAGGAGCAGGTGGTAAAGATTTTCTCCCATTCTGTAGGCTCTCTTCATGTTCTTGTTTGCTTTGCTGTGAGGAAGCTTTTTAATTTGATGCTATTCCATTTATTTTTAGTTGTTGATGGACCTTTATTTTATTTATTTATTTGTGGTGCTGAGAATCAAACCTAGTGCCTCATACATACTAGGCAAGGGCTCTTCCACTGAGTTACAACCTCAACCCCAATCCCATTTATTTTTATTTTATTTCTTGTCAAGGAAGTCCATTCTTGTGCTGACATATTGGAGTGTTGGGCCTACATTTTCTTCTGGCTGTTTCAGGGTTTCTGGTCTAATTCCCAGGTTTTTGATCCACTTTGTGTTAATGTTTGTGCAGGGTAAGAGATAGGGACCATATTTCATTCTTCTATATATGGATTTCCTGTTTTCTAAGCACCATTTGTTAAAGATATATTTAACATCATTTGTTAAAGATATATTCGACATATATTTTTTACAACATTGTCTAGTATTAGATAACTGTATTTATGTAGGTTTGTCTCTGTGTCTTATATTCTGTCCTATTGCCCTTCATGCCTGTTTTAGTGCCAGTACCATGCTGTTTTTCTTATTATAGTTCTGTAGTATAATTGAGATTTGGTATTGTGATGCCTCCTGCTTCACTTTTCTTGCTAAAGATTACTTTGGCTTCTGGATCTATTATTTTTCTAAATGAATTTCATAACTGATTTTTCTAGTTCTGTGAAGAATTTTAATGAGAATTACATTGAATCTGTATAGTGCTTTTGGTAGTATGGCCATTTTGACAATATTAATTTGGCCTAACTAAGAACATGGGAGGTCTTTCCATCTTCTAAGGTCTTCTTCAATTTCTTTTCTTATAGTTCTGTAGTTTTTATTGTAGAGGTCCTTCACCTGTTTTGTTATATTGATTCCCAAGGTTTTGTTTGTTTGTTTTTGAGGCTATTAGAAATGGATTATTTTTCCTAATTTCTTTTTTAGCAGATTCATTATTGGAATATAGATATGCAATTGATTTGTGGATACTGATCTTGTAACTTGCTACTTTGCAGAATTCATTTATGGGCTCTATAAGTTTTCTGGTGGAGTTTTTTTTTTTTTTTTTTTTTTTTGAGTCTTTTAAATGTAGAATCATGTCACCGCAAATAGAAATAAATTGAGGTCTTCTTTTCCTATTTTTATCCCTTTAATTTCCTTCTCTTGTATGATGGCTCTGGCCAGAGTTTCAAAGACTATGTTGAATAGGAGTGGTGAAAGTGGGCATCCCTGTCTTGTTCCTGTTTTTTTTAGGAAATGCTTTCAGTTTTTCTATATTCAGTATAAGGTTGCCTTGGGTTTGTCATATATAGCCTTTACAACATTGAGGTAAGTTCCTTCTATCCCTAGTTATCTAGTGTTTTAAACATGAATGGATGCTGTACTTTGTCAAATGCCTTCACTGCATCTATTGAGATAATCAGGTGATTCATGTCCTTAAGTCTATTTATGTGGTGAGTTAGTTACATTTATTGATTTCTGTATACTGAACCAACCCTGTATCCCTGGAATGAAACCCACTACCTTTTAATGTTTTTGTATGAGGTTTGCCAATATTTTAGTAAGATTTTTCTTTCATCTATGTTCATCAAGGATATTGGTCTGAAGTTTTCTTGCCTTGATGTTTCTTTGTCTGATATTTTGATAACTGGCTTCGTAGAATGAGTTTAGCAGTGCTCCATCCTTTTCTGTTTCATGGTTTTTGTGAATGATTGGTATTAGTTTTCTTTAAAGAACTTTGTAATGTTTTGAACAACTAATAAAAAAAATAAATAAATAAAGATCTGGTAGAACTCAGTTGAGAATCCATCTGGTCCTGGAAAAGCCAAAGATCTTTCTAAAATCATTATTTTTTGTGATACTGTGGGTTAAATCCCCAGGCATGCTCTACCACTGAGCTACACCCCCAGCCCTTTCTATTTTGAGACAGGTTCTCACTAAATCACCCAGGCTAGCCTAGAACTTGCAATGCTCCTGCCCAAGTCTCCCCAGTAGCTGGTATTACAAGGGTGCAACTCTGCACCCAGCCAAGTATCTAAATTAAGAAGGGATGGTCAACTACATTAAGTGCTATCAAAAGACTGAGTAAAAGAAGATAGAAATGTTTTGTGTACTGTGGCATCCACCTGGAAACTTAGTAGCTAAAAAAACAATGATTTATGTTTCATGATTCTGTGAGTTGACGGGGCTCAGCTTGGTAGTTTTTCTGCTCTGCATGGCCCATGCAGCACAAGTCACTCCTGCGGCTGCATTCAGCAGGCAACTAAGCAGGGATGAGAATATCCATGATGGGTGCTTTTCCTTCAGAGTATGCTCTGTGTGGCTCTCATCATTTGGTAGTCTAGGCTGAGCTTACTTCGAGTGTCTAGTCACTTCCAAGAGAATAACCTCAATGTCAAACATTTATCAAGGTGTTGTGGTTCAGATATGTAGTGTCCCCCAAAAGCTCCTGTGTGAGACAATGCAAGAAGATTTAGAGGTGAAACAATAGGGTTATGAGAGCCTTATCCCAATCCCCTGATGGAATTAACTGGGTGATAACTAAAGGCAGGTGGGGTGTGGCTGGGGAAGGTGGGATTCGAGGGTGTGCCTTTGAGGTCTATATTTTGTCCCTGAAGAGTGGAGCTTGCTTTATATTTCATGATGTGATGTCCTGAGCCTCTTTCCTCTGCCACACCCTTCTGCCATGATGTTCTGCCTCACCTTGAGCCCCAAGGAATAGAACCTGCCTTCTATGGACTGACTGACACCTCTAAACCATGAGCTCCCAAATACACTTTTCCTCCTCTAAAATAGTTCTTATCAGGTCTTTTGATCATGGCAGCAAAAAGGTCAACTAAAACATCAAGTTTCTCCATTTTTCTGAGGAGCTCTTGCTTCTGCCCTTAAAGTCATCCTTTCCTACAAGAAATGGCTCATATTGGCCATGAGTAATTTTCTCAATCTGCTTCCTGTCCTCAAAAGATTGAGGGCCAACAAGACTTTTCACTCTGGAACTGTCCCTATCCTTTCTTTTCCAAGCTGGTACAGTTGTGTAGGTTTTCTGTGTATCAAATTATGATGCACTCTATTATGCAAAAGCCGCATCCACAAATATCTTTGAGACAGGTCCTTCTCTACTTTGACCTGTGTGTCAGGGTGCTTAAGAATCTAGAATTCAGCCATAAAGCGTCTGGTAGGTGTATTTTTGATGTTTGTGTGTGTGTTTTGCTGGGAGCTGGGGATCAAACCCAGAGCCTCACTCATGCCTCCTACCACTGAACTACACCCCTAGTCATTGCTTTTGATTTTGAATGTGAGGCCACATTTTACCAGCAGGCCCTGCCCCCAGTCTACATCCAGTATTGGCTAATGCCTGAAGGTAGGTGGGCAGAGGGGGGGAATAAAGTCCCAGCCCTTCTGGCTCTTTGTTCCTTCTCTGGGAAAAGTGACTACAGAGGCTAGGGGCAGTTCTCTGATGAAAATTTTGATTCAGGCCTTAGAAGCAAGGTTCACAGATGGGCATATAGAAGGGTAAAAGGGACCCAAAGAAGAGCCGAAAGTCCATGGCCGGCTTTTGGTTCCAGTCACAGGAACATCACTGACAAGTGGAGAAAACCACACAGGGGAGAGTGGACATCCATGTTGAGAAGGGCTCCATGCAAGGCCCAGAGAGCTGTGCATCTTGGGGCCAGGCTTTGGTACTGTTGCAGTGCCTCTAGCATATTTCTCAATTCCTCCATTCTTACAGAAGAGACCCTGCCTTGTTCCCATTGACCTCCCCAGGGACCACCTAGTTCAGTACTCAGTAAATATTTGAGGAAGAAACAGAGAAAACAAGGGTCATCCAAATCTCATCATCCATGCTGAACCCATATCAGTCCCTGGGGATTTGCTCTGGACAGGAGTAGGCTAGAAACCTTGCCCCCAATTCCATCTTGGCCTAAGGGAAAGTGATCTTTGTTTTTTAAAAAGAAAAAGAAAAAAAAAAAAAATATATATATATATATATATATATATATATATTTTTTTTTTTTTTTTTTTTTTTTTTTTAAAAAAAAAANAATATATATATATATATATATATATATATATTTTTTTTTTTTTTTCAGTTTTTCGGTGGACACAACATCTTTATTTTATATTATGTGGTGTTGAGGATCGAACCCAGTGCCCCGCGCATGCCAGGCAAGCGCGTTACTGCTTGAGCCACATCCCCAGCCCGGAAAGTGATCTTTCTAAGGGTAGTGGGCAGGCTGATGGCTCTGAAAGGCAGATGGCATCTTTCATGCCCTCGTCAACTCTATTGTGGTCAAGGGAATCTATACTGATAATGTGACAGTAAGAAAATCCTCGCCCCTGGTGCCTCAAAATGTAACTGGATTTGGAGACAGAGTCTTTAAATAGGCAATAAAATGAGGTAATTAGTGTGGGCCCAAAGAGGAAATCTGGCATTGAGCCTGCATTCACTAACCTTTTTATAGACAGTTAACACAGATTTATATTCTAAATGAATTAAAAGACTTCGATAGGTTGTTAACTATTGCAGAAGTTTCAAGATAAATTTTAAGGGGTTTGCTTTTTCTTTCATATTTTAAATAAATATTATCAAAGTAATTTTTTAAAAAAGAAATTTGGACACAGACATGTACAGAGGAAAGATGATGTGAAGTAACAAGCAGAAGACAGCCACCTACCAACCAAGGAGAAAGGTATGAAATAGATCTTTCTCTCAAGGCCATGCAGAAGGAACCAACCCTTCTGAGAACTTGATTTCAGACTTTTGGCCCCCAGAATAAATTCCTATTCTTGAAGCCCTAACAACACTGTTATAGCAGCCTGAGCAAACTCGTACAAGTAGTTACCCTCAAAAATCAAAGAAGAGAAGAGCTAGCTACATCTTGGCCTCACAGTGGTAAGAAGAGCTGAGAAGACGCAAGATTTTGGAGCATAAAATACTTCTTTTCCCCCCACAGATTGGACAAAGTCCACCTTAGTGCCCGCCCCACAGAATTGTTATGAACTACATCCCCAGGACTTCTTTATTTTGAGACAGAGCCCTGCTAAGTTGTTGAGGCTGTCCTCAAATTTGAAATCCTCCTGCCTCAGCCTCCTGAGTCATTGGGATTACAGGTAGGTGCACAAAAATTGCTATTCTTGACTGAATAGCTTGGACTCTGGGAGAACTGCTGCTGGCAGTTATTGCCTGCTATTGAAAGCTGTACCTCAGGGTGCCATTGGTTCTTCTCTACAAAAAGAGCTGATTTTCTCAAGATGAGTGTGAAGATTTTGAAAAGAATTTATGCTAGGCAGTTTCCATTTGCTCCTACAGGTCCACTCTCTGCTCTCCATCCTGCTCTGTACCCTAGGGCTGACCTCTGTGAGTTGTCCATCTCCAAGAGGGACCCACCAACTCGAGGCCCTGGGAGGAGTGCGGACAGCAAAAGCAGTAGGAACTTATTCCTCTGGCTCTCCTTGGGTGGCTGGTTATTCACTGTGTCAGAGTCCATGGCTCCTATGCTAGTAGCTTCTCCCTTCCTTGGCCCTTCAGGAGAGGCAATAGCTCCTTCTTGCTGCCAGCCTCAGGATGCTTCACCATCCCTTTTTGCTTTCCCTGTATTTTGTTGTAAATAGTCCTTTTATTAAACTCTTGGAAATTACAGAGCTTGAGGGTTCGTTTTCCAAGGGACCCCCACAGATAGCGGGCTAACAAGAAATCCCTTCTTAGGGAAAGTGGGTCCTGAAACAGAAGCAAACCCAGGTTACAGTCCTGAAAAATATTTCTTTTCCCTTGGACTGTGAGGAATAATAGTATTGAATGGACAAATTAAACATTTTTTTCATAAATCTCTTCAATATCCAAGCCTTTGGTAATGCCCATTGATGTGCTTAGCTCTGGGTGGGTGAGGCACATAGGAAGCTAAATAATGAGCACTAAGGGCCCACAGCCTTTCCCACTCACCAGTCTGCTGAGGTCAGTATGGGGGGTGGTGGAACTATCTCCAGAGCATGGTGGTGTCATGAAAAACTAGAGATCTGATGTAAATATGTGGTGCCCTAGAGAAGCAATAGGAAGCACCTGCCAAAGGGTGACTGAGTCATGGTTGTGAGACAGCCATCTTAAACCCAGATAAACCACTGCCCAGTGAAGCTTCAGGGAAGGGAGTTGATACTGTAGTGACAAATATTAAGAGTAAGGTGTTTTTGGTCCCTGCCCTCATGGTTATTTAGATGTAATAAGAAAAGATTAGAGACTCAGAAAAAGAATAACAAGGTCATGCATGCTGGCATACCGCTGTAAGCTCTGCAACTCAGGAGGCTGAGGCTGAGGCAGGAGGATCACAAGTTCAAAGTCAGCTTTAGCAACTTAGTGAGGCTCTAAGCGATTTAGTGAGATCCTGTCTCAAAATAAAACATTAAAAGGGCTGGGGATGTGGCCCAGTGGTTAAGCACCCCTGGGTTCAATCCCTGCTATAAATTGAATAAATAAATAGGCTGTGGTGTAGTTCAACGGTAAACCACCCCTGGGCTCAATACCCAGTAACTCCTCCCAAATAAATAACTTGGGGCTAGTTATTGGGAGTTTACTCAGTGGTACAACACATGTTCAGCATGCACAAGACTGTGGGTTCAAACCTCAGTACCAAGAAAAAAATCATGAAGTGATTGTAGTTCACCTTCCTCCCATTGCTGGCTGGAAGATCCAAGAAGCCATCTTGGGTCATGAGGTGGATGCCATATATTGAGGATGACAGGCCAGCAAAATAAATGGATCCGAGTCCTTGGCAATTTTAGCCTTCTATCTTTAAGGCAACTGTGCTTTGGGTTTTCTATCCCTGACAGCTAAATCCCTCTCTGGTTGATGTACCATATTAAGGAGTTTGGTGATGGCCTAAGAGCTTCAATGACAGTTGGAATGAGGCTGTGGTTGGTGGTGACAATCAACAGAAACCATTTTGGGGGGTAGGGGAGGGGATGGAGGTCAGGATAACGCGGTACTGTTTATTCATGTGTTTGATATTTTTAGTAAGATCTGTACCAAATCTGTGAGAGGTGCTGATGATCCACAGGAGTCCTAGCCCTAAAATCAGGCTGGTAGGACAAACAGTTGAAAAGTAACAGTGAGAAGTGCAGCAGCGGAAGCACACACAGCAGTGGGGGCGGGAAGGGGTGCTCAGTGAGGCTCTCTGTGATCACCTCTGTCCCATGGTCAGTCTGAGTGTTCCCATCCTGCCAGGCTGCCCAGGTGGGGGTAGGAAAGCTGGATTCCTCAGGGACTGCACATGCACAGGTATCATAGTGTTTCTGGTGTGTCTTGGGGCTGGGACCTACAACCCATAGAGCACACTTGCTTTTTAAATTACAAGTTGCCATAATATTTGAATTTATAAAAAGCAACTCTAGGGTGAAAGTCTGCACCTTAATGATCTCCTCTATCCTGCTCCCTTCCCTGCCAGAGGGAACCATTAATTCTTAACAACATGTGGTGCGTTATTCTAGAAACTGAAACATGTTTCAGCACCCTAGCCCATATCCTGAAATTTCTGCACATTTCCATGACTTGTATTTGGGCTTAGCCTTCCTACTCCAGTAGGATTCTGTCCTCTCCTCATTTTTGTGTATGCCCTGCTTGTAGGCTAATCTCATTCACTCATGGCAGTGACTCTGGTCAGTAGAGCAGGTGGCACCTGGTCGAACTCCATGGCACTGTATATAGCACTACTGACTCAGAAGGCCAAGGAGGTTGTTCTGATGGCTAACAGTTAGTGTCTGCTTATGCCAGGCAAGGTCCTGGTGCTCAGCTTGTCTTCATTTATTTAATCCCCTCCACAATTTAGTGATGAAGAGAAGTATGTCACAAAAGAGTAAACTGAGGCATAGCAAGTGCCCCGAGACCAGTTAGTAAGTGGCAGAGCCAGGATTTAGCCCATTTAACTGGGCTTCGTCCTATGCTCTTAGCCTATGGAGCCTAACAGGTGAGAATGAGGAGTCCCATAAGAGCCCAGGGCTCGTCCCAAACAAGTCCTGCTTGCCCCCACCTTGCTGCCAGTGTTCAAGACAGGGAAGTGAGCAGTGCCTGGCATACAAGACCTGGGAGGTCTTGGGGGTAACCCAAAGTACACCATAAGAGCACACACAGTTCAGTGTAGATGCCACGGGGATACGTAGGAACTTGGCAGTCAGAGGCCCCCTTCCCTGCCCTGACAGAAGCTGTCTAGTTGATGCCCAGGGGTGTGTGGAAGGGTGCAGAGAAGAGGTTGAGGCTACAACTGGTCCAAACAGGGAAGAGCAAAATCTGCAGAGATCAGGAGTTGGACAAGAAAACTGAAATTGCTGGAGGTCCTGCCAAGTGTCTGGGAAGTGGAGTCCAGTGGTGGGTCCTGCATGATAGGTGAAAGGATGGTAGTGTGGTACTAAGTTTGAAAAACACAGCAGTAGGGCAGCTTCTAGAACAAGAGCAAAGGAGAGGGTCAAACAGGGTTTCTTATTGTTACCATGAATCTTCTGTCCCTGGTAAAATTTGTCTTAAAAAATATTTTTTGGAATTTACACATTACTATTCGGACTTTTTTTTTTTTTTTTTTTTTTTTTTTTCGAACTCTAGCACGGAAGGAACATGAATTTACAAATTTCCAGACTCAGCACTTTAAAAAGTGTGAAAGTATTGTGGGGACAGAGAGTGGAACAAGCCTGAATGAAGGAGGCGGGGACAATGGGAGCCCAGAAGTACTTGAAGTTGGTGTGGATGGCAAGGCTCTGGGAGGGGGAGCTTCAGTGTGAGGGGCTGCAGGTATTCCTTCTCCTCCCACGTAAGAGCTCAGGGGCAAAAACTGGCTTCAGTATGGGAAGGCAGGGGAGGAGGAGCTGCCATGATGGTCCTCAGGGCCAGGCCAGGTGTAGTGGTGGTGGGGGCACTGGGCATGGCTTCTGCTCATCCTCTAGTTCTGAACTTCAGAAATCTACATTTGGTTCATGTACTGTGACGGTGGAGCCCATCTGTCACCCATTTATAGCCTACATTCTCCATCAGAAAATGAGCTCAGTTCTAGAAAAGAACTGGTGTTCCCCAGTATGACCAGCTCCTGGGGAAGCACAGACTCCATAGTGTCAAGTGACAAAAAACTTCCACAAGAAAAATATTTTAATCCAAAATGGGTGGAGTCTACAAAGAAATGTTTAGGATACAGTCAAGGACCAGCTATTCCCCCTTAATGCTTAAAAGTATATAGCTAAAAAAATAATTAGAGAAAAACAATTCAGATAAAATAGTAAGGCCATTAGAACTGAACAGACTTCCAACTAAAATTTGTTTTACTTAGTAGAAGAACCTGGACATGTTACTTACCCTCTCTGCACCTTAGTTTCACCTAGCAGTAGTGCTGACTTCACTGGGCCACAAAGGAAGAACACAAGTATTTTTTGTATCTAGCAAGAACTCCAGTGGAATAAGAGAATGAGGGTTCTAGTCCACACCCTGTCTGAAGCAAAGCACAGGATTCTTTCTACTCTAAAACAAGAGGGTGTTAACACGCACAGCCCACAACAAGGTATTTCTTAGCCCCACTGATGGAAACACAAAACCAGGCTAAGAGTCTAAATGAGAGGGGGTGCTAATGACTCAAAGGTAAACAAGAAGGGTAAACATCCCACAGACCTAAAATAGTACATGTGGAATTTCTCAAAAGAACAGATTTGCTCAGTTTAGTCTCCCACTAGTTGTATAAAAGCAGGTCAGTCAAGAAAGAGGCAGCACAGACTGCTTTTGGTATGACGACAAAGACAGCAGCTACCATGCTCTGGCATCACTATTTTTTGGTAGTAGGGAGAAGGGGAGCCACAGTCTCTGGTGCTTCTGCTACCCACTAACTGTCTTCATCCAAGGCTTACCTGCTGCCCGTGAAGTGCTGCCCCAGCATCCCTTCCCCCTAAGCCCATGGCTCCTCTCGCTCCCTGCAAGGTTAGAGCTTATCCCCACTCATACCATCCCTGATCTCTCTCAGGCCTTAGATCCAAAACTGAATTCATCCTCCTCATTGCACCTACACTTACCCTCTCCCCTTTGTGAGACAGCCAGGCCACCATGGCTCCTGGTTATCCTTTGCCATTTCCATTTCACACAAGGCTTGGGCTTGTTATGCTCACAAGTGCTAGAGCAGTGCATGGTACACTACAGGTACCCAGGTTTGGGACAATGAGTGCTCAGAAGTGTTCATCCATAAACACCCACACCCATGTCTGCATCTCAGCCTCATCTTGCCGATCATCCTTCTCTTTCAGCCATCACACTTCTCCAGAAAAACATCTACTAAAATAATAAAACACATTATTTTTCGCATTTAAATTTTCAGAGAAAGTAAGGAACAGTTTTTCACATTCTTAAATAATTTCCTGAGATTTCAATAAGAAAAAGGGAACAGAAAGTCATAATTGGATATAGAATTTGGATTTTTTTTCTTTCAGAGACATATTTTACACAACTTTTGAAATTTATACTTTCAAACAAAATGAGCAAAAAATACACTGAGTGCTAAAAAATCAAAACAGAAGTAATACAATTTTAATTTTAATATTTTAAAATACAGAAATTGGAAAGTAAGAATACCAAATACAACTTTAAACAAGTCACTGCTTCCCCTATAATAATCAATGTAAGCTACTTAAAGACTTACAAATTCAGAGTAAAACAGAAACAAAATAAATACTGTACACTTTCCCTGCCTGCAGGCAAAAGATGGGAAATACTGTTATGAATCGAAAAAAAATGCTCTTAAAGCTTCCGCATCCCACTCCCCAGCCACACCCCGTTTCACTGTCACACAGTGTGCTTCTGTATTCCAAGGACACACATGTGCACACACACTGGCTGCCTACACACATAGACAAGACACTACTCCGCAGACACTCGAAACAAGAAGGGTAACGGTCACCTGGGACCGCAGACATAAAAACCAGTAAGGAAAGTCAGTCAGGCTAGCAAAACATTACTACAAAACTAGTAAGTACCATAGCCAACAACTGTCCCCTTTTCAAATTTCACAGAGTTAAAACCCCCAAAACCAATACTACCCTCCCCATCACCACCCTCCAACATCCCCCCAAAAGAAAACTTGCTGAAGCACTGGAAAAGTTAGACATTTCACAGTAAATGTGAAAATTCATACTATATAATCTCTTAAAATGAACCTTTTCACCCTCTTTCCACAGCATGAAACTGTTATGGCTTAATTTATATTAAAAGTAGAAAAGTCTTTTCCGAAGGAAATACAGTCTGCAAAGATGCTCGTGCGTTTCCTGATCGGTGCTACTCCATGCCTAATAACTGCACGACTTGCTTTGCAGCCAGAAGCTGTTTGTGGAAAAACTGAGGCTGTAGCTTTTGATTCAGTCTAACCATAAACTGTAAGGCCCTTAGTTTGGTTTAGGTTTCTTTTACAAGATAAAATAACCTTGGGGTTCACTTAGTTAAGTTACACCTCAGGTCCCTGACTATAGTGTGGAAGTTATATGTATGCTTTGTAAAAAATAAAACGTTACTTTTGAATCTTAGAGGGAAGAAACGATTCTAGGCAAGGAATCAACTCCTCATTATATATTACATTTAGTGCTGGTAATTTTTACCAACCAAAATCCACCAAATAAATATAAGAGTATGCCTGGGTTATTTTATTACTGCAAAATATTATATATCCTAGCACTTAATGACCATTGTTTTGGTGAAAAACCTTAGGGGGAAATAGCTTATATTTTGGAAAAGAAATGGCCAAAATAAAACTGGTTGAAAATAAGTTTTTTGTTTTTTTGTTTTTGTTTTTGTTTTTTAAAGGAAGTTCTGTTTATGAGTGCTTTCTGAAATAAAGAAAAGTGAATTCAGAAGGTCATGGGTTTTGCATAGGTAAACTACTTGGAGGTCAAGGGCTACGTGGTAGCCAGGGTATATTAGTGAAATAGTGCAGAGCAGATAAACTTGTTGGAAGAATCATTGAATACAGTTTTAAAAAGATTGTAATAAAAATGTAATGTTGCACTTGTTAAGACAAAGTCTTAAGACACAAGAAGGGGCACCAAAGGCAAGAGGGAGAATCTAAGGGTCTCTCAACTCAGTATTATTTTCTCCTCCCAACTAAAGAAGGAAAAATTTCTACAGAGGAATAAAACCAGTCCATCACAATAAGTTAACTGCTTTGGAAATATGCATTTGTTCTGGATGATCTTAAAACTGTTTATGTAATATCAAGTATTTCTTTGACTTATGGCATGCTCACTGAGGGTTTTTAGTAAGGCTATAGTACTAAGTTGACATTACACTCAACAGCAATTTAGTAATAAGTATAGTAATTTCTCCCCTTCCTTTCCATCTGACCTCAAGCATACGAACATCATCTACGGCAAGGCAAGCAGAGGCTGCAGTGTCACAGAACAGGAGCTGTTTTAGGAAGCAAGGTTTTATTCTATAGATCCCAAGCAGATTCACCCTGTGTCCCCAAGCAAATCACTGCCCTATCAGGTGTACATTTGTCTTCTTTTTTCACTGGCTTTCCTAGGCTAAAGATACATGACGCTCACCCTCAAGATCACTTTGGATGAAGGTGTAGGACATCAGGAAAGGACTAGGGAGACTTCGCTTCTCTCTCTTGAAGTGCAGGGGATCTAACCAAGGGCCTTGCACATACTAGGCAAGAGCTTTTCTGTATATAAGGAGAAATTAGGTCAATATTTAATGAGAAAGATGAATTTCTGAAAGATGTTTATATTATGAAAGCCCTTGTCTCTTCCACGCAAAAACTAAAAATGCTTATTTGTTGTAACAGTTACTTCTAGCAGTAGCATACTGGGCCATGCAATCATTCCCATCAACTCTCCGAAGTAGCCTTACCACTTTAGAGAGCATCTTTTGAAACAAGCAGATTATTTTCTGTAGAAGACATAGTCAGTCTCCTTTCCTGCACTATTCCAAAGATTTCTTTGTTTACCCAGGCAACTGTCACCCAACCTACAGCTGTCTGAGGAGTTCCGTCTTTCTACCAGTCCCAAGGGTAGTTGCTAAATAATTTTAATTCCATAACTTATTCCATTTTTCTCCAGTACCTCAAAAGCATGCCAAATCTGGAAAGCAGTACTAAAATCTAAAGGTATCTTTTAATCATTTTACATCATCTTCATGAACTTGAGAATAAACTCTCTCACTTTCCTATCCATAAACTAGCTCACCTCTTTTTATTTCACTTCAAGCACAGGATCTAACTGTAATTCAGCACCTTGTTAGAGAATCTTCGGATTTTTTTAAATAGCATATATTTGATAAGAAACAACAGTTTTCATTTAAAAATGTATATAAAGATGCATTCATTACGAGTTGTAACTTAAATAATGATCAATTCTCTGTAAATATGAAGTATTAATAGATTAAGGAATGTTTTTCTTCAGTAATTATTATAATAAGCATTTTCATCCAAATTTACAAATAAGACAACTAAGACTAGAAAGGCTAAGTGACTTATTTAAGGTCAAGAGCTGACACATCAGAAGCAGAACTTAGACCAAAACTCAGGACCTTTTGCTTTCTTCCACATCATTTCACATCTTTATGTTACCAACATTATTAACTAACTTTTGAAATGTTTCTTAAAGAACTCAGGTCGATTTTACTTCTACAGTGGGATATCTCAATTGAAACTAATAGAGATAAGCTACTTTTTTTTTTTTTTTTTTAAATGAAGGAGCCCTCTTTTGCTGAAGTTTGCCTAAAAGTGAAAACAGTACTGCTAAGTTCCTGGAGAAGACAATTTCTTGGGCAAAGACTACAACTGCAACTTGATATTACCCTACCATACTAAATAGTGCGAGGCACACAGTAAATGTTTGATAAATACCTGCTGATCCCATATGAATACATACAGTAGAGTACAATGAAAAGGCAATAATTGGGGTTGTTAAAAATAGAACGTTCAAGTTAAGTATTTAACTAGTGATAAAGATGAGCTTGTTTCCTCTCTGAGTTTATGATTTCAGTCTGAATGTTCAATTTTGTATGCTTCAGAAATGAACTGATACTTATGAAATTCAAATGTATTCCTAAGACACTGGATTACTATAAACTGCCAGCTTTGTATTATTTACATCACTCGTCAGTACTGGGGAGCATAATATTGTGTGATGATGTGAATTACAGTACAGTGGATCCCAAGTTAAGAATCAATATAGGAAAATTACTATCAATATAGAAAAATTACTACCACTGTTAAGTTGCATACATTAAATCATTAATTCTTGATTTTACATATTTGTATTTGCTTACAACTAACTAAATGCTGTCTTCCTGTCTAAACTGTGGTATACTGATCATAAACAAAACTAACTTAAACACTAAAGGTTACTTATGTTACTGTTGAGCCCAGAAACCGGCAGTCATTACCTCAAAGTTCAGTCAGTTCCAAGAGATAAAGGAATGCATCATAGCAGTAACTTTATAAGAGGTTTGATTAGAAAAGTCCCTGGATGGGTAGCTGAATTTTTACCAATTCAGAAAAAAAGATACATGTACTCTCTTATAGTGGTTATATGACCTTGATGAAAGTTTTGGAACTTAGCCAGTTAGTGAGCTAAAACTGCCAAAAACAAATCCACAGTACTTTCACTTAAAAATTCCACATATTTGCTACTCAGAATTAGTGTTTATTGATCTAAGGACACAGGGTGGATAGTGGCCACGATTTTTTTCTTAAAAATAAATTATGTTTTTTCTCAATTTTTACGGCTAAAGAAAAAAGTAATTAAAAATAAGTTGTGAAAATTATAAAGAAAAAAATCCAGATTATGATGTAACTGGAAAAAGAAATTATAGTCCTATTTCTTAAACCAAAATAAAAATATGTATACTATAACATCAAAACAGGGTCTACAAAAAACCAAGACACACAAGTATATAGAAATATACTGTGGAGGAAGGTGAGAGAATCAATCAAACCCAGATTTTTGCATCTTGATATATGATGACCAGCCAATGGTTGACTACAGCCATCTCTCCACTAGTTAGGTATACTACAGACAGGGTTTTAAGTAGGTTGTTTACAAATTTTAAGGATTTCCATAAAAATTATTTTCCTGGACATCCAGATAAGATTCAGACTCTGGCCCAGACACTCTGGACCAAAAAGGCTAACTCAGAAGTTATTTCATAGTTATCTCATGAAATACTGGAATGGAGACAGAGTAAGAAATATCTCTCTTTGGAAATACACATTTGAATGCAACCATGAAAGATAATGGTATAGTTTTTTTTCTTAATAACTTAGTGATACTTAATACAGAAGGAAAAGTCCTGCTACCTTGCTTATAAAAAAAAAAAAAAAAAGACAAATCCATAGTATGGCCATATTTTTTCTCCATAAAAATAAATTCCAGCCTATTTGCCTATATTGTCTTTGTAGAAATTTGTAAAATGCTATACTGTCAGACTTAGGAATAGTTCCACTTCACCCCTAGCAATCATTTATTTTTATACCATGGATGGGGGTGAGGGTGGGGAAGGGAAACCAGAAACTCTGATCAGCAACTGAAAACTAATATTTAGTAAAAATTGTACATAAAGGAGATAAATGATTACCTTAAAGTTCAACCAGATAGTTAACCTAAGTATACAGTGGTCAAGTTAAGATATATGGAAGAAACTGCAAAAAGAAGCACCCATTTTACTCCAAATCCATATATGAAATAATTATGCACAAGGTTAAGAAAAAGTAAACACAAACACACATACATACATACACACACACACACACACACACACACACACACAATCTACTCCAACATGCTTGCATCTATACAACTTAATATAGTATAATCCTATTATATTACGGCTTATTATGCAGATTTGTATATCCTACATCAATTCATACTTTTCAACAAATTAGGTGTAAAGAATAAAAGCATCATGAGATATAACCTTGCAGCAGGCACTGGCCCTGTCCTTCAACACTGACAGTAGGAAGAAGGCCCTCTGTAGTTACAAATGTATTTGGAAAAAATACAAACATGACTATTTAACCAAACTAATAATACTTTCCGCACAAGTAGGAAAAAGATATTAAAGCTGTTCTCTTTGGGACCCAGATATCATCAGCAGAAATGAAAACATAAGAAGCCTAGTTCTTTATATTTAGAAGAAAACCACAATGTCAAAGGAAATGAGAAATGAGGGATCTTTTATGAAGTTCTTACACATTGGCTATGGAAGTATTTCCCTGCAAAGAGAAGAGTCTTGAAGAGTCATCACAAAATGACAGGGGGGTGCAGAGGGAAGGTGGGGTATAAGGGAATCAACCTGGATAACAGTATGCACCTTGAATGTTAGCAAAAGCGAAGCTAATAGCTTATAAAAAACACATGAAATATATAAAATAAAATGATTTTCATATACATCTTAATTTAAAATAATTAATGCATCAAATCCCTGTTTAAGACTTTAACCTGAATATCAAATTTAAGAGTCCAGACTAGTTACTGTTACCGTGGCTCTTTCCCACATGTAACACACACACTATCAAAAATAATTTAAAAACCTTCACATTCTTAAATCTAAATTAGTGAGATATTTCTCCAGAAATCTTCCAAATAAATAGCTTTAAAAAAGAAAGAATTTAAAAGCTGTTAACTTTAAAAAAATCTGTTAAATAAATTATTGATAATTCTTTACCCTACTACTGAAAATAAATCAAGACACTACCAACAACAAAATGAAATTCAAGCCCTGACAAGAGACCCTTTCCAGTTCGAGGTCTCTTTTTAAGGTTCTACCCTCCTTCTTCCTCTCCCCCACCAGGTCCAAAGGGTTATTGCTGAGTGGGTGTGGCACAGTGAAAATGCAGCATCAGGTTCATTCCGTTCTTCCGGCAGTGTTCTTACTGTACACGCAAATGTTCCAGGCAGGGGGTGGTGGAAGCTCCAGGCTTCTGCACCCCAAGACTGGTCTCCAAAGTGAAGAGTGGCTGCAACAGTGGCTCTGTCACACAAAGAAACGTGCATGGCCATTTCTGTTCAACTTAAGGATCTTTCCAAGACGTTGTTTGGCTGTTGCCATTCCTTTTTTAGGACGTTTACCTATAAAACAGCAACAACAATGAAAAGCATACTCACCAGACAGCACAGAAAGACTTAAAGAGAATTTTACAGTAAGCAAGCCCATTAGGCATTTGACTACACCAAGCCACACTTTTGGACTTCAACTGTTTTTTTTTTTAATGTGATGTCGGGGATGGAACCCAGTGGCTCATGCGTGCTATGCAAGTGCTTTACCACTCAGCCACGACTCCAGTCCATGGACTTACACTGTTTAAAACTCTTCCCCCTCATCATGCTGGGGTAAAGACTAACCTCTTTCTAAACAAACTATGGTTTTCAGCTACAAAATGTACTGCAATTTCACCGAAACCTCACAAACTGTTCTTCCTTGGGTACCTTAGGTCATGCTCTCTCCTCAGCCTTCCTTTCTGTCTATTCTATCTATTCCCCAATTCAGCTTGGTTAACTCCTTATCATCTACTTTTAGGATCTGCCTCCTCCTGATCCTCAGGGTTGGCCAGGTAACTTCCTTCTTTGTTCCCACAGTAGCTTGAGCATACTATTACAGAGCTGTCAAAATTCATGAGATAGTGAGCATCTTGAATGAAGTAATGATGCCATTACTGCCAAACACAGTCAGAAATATACTTAATCTGCAAATATTTAAAATTTACCTTTTGTTGCCTGGTTGCTGATAGGTGGTGGATTTGATGCAGGTCTCTTGGTGGGGTGAAGGGGCACTGAAAAGGAAGTTTCACCAACTGGCCTTTCTGGGCTTAGGCTGCCATTACTCATCTGGCATGCCCCTGAAAGCAAGATGGAATTCTGCATGTACTTTCCATTCTGAAGACCTGAGCCACTGCTCTCCATATAATTCCTACTTTGCACCTTCTGACTGGTTTCTGATGAACCTTCCTTTTTGATGCATTTCTGGCTTCTGCTTAGGTCCTGAAAAAAAAAGGAAACAAAGCTGAATTTTTAGGGTTTATGATAAGTGAGGTATTCAAACTCTACATTAGCAAAGTTAAGAGAGAGAAGAAACAAACTACTAAATTTTAGTTTTCTTAATGTATTAACTAAAGATGACCACCCTTCATGATGGTCATCTCATCCATAATAAATCTAATAGTTCAGAAGAATCCAGGTCTTGAAGTTGCATCATAACTAAGTCAAGAAGAGGGGGAGGAGGGAGGGAGGGATAACAGAGGTGTCTGCTGCCATTCCATGAGCCATGGGGGATACAAGATGGGACACAGAGACCCAACCATTTCCTTAGCACATCACAGCTTCCACAAAACTCTCATGATGTAATGTGCTATATTTTTGGAACTTAAAAACTTTGAGTGCCTGAGTTCAATACCCAGTACCACAAAAAAAAAAAAGGACTTTAACTTCTGTAAGGTTCATCTACACTGTATTTGTTTGCTAGAAAAATCCCTAATTCCAGAACCCCAAGCCTGTTATTTATTTGACTATAATTCCTCTTTCAGTCTCTCAAGACTATTGAGTTAACCTTCAAGCAGGTAGACACTACTAACTAATGAGTCTTGAAATTAACTAAGAAGGTCATGACCAGCTGGAGAAAGGAACAGACTGGCCATGAAGAGTACCCTGCAGTGTGATGTTTCAGAAACTAGCTTTAATTATGCATGCATGTGTATGAAAGAAATGTGAAAAACATTTGATCTGACTCTGCATTGATCAAATAAGTTTCAAAAGTAGTATTAAATACAGAATTGCTGTAAATTAGTCTAACAAATATTCTAGACCATAATCCTATAATTTGAGATGCCATTATAATATCTCTCTAGATTATAGACAAAAGAAATTTGATTTGCTCTACTGTGATCTTGCTAATCATATGCCCTCTGCTTCTTCATTTATTTTCAAAGACAATACAAAACACAAAAGCCAGATTTAAATAATAGCTTACTTTAATTTTTTAATAGCTTATTTTTAATTCTAAATCCCTCTGATGTTAGTAAGTAACAAACTGTATACCCAGCCACTACAAAATCCACTACAAAATCACATACTGAAAAAGTGAATTGTAACCGGTAAGAAATTTCTTACTTGACCTTTGACTCTGGAGCATATCCGTCTGCTCAAAGAACTAGATTGCACAAAGCCTTGTTTTTTGTTTTGTTTTTTTTTTAAACAACAACAACAACAAAAAAAAAAAAACTTGGGGTATAGCACTTGCCTTGCATGTGCAAGGCCCAGCACCACAAAAAAACATTGCCACAAAAAAACTTTTTCTTATTGCAAAAGTAATAAAATTTAGAAAATCCAGATAAGCCAAGCCAAGAAAAGAAAACCACCCATAATTCCACTACTCAGATATCAAAAATATTGAATTCATGGAGGCAGAGTCTTACTGCCTTTTCTGTGCACACACATACATCTCCTCCTCGGATAGTTTAAGTTCACACCTCCAACTCAACCCAAGGCTCTGGAAGACACTTCCAGTCCTGCTGAGGTCTATCAGTATAACACTAATCTTTATTCATGAGAGTCTTCTTTTGCTTTTTCTTAAACTGCCTACTCAGCTCCCCTCCTCTCACCACTCCCCCTCAAAGTGTTTTTTTAAAACAAGAGAGAAATGACAGTATTTCTGCATTTGCTTGATTTACTTTCCTTCTTAAGTATGCTTGGGGTTGGGGAGTTTTAGGGGCCCCACTCCACTGCATGATAACACTGATTCTTTCTCTGGCTGCCATTTTCTAAGGCTTGCAGCAAAAGGTCTTATCATGTTCTTTGTTTGGTGTTACTGTAGGTTTAGTTTGGGTTTTTTTTTTGTTGTTGTTGTTTGTTTGTTTCTTTTAATGCTGTTTGGGGTTCATTCTATATGGTATAAGCACAAATATGCTGAGATCCTAAAACATCTAGTTTCTGTCTTAGAGCAGAGGTTTTTAATTTGTAGTCAATGGCAATTTGGTGATGGCAGCATGCATCATTTAGCAAATGTAAGCAAAAGTCAATTAAATATTTTTTGGGGAAAGATAATCTGTAACTTTCATCAAATCCTGAAAGAAATTTAGTATCAAAATGTTTAAGAGACAATATCAGAGATGAAAAAGAGATGCTCTTTTCCTCATTTTTCACTCTAATTAGATAAAACCTTACAGGTGTTTGCTGCCAACGGTTTTAACTCTTTCTTGAAAAAGTTACTCTTTTCCATATCACATATCACATTCTGTCTTTAAGCCTTGAAGCATCAGGCATCACAGCAGAATCTCTAAAAATGGACAGTTGTTCAAATGTGCATGTAACATTTGGCTTCCTAGAGGTAGTAGTTAATAACCAGTTACAGTTTTAGAAAAGAAATCAAAATAATGATGATTTTAAATCTCCTTTTAATGTTTCAACTTTGAAATATACCTGAGGATTAAATCTGGAAGTTCTATCAAATTGTTTAACCCAGGAAGAAGTCCTCAAGTCTTGATCTTCAGTCTTGACATGGTATCCTAGGGAGAAGTTTTAATTGAATTATCTTTGTACAAACTTGATTTTAAAGAACAAAATTAGCTTACCATTTTGTTAATTCTTTAGACATTTATTCATATACCTTCACTTTCGCTACACTTTTTCCCTCTCAAAACAAAAACAAAAGTTATCAGCTTACAACCAAACTTGTTACTACTTTTTTCAGTTCTCTCAAAGACTCTTTATATGACAGGTTTTATGTCAGATGCTAGAACACCTATGGCCACATATTGTTGACGTAAAACCAAATGTAATATACTCTCTAAAAATGGCATGTTTTCCCATACAGAATTAAAGGCACATGTTTGCTTGAACTTAGTAGTTATTTCCATAAAAAGAGCTTTCTTTTTAAAGAACCAATCAGATTATAAGAAGACAAAAATGGAGCAGTGGAAGGACAGACAAACCCAGATTTAAATATGAGTTTTTCCATTACCAAATAAACTTTAGGCAAGCTATTTAACCTTCAATGACTTTGGGATCAGATAATACTTAGCTATTATTCAGAGCTATTATAATTTGAACTATCTATGTATATGTAAAGTATGAGCAAGTTAAAATAAGTTCACCAAGGCAGGTGCAGTGGTGCATGCCTGTAATTCCAGATTTAGTCTGTTTTACATTTACTTTTTGTTTTGTCAGGACTGGGGATAAAACCCAGGGCCTCGTGCGTGTTAGACAAGTGCTCCACCACTGAGCTATATCCACAGCCCAATACCAGTTACTTGGGAGGTTGAGGCAATAGTTCAAGGCCAGCCTGGGCAACTTTGTAAGACCCTATCTTAAAATAAGTGGTAGAGCACCCCTGAGTTCAATTCCCAATACCACACACAAACAAGTAACTTCAATAAATCTTATTTCCTTTCTCTGTAAAATGGGATCAATATTACCTATCCCATAAATGAAATGAATATCAAGCTCCTGGTCCATGGCTGACTCTTACTTATGTGGAACTGAACACCACTGGCATTCAATCTTAATGCAGTACTGTGTTCTCCCAAATCCTTCTCAGACTTTTTGGCAAACAAAATTTTTCTCTGGAGGCACAGAGAAGAAAACACTAGGTGGCATCACTGACATGCCATTGAGTCTACTCTTTCCTAATTCTTCCTTTTCGAGGAGGAGAAAGAATATCCTCAATTAGAAACAGTTCAAAACTTGTTTTCCCTCTCATAAAAGGAAAAAAAAGGTTGACTGTTTTAGTTAAGCAGACCATTTAAGAGACCAAAACATTCCTTCCAACTGGTCAACCTAACAGTGGTGAAAAGGAAACTCCAGTCTTGCAAGAGCAACGGCAAAGCTGTGCCAGTGAAAGCAATTCTCAGACCTGGGTCATTCATATTTTGTGTTCTTATGCTCACATATTACGTGATTTGTCTGTCAGTGCTATATATTTTTTTAGTGAATTTTCTTAACACCATGTCAAACTAAAGATGTGTAACAAATAGTCTTTATTCATATAATCTCTAACCTAAACTAGGATTATAGAGCTATTAAACTGGGGATCATATATTTTCAGAGATGTAATAATTTATGTTTCTTACCATATTCTACTGGTTTATCATAGCGATACAACTGCCTAACTTCATGGTTACTGCTGTGGCAGCTGTTAGGATCCTGGAGAGAGTTCTTCTCACCACTGCAGTCTGTGCTTTGCATCTGCCTTTGTAAACACGTGGAATAGCGCAACCCGGCCATAGACAGCATGCCCTGAATAGCTTCTTCCTCTGTGCTTGTCGAGGTAGGACATTCCCTAAGGAGAAGGTCATCCAAAGAGAAAAGAATATGTTTTCTGATGAAATATATAAGTTAAAAAAAACTTTAAATAAAAAAAAGTCTTCATTGCGTTTATATCACAATGTAAAACAAATACTACCATCAGCAAGCCCACCTTTTAATTGGAATTTCACTTCTAGATGGCTTCTGACTCTTTTGTAGGAAGTTCCTCATCCCATTAGATTCCTCCTTAAAATTTGATGTTATTTCTTGTTTCTTTTCATCGCCTGAACTTTCGGACTCTTCAGTGGTAAAATTAATTTTCTGAGATCATAAATAATTAAATGGAAACAAAGTTATCTAAGAAATTGATCAAGGTTGTACAAACTAATCAAAAAAGACTTCATCCATCCAGAGAAAGTTAGAATCTTTTTTTTTTTTAGAATCTTAATTACCATAGAATTACTTCAATGTTTTATATGAAAAAAAGTGAAATCTCCAGTAACTATGGTAACATACAACCTAAATTTAAAAACACACTATATCGATTTTAAGTAATAATAAAATATAAAATATATTTGTGAAAAATACAATCAATCCAAGAATAATATAGGCAGGGAAGTCGTCTACCCTTTTCAAAACTGGACAAAAGCTGGATAGTCACAGAATATGTGTGTATAAAATAACTATAGGAAGACCCTGTATTGCACAGGTCAGACAGACAAGCTTTGGGATGGGCTATTATTTGACTTCCTCCTAGGTGAAGATCCATGGATGCTTATCTCTCATCAAATGATGGAAGTCACAGGGTTTCAAGCATACCAGTGCAGTGCAATCAGCTCCAGAGTCTTCTGAATCAGAAATATCAGAATATTCTGATGATCTATTCCTGAGTTCTGATTTCACACTTGTAAAAAACCCTGATGAAGAAGACAAAGGATGGAAGAAAAAAAAAAAAGCATTAGAACTTTATGAACAAGGTGGCAGGTAGTTTCTAAAGTCTACCTTGCTTCACAATACCACTTGGTCTTTCCTGCCCTAGCCTACTTTTTCTCTACTTTAATTTTCTCCTCATCTCTCCCATCTTTCTCCATAATTAACCAAGATACAGACTGAGGTATTTCTTAAAATGTCTGGTATTTGTTGAAGATGATTATATTTATATTCCTTACTTGAGTGAATTAACTACATTTCTTTCTAGAAAACAACCTTCAAAACTAAAGTAAGCTGTTAAGAAACCTTTACTTCTCCTTTTGCATTAATTCTCTCAACAGAAAACAAAAAGATAAATCTCCAAACCCTAAAATGCATTCCCACAGACGTGAATTTAACGAGCTTATTATAAACAGGGCTTTCCTACTGTCTGTTTCTCCCATGAGGCACTGTCACACAGCACCATTTCTTCCATTCCTGTTGATCAGCTGCCTTTTCACTGGCATGTGAACAAAGGCAAAGTCAACAACTGTATATATACCAAATTTACATGGAATTAGCAGGATCTGAAATATTCAACATGCATTAAGTAATACTCATTATCCAGAACATTTACTTATCAAGTACTAAAATACTGCAAATTTTTTTAACTACTTTTTAAAATAGAAGGGCATATGGAAATCTTGACAGATGTTGAGAAATTGACTTTATTCAAGAAAAAAAGATCTGAAGGAGAAGGATGTATTACTTTGGCATCTGATAATGCTATTTTATTTGATGATAATTGATTAACAACCTAGTAGAGGCCTTCCTATCAAGAGGCAATAAAATAAAACTACAGAACAAGGATTCCAAGTAGCTTCAGGTCAGCCAATCATATATGCATGCTAAAACTATATATGTAAAGATCCATAAAACATATGAGCTTTCATGTGACTTTAAAAACTGACTAGACATGGGTCTCACTTACCCCCACGAACCCTCTCACTGATACATCCCTGGCCACTATACCTCATTGGTATTCACATTCAGCATTTCCCTATTCAGACATACTTCTGATTTTTCAGAACAGTATGAGGAACACACTTTCAATCCTATTACGAACTTAAGAATTTTAACACTAGTAAGTTTCTTTATCAATTGTTATACGAATAAAGAGAACTTTAAAATGACTATTACAGCAAACGTACTGTTAAGTGGTTTTCGAGATTCTTCGCTTTCTATCCTGTCTATTCTTGAACTCTCTTCTGTCTTCATAATGGTCTTCTTTGTCCTTCTCTTATCCTCTTCATTTTCACTATCTGCTGTGTAGAGACTCTGATCTGCGAAGGGCTGTCTCTCATCTCTGTATCATTGGGAAAAAACAAATCAGAAATAATGCAAGACTATGTATTCCCTCCCACTTCATTTACAGAGCAGAGAACTGAGACACTTTCCCCATACTATAGTCAACACCAGCAGTATGGACACGGCAGCGCAAGAACAAAGGGAATCCAACGAAAATTATCTGTTTGATACCTGATCTATTGTACATACTTAATTATTCTTCCATTTGTCAGCAGCAGTCGTAGATCATTATCTTTTGCTCTCCATTCAGGTACCGTGGAAGATGGTTGGAGATGTTTGTTGAATTTTCCATTCAGTTTAGAGCTCAAGATGTCCTTAAAGTATAAAAATAGAACTGACTTAACCTCAGGCACACCTGCTCCACTGAAGGAAGACAGGAGACTGCTATTTCCCCATAGCCCTGCCATGCAGAGTGACAGGCAGCTGCCTGGGTTTGGAAACATGCAGCAATCCCATATTCCAGAGTTCTTCAAGTTAAAGCATGAGGATGGTTCATCTTTTGGGAGGGCCATTGACAATAAAATACATTTTGTAAAGCAGAATATAAAATATGCATAAAGCAAATCCAAAGAAAGCTCCATTCCTGCAGAAGCTGAAAAGAAGGGGCAATACGGTCTTAGATTTTTTTTATTCTCTTCTGCTTCTTCCTGCTAAAGTGTAACTGCTGAGCCTTCCCACTTACCCTTACCTTGACCTCATATCTCTCTTCCCATGAGGCACTGTCAGCATCCACACCATTATCACCAGGCACAGAGGCCAAAAGGTGAAGAAAGACACGATGGTAGCTCATTTTATTCATTCTTATTTATTTATTTTAGTTGTCAATGGACCTTTGTTTTATATATATGCAGTTCTGAGAATCAAACCCATTGCCTCACACACGCTAGGCAAGTGTTCTACCACTGAGTCACAATTCCAACCCCAGTAGCTTGTTTTTTTTTTTTAAATATTTATTTTGTAGTTGTACACAATACCTTTATTTTGTTTATTTATTTTTATGTGGTGCTGAGGATCGAACCCAGGGCCTTGCACATGCTAGGCGAGTGCTCTACCACTGAGCCACAACCCCAGCCCTCCAGTAGCTTGTTTTTAATGTATAAAAATTATTTCCTTTCTGAGATATTTTTCCTTAAAAATAAGTAGAACCTTTTGTAATAAGCTAAAACTTCCCCAGAAGGCTATGACTTAAGTAGGTTTAGAACAATATATTATTTTGTTTTGGTACTGGGGATTGAACTCGGGGGCATTTAACCACTGGGCCTCAGCCTCCTGAGCCCCGGTATTACAGATGTATGCCACTGTGCCTGGCTTAGAACAGCATACTCTCAAAACAATGTAATTATGTCCAATTTAAAATATTTAAGAAGGTTATAATTTGTATGTAATTTTTTTTATGTTTTAATCTAGTGATTCCTCTACCTTATTCATTGTGGATTACTATCTATCCTGTTCTTAAAATATAAAATCATAGATGACACAGATCTCATCACAAATTCATTATCATGTTTTAAATGGTGCTGCATTGATCTTATTACTGCCTCTCACTCTCCCTTCTGTCCAATAGGCCAGCATTTCTCTGATTTTAAAGGGTTTATTCTAATAGTCTCCTAGTCAGGTAGTCAGCCAGGCTGGGGTTGGCTCAAGGACAGGTTTGTGCATTTGCTCTTCCCCGACCTGCAATACTATTCCCCAAATTTGTGTATCTACGTGACATCTTCCTGTTAATAAGATGTCAGTTCAAACATCTCCACCTGAGAGGCTCTCCAACCATACCAGCTAAAGCAGCTAGTTCACCATGACTATTTATTCTATTGTCCTTCAAAACACTTGGCATCTGAAATTACATTATTTTAGTTTATATTTTTGCCTCCCAATTTTTGTACTTGAACTCTGATGAAGTTTCATAAGGACAGGGACTTAATTTTTGCTTACTCTGGCAACTTCTCTAGAACCTAAGAGAGTACAGGGTATTTGGTAAACACTCAATAAACATGTCAGCAAATGAATGAGGTCTATTCATCCTAACATGACAGTGATGCCTAGAAAGATTAGGCACCCCACCTTGCCCCCAGACAAAAATATTTGTTGACCCCTACAATTCTACAGCAAATAACAACAAGAATAGGTGATAATATAAATTTTATTACCCCTTTAAAGAACTTTAACAAACAACTGGGTTTATTTTTCTCATCATGAAATGTAATACTTACCTCTTCCCATGGACACATCTCTAATCTTTTAAGAACTTCCCTTGTGTGGAGCTCTAAGATGTCTAGGTTAGAAGGAGTTCGAATATTATTATGATCTCGAAGTTTCCTCATCTTTCGTCGGGAATGGTATGGGGAAGTTGCTTCATTTGAGGATCGTGAAACTGGACACACAGTAGGAATTCCCTGAGATTTAACTGGTTTGCCATTTTCTTCCTTTAAGAATTAGATTCAGAATGTATTTTAAGAAAAAGGCTACTATATATAGACTTGACTATTCAGCCATAAAAATACTCTTAGAAAACAAAAATATTCCATTTAATCACAGAAAAGAAAAAGACCAAATCAAAGCCTTGGTTTCCCATCTCTTCTCTATATAATATACTGTGAACACATTCCCTTGATTTCCAGTATTATACTAATAGCTGTGAGGGGTATATCATGAATTACTGGCCTAATACTTACTGGTAGGTAGCTATTCAGGCTGCTTCCAGTTCTTTCCAATGAAAAAATTCTTTTTACATACATATTTGTGTAAATCAATACTTACTTTATATATGTATATACATATATATTTAGTTGTTGATGGACATTTATTTGTTTATATGTGGTGCTAAGAATTAAACCCAGTGACTCACACATGCTGGGCCAGTGCTCTACCATCAAACCACAACCCCAGCCCAATATTTACTTTTTAAATCAAAGTCACAGGGCTGGGACTGTAGCTCAGTGGCAGAGTGCTTGCCTAGCATATGTGAAGCACTGGGTTTGATCCTCAGCACCACATAAAAATAAACAAATAAAATAAAGGTATGCTATCCATCTACAACTACAAAAAAATTAAAAAAAAAAATCAAAGCCACACATTTTTGCAGTTTTTTCCCTTATTTTTTTCATGTTAAATATATTAAAGAAAGTGTATTACAGCAAAATGACTAAATATCCAGATACAATGATGAAATGTTACAGCCTTCTAGAAATAATGAATACACAGAATTTAGTTAATATTTTAAACATTTTATTAAGATTTTGAATGATTCAAAACCCACCCTGATAATGTGAAAACAAAGGAGATTTTTTTCTCCTATCTAACTATATTAATTCTTCTGCCTTTCTTTTCTTTCTCCTTAACTTCGACTGCCACATGGGAACCTCGGCTCTATCCTAAGCCAAAGCTATCTTCTCTAAGGATTATCTATGCAGTGGTACTTGAGTTTGGTACTTTTTCCTCCTGGTAATTTCTTATGGACCATACATCTATGCAGTTTTAAAAATTAAATAAGAATATCATGAAAAGCAGCAGTCTACTCTTTCCCATCCCTGATACCCATTTTTCAAAGGCAACCACTTACCCTGTGGAAACACTTACGTTACATAAAATTTGCCATCTTAACCACTTTTAAGTATACAATTCAGGGGCATTCTGTACAGTCACACTGCTGTGCAATCAGCACCCCATCCATCTCCAGAACTTCTTCATCTGCCCCCATTAACCACTAACTTCCCATCCTCCCTTTTCCCCAGCTCCTGAGAGCCATTATTCTGCTTTCTGTCTCTATGAATTTGACAATTCTAGGAACCTCATATGAATGGGATCATACTTGTCCTTTTGTGACTGGTTTATTTCACTTAGCAAAATACCTTCAAAGTTCATCTATGTTGTAGCATGTGTCAGAATATCCATTTTATATACTCTATGTACCAGTTTGTTTATCCATTCATCCACTGATGGACTCTTGCGTTGCGCCTTCCTTTGGGCTATTGTGAATAATGCTGCTACAAATATGGTACAAACATATCTGTCCAAGACCCTGCTTTCAATTATTCTGAGTACATAGCTAAAGCTTGCAATTCTGACAACTGTTTCCCCACCACCCAGTTATTTGTCTCTAATTTTCTAAACAATATGTTTATACTGATTTCAGCTTTAGGTATTACTGAATTCCTACTATGTAAGAAAAAGTTTAAAAAAAAATTTTTTTTGTAGTAGTAATGGGCAGATTGCCTTTGTTTCATTTTTGCGTGGACTAAGGATTGAACCCAGTGCCTCACACATGGAAGGCAAGTGCTCTGCCACTGAGCTACTGCCCCAGCCCGCAAATTAAGTTTTAATCCTCATATACCACTTCCTAAACCTATCCATTCTTCCCTTTTCTTCAACATTTGGAATTTAAATAGGACTCGGTAAAATATGTTTTTTGATCCTAAATCCATTTATATGCAATTACTATCACTCTTTAAGAGACTTTTCTACTACATTTGAACATATTGAGAAATACTTGAACTATTCTTATTCTAAATCTAGGATTTTAATATTTCTTAGATACGTACCTCTTTTCATTCCTTAAAACAGCCCTAATGTCAGATGTTAATTTACCAGTTGACCTTCATCCTCCACTTAATTTCCTCTTAATTTAAGCTATACACTAGAACAATCACTTTCCTGAAAAATTATTTTAATTAAAAACCTCCTTTCTTAAATACCTAGAATATCTATTAATTATTAAAATACCTAATCAGATTTATAGGTTTTTATCAAAAGTATTTACCTCACTGGCTGCTCTCATATTTTCCCTCAAGTGGACTGCCTTGCCCAACCCACTAATATCACCCCTCTTTCCAACACAGTTTCACCTAACTTTACTCACTTCCCTTAGGTTTTTTTTTTAATCTTAGTTTTTTCTCTTGCTCTAATTATTTAACATGAATTCATTTCTGAATGGCTGAAATTAATTGGATCTGAAAGTTGTACTGATAACTATGTTGTTGTTTTTTTAATTTTTGAAGTAACCTGAAGAACCTGAGGTAACCTGGAAACTGCCTCCTCATTATTTCATTACTTCATTGCAATACAATATTCCAAATTTTTCTCCAGGATTTTAGAAATCTTGAGACCCTGTCCAAGACTCAGCTCATTCTATTTCTTCTAAGTGGTACTTCTAAGTGTGTAAGTGCTTTTGGCTTCATTTTCTTCTCTTCCCTTCCTCTTTCCCTCTCTCCCTTCCTTTCTTTTTCTTATACTAGGGATGGAATCCAGGACCTCACATGTGATAGGCAAACACTCTACTACTGAGCTACACCCCAGCCCCTGTGTAAGGTGCTTTCAAATGTTTGCATCATGGTGGTATGCCAGAAGCCATCCGTGAACTATACGTGAACTATGCGTGAACTAAAAGAACGTAGAAGGCATTAGGCAGGAAAGTCTGGTATTGGGGACTTGGATTTTAGAGTCAGATATTTGGATTCAAATCTCAGCTTTGAATGGTACTTTTTCCTTTGGTAAAAAGGAACAACTTTGCTGGTTTGGGAATGCCTAATTCATGTAACTTCCTACCTAGCTCTGTCACAAGTTCAGCACAGCATCATGGGAGATGGAGTGACCAGCAGGAGCCACACAGCTTCTCAGGGATGGGTGTGGCCTGACAAAATGCCAATCAACATGTTTACTGCCACACGGAGAAGCAAGACTCCTTCCACTGAAATCTTAAAACCTTATCCCTGACTTTGATGTCCTCCCCCTTAAAAAAAAGGAGGGTGCCGGGGTTGTGGCTCAGTGGTGGAGCGCTTGCCTGGCGTGTGTGAGGCACTGGGTTTGATCCTCGCCACCACATAAAAACAAACTAATGTATCCACCTAAAACTAAAGATACATAAATAAATAAATATTTTTAATAAATAAATAAATAGATTGTGTCCATCTACAACAACAAAAAAATTTAAAAATAAGAAACCAAGGACATTTTTCAGTTGTTCAGTTCCGCTCCTATCAGGATTAAAAGACCTATCAGGCACTCCACTTTTTATCTAATTTCTGGCTCTGTCTCTATTTCTTATTAATTATTTCAGACTTTTTCTTTCCTAGGCAGCTCACACCTCCTGAGCAGGAACCTACCCTGGCAGAGTACTGGTCACCCCACAATAGTGGTAGATCCATTTGCTTCTCAAAACAGAGTAAGCAAGCATTTAGATGACAGTTTCCATCCTTACCTCTATTGCTCGAATTACTTTAGAAAGTTCCTTAATAAGATGTCCAGGTCTCACATTGTCTGGAATTTCAAAGGCATGTTCAGATACAAGCTGTATTTGGATTAACAAAGATAACAAAACCAAAGTTACTTACACTTTATTAATAAAAAACTAACCTACTGACCCTATTTTTGGGTTCTCTAGACTTTGCAGACATAGCCAGTAACAATAAGCCCAGTCTCAGAGATCATATAGTTGGTATAATACCTTCTAAGGAGATCCTCATCATCATTTTATGTTTTATAATCATATAAAATCCTCAAACTGAATTAAAAACAGACTTGTTTGAATTTTGTTGAATTTTGCTTTATATTGAATAGTAACATTATACTCTACACTTCAAATCCTGCTGTAATTCTAACTACAGTTACTACTACAGATACTAATTACTAAAACAATAATTAAGCCTAACATTTAATTGACAATACATAAGGAATTTTATGGGGAACACAGGCACTTAAATAATCCTAGTGTCTCATGGAAATCTAATTTGAATAAATTTTGGTAAACTCTTTTCCATTTAACAGTTAAAAGCAAAATGGGGAAACAACCCAATGAACAGAAAAAAAAATTAATTGTTGAGTCACCACATTTACTGTACTGCAAACTAATGTTATTATTTTTATGCCTATTTCCATATATTAATCTCTATATCTAAGAACATTCTGATTTTTTAGACACATTCAACATAGCAGAGTTTCTACTTTTGCTTTGTACCCTCTACTTGGTTTTAGCATAATTTATTGAAACGAACTGATAATAATAGTAGTATTAACATAGTACTAACTCTGTGCTTTCATACTGTTAAATAATTTATAAGCATTAACTCATTTAACCCCTTCAATAACTGTATGACACAGATACTATTGGTTTTAGTATTCCTTATCTGAAATGCTTAATACCAAAAGTATTTTGGATTTTGAAGCATTTCAGATTTCAGATTTTTAGATTAGGGATGTTCAACCTGTAAATTATTCCCATTTTGCAACCAAGGGAACTAAGGCCCAGAGGTTAGGTAATGTGCCCTGAGTCACATAGTTTATTAGCAGCAAAGCTGAGATTTGAATCAAATATCTGACTCTAAAATCCAAGCTCTTAACCATTAAGGCAAGCTGCCTCTCATCTTAGAGCAAATTTAACATTACTCATGATAACAAATTTTAATATGCACTGAAATCACCTATGAAGTTTTTGGGTTCAGACCCATCCCAGATCTACCAAACTATAATCCCTAGAGAAGGATCCAGAGGTTTTATTTTTTAAAAACTCTACAGACAATGCTGATAAATACACACATTTGAGAACCATTCCTCTAAAGCCTCCAGCAGGAAATAGATTATACAGTTTTAAAAACATAAGCTTGATTTTGTTTTTATCATGTCAGGTAGTTGTTAATTTGCTTATGCTTTTCCTTATTATCTAGATAATGAAGTCTTTGATGGTGGAAGACATGATTTTTATTTTCTGAATTTTTCCATACTGCCTTTCTCTGTGGATATATAGCAATGATAATAAAGTGAAAGGAGTGTCAAAATTACTGGGACTATCAGAATCTATTAATTATTGTCTCCCAATAATATCTCTTAAGAGTAGAATTTTAATTTCAAATGGACATTCAAGAAATTAACATGGAAATGTATTTTCATTAGCATATTATTTATCACTTATTAAAGCATTATGTGCCAAGATCTATGAGTTGAAATAAAAATGAGAAAGATGAAACCTATTTTTCAAGAGTTCATAAACCCAGAGAAAGGAAAAATGCGTAATTTACTCTCTACAGATGTGTTTTAAGTTTTTACTCTCTCTCTTAGATTAATTTTAAGTCCACTGGCACAAGAAATAAATGCTCTAGAGGGAAGTAAATACCAATTCTAAACAGAGATGTAGGATGATATCTTAAAGGTTTCAAGTACAACTGGGCCACAATTTAGTGAAAATAAAGAGCTCATGCTTGAATATTACCACCTCCTTTTCCTCATTTTTTACATAAGTTTAGCAGAGTGGCAAAGAGCAGAGGTTTATAATCTTAGAGACTAACTCTATGTCCCTAGCTCACCGGTTCTTTTGGGAATTACTTAAACAGGGTACCAATAGACCTCATACAGTTGCTCTGTGGATTAAATGAAATCCTGTACATAAAGACAAAGCACATTATAAGAGCTCAATTTTATTTTATTCTATAGCTACATATTCATCTCTTAGTCAATATCTTAAATATTTTTGAAATATTTTATTTTCCAGATTAAAGACTAAAGATTTACTCAAGTACTTTCTTATCAAAAATATAACCAGACACAAGTACATCTATAAATACTGTATAATAAAATGCAGGCTGTATTTTAAAACATGATTTCCATTCCCTCTACCAGTGGCAAATTCAAATGCTGCAAAAACAGCAAAAGTACTCTTTTCTTCTTGACCTTGCTACATAAAAACAACTATAATGACTTACATCTTTTTTCATCCATAATTTTAAAGCAGTATGCAGTGCTTTCACTCCCTGTACTAGATAAGTCTGAGGCTGGAAACCATCTTCTCTCAGTTCTGTAGGAATGAAGTAGGGTGGGGAAAGGAAAAGAAATTAATTTTAGGTTTTGAGCAACCAGCAAATGACAAATTGCACAATTTCTATATTAACAAAAAAAAGCAGAATACAAAATAATCAATTCAAAAGACAAGGAACCTAACTATTAAATCTAATGATATTAAATGCTCCAGCTAAACTTATTTTTTTGAGAGAGAGAGAGAAAGAGAGAGAGAGAGAGAGAGAGAGAGAGAATTTTAATATTTATTTTTTAGTTTTCGTCGGACACAACATCTTTGTTTGTATGTGGTGCTGAGGATCGAACCCGGGTTGCATGCATGCCAGGCGAGCGCGCTACCACTTGAGCCACATCCCCAGCCCAGCTAAACATATTTTTAAAAATATAAAAAGGTATAAGATAAAAAGGACAAAAAAAAAAACAAGCTTTAAAAAAAAACAGCTGGAATAGCTATATGAATTGATTTTCATTAATAAAGGTCATTTTATTTTATAATGGCAAAATATTCAATTCGTTGGAAAGACAACTATTTAAAACTTGAACTCAAAAAGCAATAACTAAACAGAATTATAAAACAAATAAGCAATTCCACAATCATAGTGGAAGATTTTAACACATGTAATAAACAATAGAATAATAAGAGTACTAAAAACAAAAATCTGTAGATTCTCTTTGAATAACATGCAATGTGATTCACTGGCCATAAATAGCACATTGTACTCAGCAACTGTAGAATAGAACATTCTTTTCAAATATATACAGAACATTTACAAAAATCATCCATTTGCCAGGGTCATAAAAAAGCCCCATCAAATGTCCAAAGACCTAAATCACCTATATGTTCACAAGGCAACTAAGTTTGAAATCAGTAATAGACATCAGTCACAAAAAGATACCTAGAGAAAGCCCACGTGTTTAGAAACTAAGAAACCCAGATAATTAAGAAATAAACTGCTAAATAACATTTAGATTTTTAAAAAGTATTGAAAATCAGAAAACATATAAACAACAATGAAAACATACATTTAAATGTACATGTTAGAAAAAATGCTGAAATGCTGGGGTTGTGTATCAGCGGTAGAGCACTCGCCTAGCATATGCAAGGTCCTGGGTTCGATCCTCAGTACCATATAAAAATGAATAAATAAAATAAAGGTATTTAAAAAAAGAAAGAAAAAATGCTGAAAATGAGTTAAGGGCACACTAAAATGTTAAAAAATAAAGAAAAAATGATAAGCAAAAATTAAACAGAAAACAGATTATTTATTCTCAAACTGGTATTTGAAAAGATAATAAAATCCATAAAAAGAGAAAATCAGTACAAATACAAGTATCAAGAGACATCATTATAAATGTTACAAGCATTAAATAGTCAAGAGAATAACATAACTTTATATAAAAAATGTGAAAACCTAGAAATGAACAAACTTCTAAAAATTAGCTCATCAAAATGGACTCAACAAACTAGAAAAACTTAATAGTCCTTTATTCACAAATAATATTTATTAGCAGTCAGAAATTCTCCCATAAAGATAAGTATAAATCAGATTTCTTCATCAGTGAGGTCTACCAGGCATTCAAGAATCTTTCCAATCATATACAAACTCCTCCAGAGATCAGAAAAAGAAGGAACAACTCCAACTTTTTTCCTGAGCCTAGCATAATTTTCATACCAAAATCTATTAAGGACAGATGAGAAAATAAAATACAAGCCTGTTCCACTCACTGCCAAAAGAAAAAATAAATACACACACACACATTTATATACAATAAATATATTTTTCTATATATTCAGAGAATATATTTTACTAGTTTAGATTTATTTGAATATAAACAGACTACAATATAAACTATATTCTAACTTACTATATAGAAATTGAAACATTATCAAGTCCAAGTTTGGAGTAATATTAGAAAAATCAATAAATGTAGCCACTAAATTAAAAAATTAAACAAGACAAATCATAAGACATGCAGGAAAAAGCTTTTGTTAAAATGCAACTACTACCGATTATTTAAAAACTAGTCTTTTAGCTAACTTGGAGTAGATAAGGACTTCCTCAACCTGATAAAGGCTATCAACAAAAAGCTACAGCAAACCCAAGACTCAGTGATAAAAGGCTGGGAACAAGATAAAGGCTCACATCTTCCCTACTCCTAGTTACAATTGCCCAGGAGATCCTAGACAACCCAGTAAAGCAAGAAAATAAGTAAATGACATAAATATTATAAAAGAAGGAACACAATTCTCATTATTCACAGAAGACTATGTGATTATACATTAAAGAACCCACTATAACCTCAGATAAATGAAGTAACAGTTTCTAATAAGATTGCTGGATCCAAAATCAATATGAAAATTGTTTCTATATTCCAGCATCATATGGTTAATAAGCTGAACTATATGAAATTGCCAATGTTTGACCATTTTTTAAATACAAAAATAGCAACTTCATATGCTCAACCGTATGTATAATTACATATGTATATCATTAATGTAATTACAATTATATTATAATATAATTATATCATAATAATTAATTCTATTATTATAATCATATATTATTTAAGTAACAATATATAATGGGACCAAAGTATGAAAAACCCTTAAATAAATTTAAGGAATCTGTGTGTAAGTTTTAAAATATATATATATGACACCCTGCAAGATAACAAACAAGAACTAAATAGATGTTCCATGACAATTTTTTGAGAAAACTCAATTACCTAACTACATGGAATTTTACCAAAATTGATCTATATTCAATATGCTCAAATTAAGATACTAACACTTTTATTTGCTTGATTTTTGGGTGGGGGAGACTGGTGTCAATAAGTAATAAACTAATTCAAAAACTTATGTGGAAAAGAAAAATAAAAGCCAGGGCAAAATAAAGAATGAGGCCAAGGCTTAAAGAATAAAGTATGAGGACCTATCAATCAATTCTTAATATAATGCTAATATGATAATGTGCTTGGTGGAGAGACAGACTACCAACCCCACAAGATTAGAAGAGTGACTATTATGGTTTGGACATCAGGTATCTCACAAAAGCTCCTGTGTTGCAGGAATATTCAGAGTTGAAATGATTGAACTATTCTAGTTTGAATGGACTGATTAAGTGGTAAACTATAGGCAGGTGGGTCATGGGTAGAGGAGGTGGGTTACCAGGGGTCATCTTCTCCTGAGTCCCGTTTCCCCTCCCTTTCTTCTTCTCACCATTCCTCACCTGCTTCTGGCTGCCAAGAGCAGAAAAGTTTCCCTCTACCATGCCCTTCCAGGATGTTCTGCATGATCTTGGGCCCAGAGCAATGGAGTCCGCCAATCATGTACTAAACCTCTGAAACCATGAGCTAGAATAAATGCTTCCTCCTCTAAGTTGTCTTGTTGCATATTTTGGTTACAGCAAAGAAAAGCTAAGACCGTGAGTAATGAGTGAGTATCAAAGGTTCCACACATATATCAACACATATATCAACACAAGACAAGAATACGATAAAAAATGGATTGTTCAAAATATGACCCTGGAACAAACGGGTATTTGTAAGAAAATGACTGCCATCGTTTTCAAGAAAATCATTAAAATGAGTTAAAGGCCTAAATGTAAAACATGAAACTACATAAGTTTTTAGTAGGCAAAGAGTATCTTCAAAACCTCAGGATAGGAAAGAACTTCTTAAGGCACAAAAAGCACTAATCACAAAAAAACTGGGGAAAAAATACTGCTTTAAAATTAATAAAGTTTGTCCTTCAACAGACACCAAAGAGAATAAAAAGGTAAGTCAAAATTGCAGGTATTTTTAACATATATTCCTGAAAGGACTAAGATCCAGGACATATGAAGAACTAGTATTAAAAAAACTAAATTAAAATATTGGCAAAAGACCTAAACAGGTACTTCACTGAAGAGGAAATCTAAAACGCCAATAAATATATAAAAAATGTTCAATTATATTAATAATCAGGAATATGCAAATTAAAAAGACAAGTAATACTATTTCACACCTGATGGATTTGCAAAAATTAGAAACTAATGATACCAAGTGTTGCCAAGGAAATGGGAATTGGGAACTACGTGAATTCTATCTATGACTCAACAATTGGGGCTGTTCTCTGGAATAACTTTTGCACTCAGTTGACACTGACAAGAACTTCTTAGAACCATCTTCCATAAATATCAAAAACTGAAAAAAAAAAAAAATGCCTGGCAACAAAATGGCAACAGCTAGAATGGTCATTGGGCTCTAGCCTTAGTAGTACTAGATTAAAACAACTGTATTGCCAGTGTCCAACAAGTGTAGAAGAAGCACACAAATTAAGGTATATTCACACAACATAATACTATAGTAATGAAAAAAGAAGACTACAGCTACACACAATAACATGAATGAACCTCACAAATAAAGCTTAGCAAAAGACAGGTTACATATAATAGAAAAAGTTTTAATCTATTCATATGAAATTTACAAATACATAAAAATCAAACTATTTTCATTTACAACACAGGTGAAAAAATTAAAGAAAAAGATTATCACAAAAGGTGAGACAGTGATTATCTCCAGAAAGTGAAAGACAATGTATGGGGAGGTTAATGGGGTATTTTTAAGGTACTGCTGCTTTTGCTTCACTTGCAGAGAAATTACCTGAATAACAGCCTTCTTTAAATTGGATGAGAATATGTAGTCTCTGTGTGATTTATATACAGTGAGCTGTGTATGGTTTATTTTACTATTTGTCAGACAAAGTAAAAATATAAGCTCACACAAATGTCTTTTGGGGAATTGTAAACCAGAGTGTGATTATCTAAAACTCATGCAAAATATTTCAGATACGCTCCAAAATTCAGGTGAGTTGAATCAAAAGCAAAATATTTTAATTCTGCCCAGTGGCTAACTTACTTAAATAAATTCAAACTGGTTCATTCTTTTATTATCATTAACATGAAACACACAATGTATGAGTTTCATATACTCCTCATTCATTTAACCCATCACACTGCAGAAGCTTTGTAACAGTCTGATAATTGGCAAACAGGCCACAACGGAAAAGTAGAAAACTCAGTGAGCAGAACATAACATGAGATAAAAAGACTACCATTTCTGTTTCTGTTTCCAGGAAAAATGCCTAGGATGATGGCAACAGCTAGAATGGTCATTTGGCTCTAGCCTTAGTAGGACTAGATTAAAACAATCATATTGCTAAGTATCCTGGCTTACTGATCTGGCTGATAAAAAATTTTAAAGCAACTTACAAATACTCTTATTTACAGAATCCTTTTTTAAAGTCCTTAATGTACAGGGCCATCCTTCTGACTGGACCTCATTTCTGAATTTTTGATGGCCTAAGACGATACTAAATTATTATTTCTAAGACAGAGCAAATTGCTGTTGCACCTTAAGGAGTCAACCTTTTGTCTCTCAGATAAACTCTAAATTTATTCTAAAAGGGAAACTGATGAGCCTCTCCTACACATTGGGGGCTAGGGAAGACCCCAGTGGTGGTGGGGCAGTGGGAGGGAAGTATATGTGTGGGGGCGTTTCTCGTAAATAACCATAAGACAGGAATTGGGGTCCTGGGTCAAAATAAGAAAAGATGGGAAAAAATACTCTGGACCAAGTGAATTGCCAATCTCTTAACTAGAGAGTTCAGTAGTTGAATTTTATTTCTAGAAAATAAGACCATTTATAAATGTTTTTATAAACATGCTTCTGCTTTTCTAGGCATGCAATTGTATAAGAGACTGAAGTTCACTGTCCAATTTTTTACTGGAAACTGGACATTCTGGAGATGACAACTCTACAGCCCACTGATACATTCCTGCAGCCAAGAACAATACATGAAAACAACACTGAGTCTGGGATTTAGGATAAAGATTCATTTCTAAAGCAGGGGCTAGATTTATAAAGAAGGACCTAGTCCTTCTCATTCAAGTGACCCTACCTCCATCAAACACCCCTACAGCACTATCACATCTCCCTCAAGACTGTCCTGTATGGTGACATTGTTTTATCCTTTCAATCAAAAAAAAGGGGGGCTTATTTGAAGAGGAAAAATCATACATGAATTTTATCATTTTACTTCTGTACATGCTTTTCCTGGGTATCTCTTTTCGTCTTATCTTTTCTTCTTACGTGTCTTCTAAATGGAAAAGAAACAAATTTCTGGATAAATCTTACTGTTTTCTCTATATCTATTCTCCTGAAAGTTAATTATAATATTTGCACCATTTGCAAAATTAGAAAAGTTAGGCAACTCAAAACTAGACAAACACTATTCTCACTGGCACAAGTATATGAAAAGTAAAAAATGGATAGAAGTAATATACAATCTTAACTTGGCTGCTCAAAGATTAAGTCAAATATAAAAGCATGAAAATCTAAAATCTACCTTCAAAAAAAATTCAAAGCTACATAAGGAAATTTCAAAAAATATTTTTCTTCAACTACAGATTACAAACCAACAATCAGCTCATTTGTATGCTAACAGGTGAATTATACTAGCCAGAATTATGGTTGCAATGGTGATGGTTCAGGCATTACCTGATTTCCTCAGGACATGAAAATTATCCACTTTATATTTTTAAAGCAAATGTCTGGGAACACATATTAGGTAACCATCTAAATTTTTAAAGCAAGGCACTTAAACATGCTTGAGAATGTGTGTAGGCCTCTAGATCACTGGATGAAATGAATGTTTTCCAATATTACTCATGTGACTCTAAACAGGTCTTCACATACCTGATTTCTAAGAACATGGGTTAGTAGGCTATGGACTAGAAACTACTTGCTATTAAGGTTCCTGGCAGGGGGGACATTATGTTTTAACAAACAAACAGATGTGACATCCAGACCCTAGAAAAGCATCTGTCAGGTAACTTTGAGGGAATTTACAAACATTATACATCATATTATACAACAAAGTGTACAAATCATTAATTACCTTTCAGGGTTTCCAGCAAATTTTTGGCTACAAACCAACATATGGCTTCAAAGAAAGGGAATTTGAAAAGATCTGGTGTTTTTAGTCTTTTCTCCATCTCATAACACCTAAATAAATAAGATTTGAAGAAATATTTAGTATTAATATTAGTATTTCAAAATAGTTAATTAAAGGTAGCCAGTTAAAAATAAAATAAGCAGGGCATGTTACATAAGACATACCAATCAAGTATAGTATATTACTTAATGTAACATTTGAACAACACTGAATTTTGATCTTATCCAGGTTCTGACCTTCATAAACTTGATGGTGTACTTAAGAATTATACTGGGCTTTCATGAAAGGTCATTGAGATCTGTATCCTAGTTTTAATAAAAGATACTTTACGAGGGTTCCACCATTATGAATTAAATAGTACGTTTAAAATTAGCTTCATGTGTTGGACAACACTGCAGCACCCACCCAAGCATTCAAGATTGGGACCACATTTGGCACTAGATTAAGGTATAAAGGCAAGAACCACAGTTTTCCATGATAACTGTGAGTCTTCTGTAGGAGTCCATGCAGCTGTCCCTATATAAGCCATATTTCCTCCAATGACAGCTCAGGTACAAAGAGATCAAATCCAAATTTGACAGGTGTGGGACATACTCTGGGTTAAAGCCTCATGACCTCTTAGAGCTACTATGTTCTGTAATAACTCCACAGGTGCAGAGCATTCAGGGTTCCCTGTGCACATGCAAAGTTACAAGTTCCCACATTCAGTGAAGCCCACAACTACAACCTCACACCAAGAATTTCTAGTTCTCCCAGTCCTTATGCATTTTATCAATCACGAATTATTTGTACCATAAGCAATGTTACACCATAACATTCTACCCTCATTAGACTAAATGGGGAATAGCAGATAGTCTAGTCCTTCTCATACAGAAGGGCAATAGCTGTTAATCCTTTATCCAAAGCAAAACTAAAACAGGTGTTCTGACAGCAATATCAACTTAAGAATTGGTTTGTTCCAGCATCAATAGTTACATGTAAGTCTGGCTAACTTAATTCATTTACCTTAGGGCAAAAATAGCCAAATAAGAACATACAAATATTTATAATTTTTTTTAATTTGGAGGGATATTAAGTTATTATTTTTGTTTTAGATTTGAAATGTATCAAGGAATCCTCCTGACAAAATTTTAAAATAATAGTTTTGTTAAAAATTTCTATTCCTAATGATTTCTCAAGGCCTATCACCATGGACTCTCAAATAAAATATATCACAATTTTTCTTAAACAAGCAAACAAAAATGTCCTGTTTAAGGAACGATGAAAGATCCTTTCAAAATTAATGACACAAACCTGAGCTGCATGCCAATGTTAAGGTTGTGCAGAAAGTTCCCCCCAAAAGCCATACAGTCCTGAGAAGTGAGCACAGCATGAATCCACCCTGAAATGGTTACAAACGTATAAATTAATGCTTTTCAATATTTTAAAATCAAACAAGCTGGTTGCCACGGCACAGACTTGTAACTCTAGTTAATCAGGAAGCAAGTGGATCACAAGTTTGAGTTCAATCTGGGCAACTTAACAAAACATAGTCTCAAAATTTCAAAAGGGTCCTAGGATGTAGTTCAGTGGTAGTGTGTTTGCCTAGCATGTGTGAGGCTCTAGGTTTGATCCCAACTACCTCAAAACATGCAAAACAAAATAGGTATGCTATCTACCTGAGAAATAAGTAACTCAAATATCAACATCTCTTTCCTTCATACTCCAGTGCTAAAGAAATTAATGATTGAGGCATTCAATTAAATATTAAATGCCTATAATATGCCAGAATTCTATGCTGAGTTTGAGGAATAAAGTGAAGGGTTTTGGTGATAACTGTTTTAGTTTAAAAATATAATCCTTAGCATTTGTCTAAGATCAAAGATTTTACAGAGACAAGTCAAATGTGCTTTAAAATTAGGAAAACACATTTGTCATTAAAAAACATGGGGGCTGGCTGAACATTCTGCTTCTCTGGTGTCACACTGAACTGAATGTCCTGAAGGAAACAAACAGAGGAGGATCGAGGAACCCAATAAGACCAGACTCTGTAAGAAAGAAAAGGCAGATCACCCACATTTAATTATTATTTTTTTAAATATTTTTTTAGTTGGAGACAGACACAATACCTTTATTTTATTTATTTATTTTTAGGTGGTGCCAAGGATCAAACCCAGTGCCTCACACTTTCTAGGCAAGTGCTCTACCACTGAGCTATAACTGCAGCCCTACCCCCACACACATTTAATTATGGAGAGACATGGTCCTATAAATATAAATGTTGGCAATCAAAATGTTTCATTTTCTCATTAAAATGTTTTCAAAGTGAGAATCATTTCAAGAGATGATAGCCTAACTTCTGAAAGAAATGCTAAAATACTTAACAGTCTTTCAGTACAGAAGTATAAATTTCAGTATAAATATGTAACGACAAAGCCCACTATTATGTATAATTATAATGCACCAACAAAAAAAAACAGGAGAATTAAAAAAAGAAATATAAACTCCACTGGGCCTTCATATAGGTACAAAGCCTGTTCATTCACAACCTGAGCATAGAAAATAGAACTTCATTATACATCTAAACAATGTATTTCTGAGTGGTTTGGGCACAATTTCCAGGAATATAACTACTCTGTAAATTGAAGGAAACTATAGTTTAGTTTGTATAGAAATGTATCAGTTGCCAACTACTCTGGAAAGAAACATCACATTGCCTATAGCAGTGTTTCTCCAAATGTGGTCCCCAGACCAGACACCAGCATCAGTTGAGTACTTGTTAGAAACAAATTCTCAGGCCCACCCCAAATCGACTAAATCAGAACTTTGGGGAAGGAGGCCAGCAATCCGGTGGACAAGCCCTCCAGGTGATCCTGTTATTCCATAAAATTTGAAAACCACTAACTTCTACTCATGCCACTAACAGAATTTGAGTTGCCATTAGCACGTATCTATACTGGTTTGCTGACTTACACAGTTAACCAATTCATTCTGTCCTCTATTGCTGCTGTGCACACAAATATCAAAATAACATTTCATTATAAATTACCTTTTCATTTCTTCCTTATATTCTAGTTAGGTTATTAAGTCAACTTTTAAAACAATGATTCATGTAAGTTATATTATCTATAAATTTCAATTTAAGATTTTGAAGGGGGTACAACAAAATATTTACTATAAAAAGAAGCAAGGAAGAGCTTAGTAATTCATAATGAAATACTGATACTTAACCAGGCAAATCATGGTGGTTTTGGTCATTGATTCATTCACTTATTTAAGCACACATTTATGATTATACATACCAGAGATAAGGTAAAAAGCAGCCCTATGGTAACAGAACCCTGTGAAGTTTATAGCCATTGAGGTCACCCAACCAAAGGAACACTGTCCTCAAAACCATTGGTCTGGCAAGTTTATACACTGCCATTCATTCACATCTCAGATTGACACGCTGATACCTATACTTTCTCAGTTTTTTGTTTGTTTGTTTTATAAAGCACAGTTATTTGGAGGATAGCTTGGCTGTTCCTCAAAAAGTTAAACAGGGAAACCACCAGTGCAACAATTCCACTACTAGGTATACACCTAAGAGAAATGAACATACCGCCACATAAAAACTTGCACACAAATGTTTAAGGCAACACTATTCAGAATAGCCCAAAGTGGAAGCAACCCAAATGTCCATCAACTGATGAATGGATAAATAAAATATGGTATACCCTACAGTGGAATATTGTTGGGCCACAAAAAGATAAAGTACTTATGGCCTCCTGATGCTTACCACAGGCTGGGTTTGTATATACAAAGAGGAGGCAGAGTAAGCCTACCCCATGTACAACTCAGCCCAGGACCTGTGTCTGGTTGGTGTTGTGAATGGGGAGACATGGAAAGGGGGGAAAAAAAAGATAAAGTACTTATATGTGGTATAGCATGGATAAGCCTAGAAAATATTATGGTAAAGCAAAGAAGATGGACACAAAATGCCACATTCATAAAGTGTCCAGAATAGCAAATCAAGAGAGACAGAAAGTACATTAATAGTTGTCTTTCCTCTCAGGGAAGGGGGAAATGGGAAGACTGCTAAAGGGTATGTGGTTTCTTTCTGACATAATGAAAATGTTCTAGAATTAGATAGTGTTGATAGTTATGCAGCCTTATTAATCAACTAAAATCCACTGAATTATATACTTTAAAAGGATGAAAGTGATATACCATGTGATTTTTATTTCAATGATACTAAAAGTGAAGGCAAATGAAATGATGCCAAAAGGAACCCTAACAAGCCCGCTAAAACACAAAGAAGTAAAAAGCCCAAGATCAGAATTATTTCTTAGGCAAATATGGAAAAGTCATAGGTCCTAATTACAAGATGTAGCTTGTATCAACTATTAATAGTAGGGGGTGGGGTTAAAACCTTACCTGTAGGAACAAATAAGGTATGCCCCTGCTTTACCACACATTTATAGCATTTATCCACTTTATCTCCAAAGAATACTTCACTCTGGGTCACAGATGAACTCCAAGATTCATAGAGTGCCAAATTTTCATTTGTTGGCTTTATCAAATAAAAAATCTTCTCACCCTAAAAGGAAGTAACATATAATTTTGGAAAAAACAAATCATTTTAGGATGGCCTAACTGATACAATTTCCCAATACAATGATCTGAGTTAAATTAGATAATTATCAGATTGTTTAGGTCCAAAATATCTATGTCACACACCTGATCAATAGTTAATTCCCTTAATAAGCATTTTCACTGGAGCTAAAGCTCCCCCTACCCCCAAACTAATCAGGAGTCAATAATCAAATTGAAGAAAAGAAGGTAATAAACCAAAAAAAATCCCACTTGCTGCAACCCACAGCGTCAATGAAGGATTCTCAAGTAGGGACAATGGGAGATGAAGAAAAAAACACAGAGACAAAGAAGACACAAAGATAATTTCACTAAAAAAGCTGGGGGCCAGGTGGGAAAACTGCATTCTGATGGAGTAGCAGTGACCCAGAACTAGTTCTAAAAGTTTATTATATAGATCTCATAATCAGAAAGTTAAACTATAGGGGCACTATAAATTGTTCAAGGGTGGTAAGCTGTCAGAGGCTTCTTTGTGCCTTAAAAAGTTCCAGAGCTAGAAACATTTTGCAACAGCTATACTGCTGCTGCAGTGCTAAGAACATTCTGCCATTATCCTGCTGTACCCAGGATACCTATTGTCCTGGGATGTCTGATAAATGTTAGCATCAGAGCTAGGCTGATAACATCCTTGCCTCTGGCAAGGAATGTTTCCCAGGCTTGTCTTTGCCAACACCATAGGATCAGCTGATGACAGGGGCTCATCTGTTCTCAACACCCACTGATGCCCACCGCACCCCTGCACTTTTATTGTCATGCCAGGGATCAAACTCAGGGCCTCAGGTATGCTAGGCAAAAACTCTACCACTGAGCTACATCCCTGGTCCATGACCTCCCATTTTTAAGGTGTAGAAATGTTAATAGGGTCCAGGTCACAGCACAATCACCTTTCAAATTCTGTCCTTTCTCCTAAGATCTATAACATAATGAATATTTTTAAAGATCTGGAAATAAATTTCCCTTACTGAATTCTGTGTCCTCAAGGAGAAAAGGAATAGGAGCTTAAGAACACAGCATCAAATACAGACCAAAGCACTGCCAATACAGAGGCATTTGATGGAGATGAAAAATCTGGTTCTAGATCAGCGCTCTCCAATAGACCTTCCTGCACCAATGGAACATTTTTATATCTATGCTATCCAGTACAGTAGTCCCTAGCCACATGTGGCTACTGAGCACCTAAAATGTGGCAATTATAAAAATGAGATGAATTTTTAATTATTTAATTAATTTTTTAACTAATATTTAACTAAATTTAATTAAATTTAGTCACATGTGGCTAGTAAATACTATATTAAGCAGTGCAGTTCTAAATAGAGCAAAGTGAATATAAACTATGTAGAATTAGCATTTTTATAGGCATATGTGACTTATCCAACCAGCTTTCCTACCCCCACCTTAAAGTCAGAAGCAATCATAACTATAATTTTGCTCCTTAGATATCTGTTCAGGGATTAATGAATAATTGATAAGTGGGAGAGAGGGCAGAAGGTTAACAGAAACCAACTTAAAAGTGGAGGTACAAAAGGAATCTAGTGGGCTGGGGTTGTGGCTCAGTGGCAGAGCGCTTGCCTAGCATGTGTGAGGCATTGGGTTCAATTCTCAGCACCGCATATAAATAAATGAACAAAATAAAGGTTCATCGACATCTTAAAAAAAAAAAAGGAACCTAAATATATATAAAAAACTTGACTACTTGGGATTAAAAAAAAAATCACATCTTTTAACAACAAATAGATAGATTCCACTTAAAAAGTAGAAAAATATTCCACTGTACAAATGTTATTTATAGTAACTGAATGTGCCACCAGAAAAATATTACTAAGTGTTTTTGTCAATAAAAGGACAAAAAAAAAAAAATCCTAGTCTTACCCAGAGGACATGGTACCAGACTGAAGTTCCACCGAAGTCAATGTGGAAATCTGTATAGCTGTCTTGAACTCCCATTAAACAGTATTTCTGAACAAATGGCTTGGGAAAGACTGAATCATCTGGCCAATAATTTTCCACCCAGGAAAGTTTTCTGGCTATATCAGGGACCTCCACCAATTCAGACATCCTTTAAAAATAATAATTTTTAAAAGTACATACACATACCCCCACATAAAACAAATTAAAACTTCTTAAAAACCACTGCTCCCATGTTAACCCAAACCAAGTAATTAACTGGAATTCAAGGTTAAAAACACTTAATTAAAAGTTTAAAACACATTATGTCCAAATATTCTCTGAGGGTGCCAAAGCAAAAGATGTAATATTACTACTAGTGGACAAATTTACAAGTCACAATCATGTTTCTTACTAAAATAAATATATCATTAAACTACATTTAGCTAACACTCAGAATGCCATATCAAAATGCCCAAAATTACTCACTTTGTATCTGAAAATTCAAGGCTGATCACATTTAACACTTTTGGTCTGTTAGGATTCATGAAGTATTTAACATAATTGTGAAGTGTCATTTTGCTGTCTGCTTGCCTTGCCACATCAATGACATCTATCACTTTGTCACCACCTGCAGAGAAAAATTAGAATCTTATTATTGGGCTTAAGAGTTACATCAATAGATGCCCTAAACAAAAATAGTTTAAAGACTGCATTTGTTTGGTATGATAATTAAGCCAACCATAAAACTATATATCTTAGGCAAAGGATACTTCTTATATTCTTACTTTTTAAGTCCAACTGGACATTTTGAAAAGAAGAGATAATGTATTATAAAACAATAACAAAGAGCTGCAAAATTAATACTGAGTGTAAAAACTTACAGGGCTTACAAAACTTTCTATGTATCAATGATTGCTTGTAACTCATAAAGGCAAAAAAATACATTGTATTGGGATGTGAAAATTGTCTAATACTTTCTGAGTTTCAATTTCCTCATGCATAAAATCAAAGAATTGGCTTTTATTTTTAACTTCTGTAACACCTAAAATTCTATCAATTTGAAAACCCAATCAATCGTTGGGAAATTAGTGAGCAAGTTGACTAGAACAATTTCTGGGTTTTGTTTATTTGTTTGTTGGTAGCAGGGACTGAACCCAAGGGCACTTTACCACTAAGCCACATCCCCAGCCCTTTTATTTTTTATTTTGAGACAGTTTCACTAGGTTGCTTACAGCCTAAATTGCTGAGGCTGGCTTAAAACCTGTGAATCTCCTGTCTCAGCCTCCTGAGCTGCAGGGATTTATAGGTATGTATAAACCTGGGGAGTTTTATTTATAGGTATGTATAAAACCACACGTGGAGGTTTGAACAGGAAATATCTGCTCTCCTGGTAGTGTTTTCTCTTAACTCTCAAGAAAAAATTGGTGGTTAGGAAGGAAAAATCAGTTCATTCAGTGCCTGTCTGAATGCCCAAGTTCTGAGTTACGATTAATTCACAATTTTCCTATAAAACCATGACATGATAGCTTGCATTACCACCCTAGAAAGTGTAATCAGTTATATAATGGACTAATGAATAGGTGGAATTCAAAATATGGCAATATTTAACCAATCTGAACAGAAAACTAATAAATGCCATTTTCTCAGTCTAATTTCACACAGGTTAATAACACTGCCTCATAGATTAGTCTTCAGGATGTAATATAGTTACATTACTAGTATTTCAACCAAGTTGCTTTGCAGTACTGAAAAGTTAGCAGTCCAAGCAGTTTTATCCTATACTTACATTACATTAGTCATTATATCACAGTGCTATCTACGCAAACAGGTTTAAGTTAAATGTCAGCCTCATCCGCTAATTTATCAAATTCAAATTTAGCTGAATGTGAAGTTATGACATTAAATGGATTTCCTTAATAAAACAATCATCCATGAGAATTGTTAACCAATAGTTCAATAAAGGGACAAGTTCTTCTACATTCCAAGCTGAAGAGATAATGTATTTTAGTGGACATATAATTTTAAGTCAAAGTAGATCTGAGATGTAATCCTCAAATAATATCTTTCTACTCCTGACAAGGAATGGCACATACATACAGTCAGCCTTATCTACAGATAACATGAGGAGAATAAATGAAATGACTGAAAATGTCAATAATACAGCAATCAGTAAAGGGCTTTGGCCCTTGTTTCTTTTTACTTTCTGAGCATCAAAAATCACAAATTAAATTCAGATGTTATTAAATGGCAGTATTCACCAAGTTATTAAATATACAAACAGGTCTAAATATAATCTCTTTTTACAGCCTTTCCTCCAGGCAACAAGTCACTAAGCAAGTTCCAAAAAACTAGTTGTCACACGAGCTCTAGGAATTCTGCATCTGCATTCTACAGAGGCTCAGTCCCAATCCAGTTTCTCCATGTATTCTTGGCATCTTCAGCAGCCCCTCAGTCACAGTTTTCCCTAAGCAAGTATCACAGAACAGCAGGATGAAGCTGAGTAAATAAGAATAGGTAAAACCTTTCCCTCTTTTTCTGACCATTATTTCAGATCAGCTGAGAAAAGCAGTTTTCAACAAAGGTTAACACTTAGTTTTACTTTTCCTGACCCAGGAAAATGAAGTAAACTGACATTTCTTCATTCAATTTTAATACTGTTAAGACACTTCCATTTTTACTTTCACCATGTTTTGCCAAGTACTTAAAGGAACCAAGTTCGTACCTACATAACGTTCCACATCCATCACAGAAAAAGCAGGTGGAGGGAGCCTGAGTCCTAGATCATCTAATTTAGAGACCATAATAGGGACATCAAATCCATGTTTTTCCAGGTATCTTTGTGTCAGCTGGTTGCCATGCATCTTTACAATGATATCATCGGCACTAAGAAAAACATAAGAATAAAATGTAGTTTTTATTGTTAATTTCAGTTTTAAAACAATACTATGGTAATAGATTATTTCATAAATTGCATAATTATCTGCATTAGTGGTTCTCAACCTATCATACCTAATTATCTTAATAACAAATGTTTTATAAAACCCCTTTTGTCTAAAGGAAAATTCATAGATAATATAATCTATTTAATTCAATACAAAAGAATTAGAAAAACATAAGGTGCTCTAACTATAAAAAGAAAAAAACTAGCTTATAGTAAAATATGTATTTCAATATGTAAATGTTCAGGTAAATTGTACTAGAATACATAATAAAATAGTAGGATATTTAAAATTAGGTGTAATGAAGGACTGAGTTTAGGAGAAATTAAAGATCAAAAGTCACACAATACAAGCTGTGCAGAAAATAAAAAGAGCAATAAAGGGTATAATTTTTAATTTAAAAAAAATAGTGTTAGTAAAAACAGATTAGATTTTATCTACACAAATATTTGTCAGACACTTCAAAGGGACATAGAACAATTAATTATATGTATATATGACATTGAGACAAGTTCCCCAAATGCCCTCAATAAGAGTTACCAATTTAAATGATATGTTACAACCAGTATTAAACAAATTTTAATACTAGAAGTCACTTAATTCACTAAAACTTGTTGAACTCAGGCGGCCCTCTCTGATGATCTACCCAATCATAATTCCAAAGATGCTGGGAGCCATTAGCCAAGTAGGTATGACAATTTCCTTGCCAGTGTACCCCATGTTGCAGTGACATTGAATGTAGGTGACCTTGCTCAAGGACCAAGGCGGATTAGGGTGTTTAGGGCGTTCCCAGTTTAGGTTCCAGGTTTAAGGTTTAAGATTATTCCTGCTGGGAATAGGGCGTATCCTGCTGCCTGAGTTCCCCTTGAGTTCTCACGGGATTCAGAGTATTTTTTGGGAGATAGAAGCCCAGTGGAGGTGGATTTGGGCAGAGAATGTGGATTTCCCCAGAACGTGATTGTAGACGGTTGGTGTGAGTTCGGGAATAAAGAGTTGCTGTTTGAATCTACAAGCTGTGTGGTGGCTCGTGATTGTGTGCCAGCCAGACTGCGGCATTTGTGCCCAGCCAGACTGCGGCACAAAGAAATCCAGTATGCAGCTGCCATACAAAAATAATTGTAAAACTTGCCTTACAGGTTAAAACACAACAATTTCCATTTATCCAATCAGAGCTTAAGTATTTATCTGTAACTTAGGTGGATAGGAGCTGGTTCTCTGAATTACTGGGCTCTGATCTTCCCACCCTCTTAATAAGGAAAGAGCAGTTTGAAAACCGAGACAGCCATTTCCTAGTCTCACATTTAGGAATTTAGGAATTTAGGTTTTCTTCATCTGACTCACCTACTGATCTTGAGTTCTGTCCCCATCTTTTAGTTTCCCCAAAAAGCATCCATAATTATCCCTCCTTCCCCCACCCTCTGAGGATTAAATAATTCCTTAAATGCCAAACTAAGAGAGAATTTTAAATCATCTATGTTCCTTGATCTCAAATGTTTAGTGGTTTACTTCCCCTACTGATCAAGAAAATATATATATACCAGTACTAAAATACAGATACATTATTTGCAAGAGGAAAACAACTGGAGACAAATTTAAATATATATCACATGGGGATGTTAAACAAATTATGGTATGTATACACTACTGCAGTTAAGGAGTGTAATAAATCTGTGTATACATATGGAAGAATATCTATGAAATAGAGCAAAAAAGTCAAGTTATACAACACTATGCATAACTTAATTTTTAAAAAATTATCTGGGGGCTGGTGTTGTGGCTCAGCAGTAGAGCACTCGCCTAGCACGTTCAAAGCCCTGGGTTCAATCCTCAGCACCACATAAATAAAATAAAGGAATTGAGTCCAACTACAACTAAAAAATAAATTTTAAAAAAATTATATGCATCAATATATGTTTACACATAATGTTTTAAATGTTATTGTTTATATAGAAAAATATCTTTAAAGATACTACATAGTAAAATAGGGAGGGGATAGAAAGCCTATTCACTTAGTTTTATATACTTCTGTGTTAACTATATCAAATGTTTGATTTAGTAATTATTGTTACTCTATTAACATGGTTTTAAATAATGCAAAAATTCATGGAATTAAATAAAATGAAACCAAAACCTTTAATTATTGATAATTACAATTTGGACATTTGTGCAATCTCTAACCTGTTCTAATTTGTGTTCATTTTTTGCAGAAAAACCATGCAAATTATTAGGCCAATGTTTTAAATACTACTTTTTAGGGGGTCACAAATCTATGTGAAAAAAGTAGAGGCGTGGATGGCTCTTATGCCTGAAAAATGCACACTCACACACTGGCACTAAACTGTATATATAACAAAAATCATGTGGAAACATTATGTTTCATATGTTTTCTTTCTGTTTCTGTCTCTCAACAGATCTGATAAAGCCAACATGAATACTTACTAGTATATGTTTCTGTTTAAGGATTATGAGGCAGAGGGACAGATAGGAATCCTAAAGATTGAAGAAAAATAGCAGTTTTCTTTTTTCATTTCATAATCTGAATCAATTCCATTATAGACTGCATGTGATACTGTGATTTAAATTTAAATTGTGCTTCCCCTCTTTAACAAGCCTGGATATGATCTTGTATAAAAGCCCATTAAGCATTATCACTTTAAATAGATGTCAGGCAGTGAGGAGGAAATGATCTAAATTAGCATGATTAAATGCTTTATAATGCTTTTGACTCTCTTTCACAGACAACTCAAATACATTCCATTATTTTTAAAAATCAAAAAGCTCAGTCCTGCTGCCATCAGAAGCTAAGCAATAATTGTGCATTCTTTTGGAGATCCTAGGGCAGAGACAGATATTGAAAACAAGACAAGGGGAAAAAAGAGTTGGAAAGGAGTGATGGTTAGGTCAAAGAAAAAGAGAAGCAGCAGCTGCATACCTGGTAGAAACAAATACTGGAAACAAGTGCTTCAATCACTATATTTCAAAGTTTTTGAACTGTGACCCACAATTAAGAACTATATTTTTACATGGTGCTGCACTATGTAGATACATATAACAAAAGTTTCATGAAACTATGCTTACTTACTCCCATTACATTAAATGTACAAATATTTTCTGTCCTATTTCATTAAGAAATAAAATGAAAAGCCCGTTGAGAACAATAACATATAGTAGTCCAAAGTTTAAAAATACTACTTTAGCCAGCCGCAGTGGCGCACACCTTCTTTTTCACTAAAGTTTTAGAAAATTAAAAAAAGAACACACTTTTGTAAATACTATTCCAGCAGCTCAGGAGGCTGAGGCAGGAGGATCCTGAGTTCAAAGCCAGCCTCAGCAAAAGTGAGGTGCTAAACAACTCAGTGAGCCTGTCTCTAAATTTAAAAAATACAAAACAGGGCTGGAGATGTGGCTCAGTGGCTCAGTGGTTGAATGCCCCTGAGTTCAATCCCCAATACCAAAAAAGAAAGAAAGAAAGAAAACACTACATTAGGGCTGCAGTTGTAGCTCAGTGGTAGAGCACTTGCCTGGTACGCGTGAGACCATGGTTTGATCCACACCACCACATAGAAATAAACAAATAAAATAAAAGATCCATTGACAACTAAAAAATATTAAAAAAAAAAAAAAAGAAAGAAAGAAAACACTTTACATAATGTCACTTTATCAGCCAACATTCTTACATTTTGTTTAATCAGAGCAAGTTTTCCATACCTTGGGAAGACTCGAGATCGTAATTCCTTAACAAAAGTCCTAGTTCCAGCTTGCACTGGTTTGGAACCATCATCAACTTCTGTATAGTCATGCCTGTGCCAGTTTCTCCTCTTTTTCACTAAAGTTTTAGAAAGTTAAAAAAAGAACATACTTTTGGTAACTGGTAATACTATATACTTTCTCATTATTGTAGTCTACATTTATCAGAAATAATAACTAAGTACTATAAACTCTCAAATTTTAAATGCATTTCCAGGACACAGAAGTAAATTTTACTTAATCTAATGTTGCCCTTATAGACAATTAAGTGTAGATTTTAAAACTTACTTTTTTATTTCAAAATAATTTAAAAATTAAACCAAAGAATTCAAATCAGCAAATGAAACCTTTTACAATATCTACATTTACCCATACCAGAATATTTCCAAATAATTTTAAATTATGATTTTCACTGGAATATTAGTTCATAACATAATTATCCAGATCATCTAAATTATCTTCTCAGAATAGGGTCTTTTATCCCACATCAGAAATATCTTTTAACAGTATGATTTCTTTTTCTTTTAAGATTTACTCCCAAATAAGCACATTTACCCTGACATGAAAAACTGAGTGGTAATTAAAGCGAGACAGTTGGTATGACAAAATAAACAACTTTATGATTAGTTCCAATGCTAAGAGCCTATGATTCTACAGCTCTGACTCCATCTTGAGTAGTCATTAACAATTAAAATCAGGAGACTAGTATTTGATTCTTTTCTATTCCTCTTGCAACCTTGGGCAAGTTACTTAACATCTATGGATCCAGATTTCTCATGATAGTGAAAAGGGATAGGTTAGAGTGCTGATTTTCAAACTGTGAGGATCTCTTCACAAAGAGGGAAGTAGAAAAAAGCCAAGGGAGAAGCTCTGGACCTCATTCCTCTTTCCACCACAATGGTGCCACTTACAACTCTTTTGTGTGTTATCAATGTAAAATTTCAGTTTTAAATCTTTTTTTTTTTAAGCTTGAAAGTCACTCTTATGTATAAAACCCCCATGATTCTGGCAAATGTACTGATGTTTGCAACTTATTCAGAAATTCATCAAAAAGAAAAAAGATGAATACAAAGTGGGATGGTTGCATAAAGAGATAAGTGGTAAAGCAAGTGATGTAAATGTTAATAGTAGAACCCAGCTGGTGAAGATTTATAGGGAGATGTTGTAAAATTACTTCAGCTTTTTCTGTGTTTGAACATTTTCATAACAAAATGTAAGGGGAAAAAAACAACTCTATGATACCAAGGTATTTTACCTTTCACCTTACCAAGATCATAATAAGACAATAATACTTGATCTTCATTTGGATAAAGAGGATCACATCAAATAATAGGAGTGGAAATAGAGTCTGAAACAAAATTCCAAAATAACTTATTGCAACCAGATCTCCAATATGGAAGAGAGTAAATTCCATTTTTAAAAAAATCTCACAAGAAAAATTTAGAATCACAGAGGAATCTTCCTAGAATATTCCATGGAGGGATCCTTTGTATGTTATTTTCTACCTCACTTAAAACCACTCCTAAAATTCAAAGGCATTTCATTCCAGGTTTTTTTCCCCCTACTAAACACTGATATGTAGTTCCATTTATTTTCAAGTGGGATGACAATGTTTATCCTGCTTACCTCTCTTAAGTCATGAGCATTTTCTCCTTATTAAATATTCAAAAGCAATCTAAAGGCAGTCTAGAATTTTAAGACGTGAATGTATCGTGTTATAATTATTTGTTATTCTTAAGCACTTAGTTCACCCTGAATCTTTCTTCAAACAAAATTATGGTTAGTATTCAGACATATTAATCTGTTCCCCTAATTAATTTCTTAGGGTTTATTTCTAGAATTGCTGGAAGGAAGATCATAATTTTTGAGATGCTTGCTACATACTACAAAACTGCCTCCAGAAAAGTATTAGAAACTTGCATTCCTACCAGTACAGTATGGCTCAAAGCTTACCGTTAACAATGAGGATCATCATTTAAAAACAAAAAGAAAGGAAAAAAAAAGCTGCCCATTTGATAAGTGAACAATGATAATGCACTGTTTTAATTTCATTTTTGCAGAGTAATCAATGAAGTACACTGGCTTTGGTATTTGACAGCTAAGGGTTCAAACTCTAGCTCTATCAAACAGGTATATATGAGAGCTACTTACTAATTTTTCCTATATCTCTTATCAAATTGTTATAAATATCGAAGGGGAACATAGATCAGGTACTTACCCACTGTCATACCCTGGTATATAATAAGCAGTTACTATCATTTCTTTAAATGTGCTGACTTTAGGAGATTTAACAGAAGGATACAATTGTCCTATTGAACCAACATGCTTAAAACATAAAATCAGCCACTATAAAGGCTGGCTGAGAGGACAATAAAAGGAACATTTTAGTAGTATCACAGGGAAAGATGAAAAACTTCTATGTTTGGATTACCTGTGCCTGAGGAACACAAAGAATACAGGTTAAAGTGCCAAGCTGTTTTCTGAGACTTACCCTCAAATAACATCCTCAATTCCCAGAGGGTAAAGTCTAAAATTATCATATTAAATGAGTATTATGTTGTCTAAATGGTATCTATAATAAAGATTTCTGGGGAACTCTGAAAGAATCAGGAAACCCTGGGTAGCAAGCAAAAGAGGTTTAATAGCAGAGGGAAAGAAATCAAAAGTAATGAGGGCTGGGAGAAGGTGAGCTTTAAATCAAGACAAAATAGATTATTGAATCTTGGGCATTTTCCCTCTGAGTATTCAGAGCTGGACCTCTGCCCAGAAGATAGCCAATGCCTAATCTTATGTTCTTCAAGAATGAGAAGCACCCCAAGGGCCTCATAATAAGCAAGCTACTCTCTAAAGTATCATGATTCAAAGTGCAGGTCATAATCCATTATGGACTATATAATCAATTTAGTGAGTTTGACAAGTTTTTTAAAAGATGAAATCACACAGCGAAAGTAGAAAATAGAGTGCATCATATGTAGTAGTACATTTTTCTGCCTCTAAGTAGTAACTCAATATTTCACATAAATTACATTAAAATTATTTCATTTTAGGATTATATACTTAAATTCTAAACTAAAATTGTTAGTTCTTTTTGTCCTGAGATAACAACATTGTATTGTTTACTTCCTCCAAGAATTATTCTTAGGCAACAATTATTTCAAATTGTATACCATATACTTCAGTGCTACAGAGTAAAATCCTTTAAAAACATCTAGGACAACAAACTACTCAATTAGACATGTAACAATCCTACCAGTTTATTAACCTTAAGGTTTATACTGTGTAACTAACAAATTAAATAACCTGTGTTTCCTACAAAAATACTTCAACGCACTCATAGTCTAAATTTCTAATTCTCTTACAAAGAAACTGTTAGAAAAACTACTAATATTTCTAACAAAACAGATAGATGAGCAGTCACTTGCTAGTAATCTATTTTCAATGATAACTTCAGAGCAACATTTCTATTTTTTTTTTTTTTTAGTTGTACACAATACCTTTATTTTATTTATTTATTTTTATGTGGTGCTGAGGATCGAACCCAGGGCCTCGCATGTACTAGGTGAGTGCTCTACTGCTGAGCCACAACCCCAGCCCTCTATTTTTTTTTTTTTAAAGTACTAGGATAAAGTAAAAAAGTGGTACATTACCTACATCCCACCCACTTCTATAACAAGGTATCTTCAGGCAAAGATGACTTTTAGTTTTAAAATGACAAAACCTACAGTTTCCCTTTAAATTTTGTGAACAGAAACACTAGTTTGCAAGCCAAAATTTTAAAGAAATGTTTATATTTTCTCTCATATTTTTACAGTGACAATTAATATTACAATTTGTTCTTTGGAAGCATCTGAACTGACAATTTAAAATACTAGTATTTTTCCCTTATTCTTTTGACTTACTTAATAAGTTATTTTAAATTCAGACAAAAACTACATTCTAAATATCTTCAGTGAAATCTTCCCTATAATTCTTAGTGGGTATAATGTAATTAATCAGAATATCATTAAAGCATTATCACACACACGTTTTCAAAATATCAATTTTTCAAGCATCCAGTACTTACTCAAGGAGGAACCATGTAGTACTGCACAGTTGGGACAGTGATACAGGTCAATGTCAACAGCATGATGTTCTTCTACTCCAACACAGCTAATATAAAGAAAAATAAAATAAATATTAACTTAATTATAAAAAAATATTTGGAAATTGAGCAGAGAAATGTACTACAACCAGCAAATTCTGTATAATACAAAAACATATGCAAGGATAAATTTTATTTGTTTCTCTATATATTTGCTAAATATTGTGGGGGAGAATCACCCAAATACTCAGCAGCAGTATAAACATTGAAAATAATGCAATAAAATAAGCTATAAAATCCTAAACCATTATGCAAAATCTATTCTGGAATTAGTGTCAATAAAGTATGACTCAAAAGAAAAACCATAATGAAAACCTGAAAAATTGAGAACACAATGAAAACACTATATAAAAAAATTTACTGGATGCAGAACTTACAAACAGAAACGTATATCCCTAAATGAATGTGTTAGAAAAAGGCTGAGCTGGGCTGGTGATGTGTACCTGTAATCCCAGCTACTCAGAAAACTGAGGCAGGAGAATACAGATTTCAAGGCCAGCCTGAGTAATGTAACAAGATCATGTCTAAAATACAATAAGAAAAAAAAAAAAAAAAAAAGGAGAAGCTGAAACTACTGAGTTAAGCATATGCTCAAGAAGTTAAAAAAAAAAAAAAAAGAGTAATAAAATAAATCTTAAAAACAGAAATAAAAGCATAAAGAGTAGAAATTGATGACATAAAAAACAAACAGGTAACAGAGGATCTAAGTCAAAAATGGATTCTTTGAGGGGCTGGGGTTGTGGCTCAGCAGTAGAGCTCTTGCCTAACACGTGCAAGGCGTTGGGTTCTATTCTCGGCACCACATAAAAATAAATGAATAAAATAATGGTATCGTGTCCAACTACAACTAAAAAAATATTTTTTAAAAAAAAATGAATTCCTTGAAAAGACTCACAAAATTGGCAAACCGTAGCAAGCTCAAGATAAGAGATGATATTATGAACAATGTTATGAAATTTAAAAATTTCATATATGTGTGAATTACATATATACATATATATATATACATATATATATATGTAATCAACCTATAAAGAAAACTTCAAGTCTAGGTGACATCACAAGCAAGTTCTATCAAACATTCAGTAAATAAATAATTTTAATTATTATGTAAACCTTGCTCTAGAGAGTAGGAAAAGGTTTAATTCCCTAGATCATTTTAATGATAGCATAACCTTAGTACCAAAACTTGGAAAGGATGATTGTAGGTCACTCTTGCTTATAAGCAAAGATACAAATAGAAAGTTTGGTCTATCACAGGAATGCAAGGTAGTTTTTAATATTAAAAAAAATAACCAGTGAAATTAACCACATTAATAGATTAAAATTTTAAAAAGCATATTACACTTTTAAAACATACAGGGCAAATATTTGATAAAGTTCAACATTAACTTGTGATTAAAAAAGCAAACAAACAGAACCTCTCAGCAAACTAAAAGTAGAGGATAACTCCAATAAAAGGTAACTCTTAAAAAATTCTATGCAAATAACATGAAAGCAGTCACTTTCAGATTAAGAACACAGGAGAAACACTTGATGGTACCACTTCTGCTAAGCATTTTGCTGCAGAAGCAAGATGGTATAGTAAAATAAGAAAAATAATAAAAGGGTAAAAGAATTGGACAATTAAAAGCTGTTATTTGCAAATGCAATGGTAGCACATGCAGAGAACACAAAAATGATAAATTATCAGAATCAATTGCTAGATATAATCAGTATATAAAAATAATCATATCTCCTTATATCAACAATAGAAAGATAAAAAATGAAATAAAACATTATGAGCAGTCAGGCATTGTGGCATACACCTGTAACACTTGTTACTCAGGAGGCTAAGGCAGAAGGATCTCAAGTTTGATAGTAAACTGCCCCCCTGAGTTCAATCCCCAATACCAAATAAACAAAACAAAACTTCATGTACAAATTACATTAAAAATGCTAAGAAACACTGAAATAAATTTAATTATACAACATCATTGAAAGGGGCTGGGGATGTGGCTCAAGTGGTAGCGCGCTCGCCTGGCATGCGTGCGGCCCGGGTTCGATCCTCAGCACCACATACAAACAAAGATGTTGTGTCCGCCGAAAACTAGAAAATAAATATTGAAAAATTCTCTCCCTCTCTCTTAAAAAAAAAAAAAAATCATTGAAAGACTTTAAACAAGACCTTAAATAAAGAGAGATTTACATCATGATCACATAGTTTCAATAAGGTAAAGATTAATTTTTCTCAAAGTGATTTATACATTCAATTTAATCCCAATCAAAATCTGTGGAAATATAAAGGGCCAAGAATATGCAAGGCATTCTTAGGGGGAAAAACATCTACCAGGTATCAAGATTTATTTTAAAGCTATAGGAATCAAGGTAACTCAGAACAGATGCCTGTACCCAACCCTACCCCCCAAAAAAATCTATGCATATGTGGACATTTATGTTTAACCTAGGAGGCACTGCAGGTCACATGAACAAGGACAGGCAAGTTTTCAATAGAGTTCCAGAGACACACTGTATATATCTGCATGGGATTATAAACCTAAACACAAAAGGAGAAAGTACAAAGATTATGCAACACAATGTAGAAAATATCTTTAGGACTTTGTGGCAGGAAGGGTTGTCTTTCTTATGTTTTTGGTTTTGGTTTTCTGTCAGTATTGGGGATTGAATCCAAAGGTACTCTACCACTTAGCTACATCCTTGTCCTTTTTTATTTTTTATTTTGAGAGAGAAAGTCTCACTAAATTGAACCTGAAATCCTCCTGCCTCCACCTCTTGAGTATCTGGGATTACAAGTGAGTAGCTGAGGTTACAAGCATGTTCCACCAAACACAGCAGGAAGGGTCATCTTAATCAAAACATAAAAAGTACTCTCTATAAGTGGAACAACTTTTAATTGAAGCCATATTTAAAATAACTTGTTTATTTAATGATAAAGAATGAAATAAACCAGAGTAGAAGACATTATAATACAGATAACCACTAAAGAAATTTTATCTAGAATATAATGAACTCCTACAAATTAATAAGAAGGGGGAAAAAAGAACCAGCCAATAGGGGTGGGAGGGTGTGCTGGGGATTGAACTAAGAGACACTTGACCACTGAGCCACATCCCCAGTCCTATTTTGTATTTTTATTTAGAAACAGGATCTCACTGAGTTGCTTAGCCCCTTGCATTTGCTAAGGCTGGCTTAGACACCATGATCTTCCTGCTGTAGCCTCCCCAGCTGCTGGGATTGCAGGTGTGCGCTATCAAATTCTTTAAGACCTTAGTATCAATGGGCTTCATTAGATATTCCCACTTTTAAATAGTGGTGTCAGAAATGAGAGAAAAATGTTATGTGTCCATAAAAACCTAAAGTGGGCTCATATCAATAAGCTCATCTATGAACATCTAAGATACATAAGTGAGACTCCCATAAAGCTTAGGGAAGAGAAAGAAACAGGCGTTTTGATTAGTCAAAACTTAGCTATTAGTCCTCAAAAACCCAGAAATTGCCCTCTCTGGATTCTATTCTTCATGTCCCTTCTCATACCATTTAATCTGTTTTACTAAAATGTCAGTGATGTCTGCAGATTTTGGCCAATTTTCAATCAACCATCAGAACACTTACAGCTACATTTATTTCTAAATCTAAACATTTAACAAATTTGGTAAATCAGCAAAAACATTAAATTTGATAAATGAATAAACCTTTAAAAGTCCACTTTATCAAATAAAACGTAATTTTAAAAAAACAAATTTAACATAAAATTTTAATTTTCCTAAACCAAGATTATTTTGGATCTTTGAAGAGCACTAAAAGGAATTACTACATACACTTCAGTTCCTCTCTTGGGGAGGGACAGACAACTGCTCTCCACTCTTCATTAAGCCTACTCACTCTGCCCCTCACCCCCCATTAAAAGAATTCTAGAATCACTATGTCTTCTAACAGACATGTTAAGAGCAATTGCAGTAGGATGCATAAAATGTACAGCTTTGAAAGCAAGTTTTGTAAGAATCACTTTCAAATCTGACACTAAATTTTCTCTGGTCTCTTCCATTCCATTTATTTCCCCTGTCAAATTTTCCTTCAGATTAAAACTTTCAGTTTTTCCTACCAGCAAAACATTCCATGTTTATTAGACTATTGTGTAGGGGACAGGAGTGGGCTTTCCTGTGTGGTGACAATCTGACCTTTGATGAATAGCTCCCATCTACAGAACAGCCTCACTGCCATTTGGTGAGTGGGGCAGTGACAACTTTAGCACATTCTATTGTCTTAATCTTCTCAAATGTTGCTTAGCTGGCTTTTTTGGACACTTGATAAGAAGAGAATTGAATTAATGGCCAACCAGAATTCCCTGGGATCTGCCAAACACTTTTTCTCTTGGATAATGCTCTCATTTATATTTTCTACTCTTGGTGCTAGGAGAGTGGTCATCAAATTCTTTAAGACCTTAGTATCAATGGGCTTCATTAGATATTCCTCTTATTTAAAAATACTCTCTCCATTCTTTTTTTTTCCCTCTCCATTCTTTACCAAGCAGTCTTACCCTGCCTCATCTTCAAAGTCTAGCACAAATTCTTTGTCAGTGCAACCACACTTGAGCACCCCAAGGAAGTCCCTCAACATTTTATTGATGTACATTTCCACTCATTTTGGCCTAATACTGAGCTATTTTGAATACCCTGTTTCCTGAACTAAACTCCCTAAGACTCTCTCAGTTCCAAGCACATGATCCCAGTTATACTCCATGTATGTATAATATGCCAAAATACATTCTACTATCATGTATAACTAAAAAAGGACAACAAAAAACTAAAAATCCTGTTGTCAAGCTTCTAATGAAATCATTTCATGATGAGTACATGAAACACATGTGTCAAACATTACTTCTATGCTGGCATCTTAAACTCTTGGCTTCCTGAGTGCAGAAGACATGCTTACTGTTACTTGTTGTTGTCTCTTGACAATGAACACAGAGTAGGTAATGAAAATTATGAATAAGCACAAATAAACCATTCTCTCATGAAGGTAATAATTTCTATTGAATTCCTTCTAAACAAGAAAATGGTGTATAACATTTCTGAAATATCAAAAAAAAAAAGACCTGTGGTCCTTCCACTAGTCATTCTATCTTTCAAACTAACATTTTCTAGTTCCTCTTCACTAGTCAACTTTCCACCTCTCCAGCTGCATGAGGTGTGTCCACAGAGACTAAGGGAAGCTATAATAAAAAAAAAAAAAAAAAAACTGCCCAAAATGAATATTATGTGAAAATTTAATTAAGAATTTTATAAATCGTCTTGGAGGAGAAAAAATGAATCCGCGAGTTCACACATGCTAGGCAAGTGCTCTACCACTGAGCTACACCCTCAGTTGCCAAAATTATCATTTTATAGAGCAAAATTTTTGGTATAATGTACTAATTGCCTTCTGCCTTCTCTGTTCACCCCCACCTCCCTTAACATTAAAGAGGGCTGGGGGTGTAGCTCAGTGGTAGAGCACTTGCCTCACATGTGTGAGGCACTGGGTTCAATCCTCAGCACCACATAAAAAAACATTAAAGAAAGATGAACAGTAACGAACACCTAGAGCTCAAAGGTAGAAAATCCTTGCTTCTAACTGATTCCACCATCACAAGTTATCTCCTTTATGAAAAAAACAAATACATACTACTGTCTTAATATATTTGACTGATGAATTCTACCTAATAACTTTTGCAAAGAAGAAACTTATACAAAAGTTTGTTTGAATTTAGATGTTCATTAAATATTTGCTAGTCTAACTCCTTATGAAAGGCAAAACTTAAAGAATTAACATTCCAAGAAAACTTTTTCTAAACCCTTTAATAAATTTGGTCTAAATATGGCTCCCCAAACTAGCATTAGAATCCCATGCAGAGCTTTTCCAGACTGGTACTAGGCAGCCTTTCAAAATATTGAAGCAGCTCTATAAGAAGGGTTATGGGAAGAGCTCCAAAATACATTGTAAAACAAAACAAAACAACAACAACAAAAAAAAAAAAAAAGCCAGGTACGTAACAGTTTTATAATATTCCCCCTAGAAACACACATTTGTAGATGCAAGGTGTATGTCTAGAAATATATGCAAGAAACTGGTAGCAGAGACTGCCTCTGGGAAAGAAGAATGAATGGATACAAGAATGAAAGAGAGGATTTTTACCATATAGCCTTCTATTTTTGAAATTTGTACTGTGCACTGGTTATTTTTAAAAAGAAAAACGCATTCCTGAGCCCCACCTTTAATCTACAGGGAAAAGGTAAGGGTTGGCCCAATAATCTTTATTCTTAACAAGTTCCCTAGGTGATTCTTTTGCAGCCAGCTCATCAAAAAGTGGCACTGGGGAATGAGTGACCTAAAACCCTAGCACAGAGGCTAGCAGAGTACCTTATTCACAACTATTTCCTGTGAAAACTCCATTACTCCAATTAGACTTTGAGCTCCTACTGGGTAATACTTAATACATAATTCAGAATTTCCTACTCTCAACAGACCTATCTAAAGCTGATTCCACACAAAATATTTACTGATTGATACAAAGCAAGAATGTAAAGCACAATGGGGAGGCATTATGTGGGGGATGCATTACTTTGGGCTAATAACCTGTAGACTGCTTAAACATGTATTTTGCAAATATGAAGGACTAGAAAGTGAATGTGAGGGGGAAAATAAACTCTCCTTTCGAGATCTTATTCTGAAATCCTTATAATTTTTGTCAATGAAAAAGAATGCAGTATTTTTACTGCAGGTTTAGTTGCACGTATAATCCTTTTTTATAGAAACAGTCCCTATTAATTACAAATTTATATAAAATGCTCATTTACTTTGTTATCCTTTCATGCTTTTCTTTCATGTAGCCCCCAAACCCCTATATTAACTTGATTTTACAAACAGACTATCTATAGATAATAGATGCAGAAATCAATTTTAAATGAACCAACAGCCATCAGAAACACTGCAATCCAGTTGCAGTTTTATTTCCCATTGAGAGTACAGAAAGAAAAGTTATGTTTTCTAGGACAAGATGACACCTTTGGAAAATTTAATATATGCAGGGCTAAGAGACTATCCCATTGAATAAAAGTTAACAGATAGTCAAAAGTGTTTATATCCAGGACACTTAGTGATGTGTCAGCTGCCAAGGACTGAAATCAACTAAAGCAGATCAAATCTTTCTGCTAACCTTTCTCATCTCATATGTAATAATAGTTCCAGGGCTTGCATTTAAAGGAAAGAACACATGCCAAGCCAAGCAAAAGCATTTACATTAGAAAACTTCCTGTTGGACAGAAACTAAGGTAACATACTTCAGGGGACTTAATACTGTTAGCATGTTCCTTCATTCTTCATGAGAGATTTCAACCACAGAAATCCTGTCATAATCCATAACAAATATCCCAAAGTGGAATTTCATATGTGACTCAGGAGATCTCAAAGAATTTCAATACAATTACAAATCAGAAATGCCCATCAACAGTGAAATGGGTAGTGCAGATTTATGTGGAAAAGTCCAACAACAAGCACTGGACCATCTTATTTCAACACATATAAGTCAGAGAGACATTTAAAGTGTGCAATATACAAAAGAAGGACTTTTTACTTATTCATATATTGGTTCCTTTCAAAAAACAGTTTGTCATTACAGGTTCCTGTCCCTTTTGTAACTTTTAATTTCCACTAAGGTCAGATGATGGATGACTGACAAATGTAAGAGAAACACAGGCAGCCCATGTTTTGCATGATAGCACAGGACCATAAAAGTAACTATACAAAGCCATCTTAATAATCAATGGTGGAAATTACAATTGTTCTGTGACCTTGAAAAATGTTTGTCAAAGCCTTAAAACCTTTCATACTGTTGTTACAATATAGAGTGAAACCAAGAATAGTAATATTTCTTTCTATATATTTCTTTAATATACTTTAATACATTGTGCTGATTAAGTGTGTCTTCACTAAGTGCCTCTGGCTGGATGGCTAGAGTCACTCCAGGGTTGGTAGCGTCAATGTTTCCATGTCAGTTATTTACGCTATTACTCCAGTTAGGCCCAATTCAATTTCACTTCCAGCAAGATCACTTTCTGTTTCTTTGCTGCACTTTCATCTTTACTGGTCACTTTGCTCTTTCAATTATCCATTTTGATAATATATCCTGTGGGTTTGTTCCTGGGAGGCAAGGTGGCAGCACAACACACTTTCTCGTCTGGTGAACTGGAGAACAGATGTACATCTCTTACTTATAAAGTGATTTTGGATCTGCACACTAAAGAGGTAGCAGTAAGTCTACATGCATTCACAGGTAATTTGTCACTTGACTATAATTTGAATACTGGGGAACTGATGTTATTCAAGCCATCTAAAGGAAATCAGTGCAAGAGCTAAAATAAGGACAAAGACTGCCTATACAGAATTCACCGGAAAAAATATTTTTAAAACTGTCCCACAAGACAAGGATACTAACAAAAAAAATTTCATAATTGATAACACTGAGAAACACTGGGTTAAAATCAAATCACCTTTATTTACCAGCTTAACAAGTTAACCAGCACTCCAGAGTTCCATGATGGGAATCTAACATAAGTGATAAATACTACACTCTAACCTCAGGTCAGTCTTTCTCTCTTTCTTTCTTTCTTTTTCATGAAACACTTTGTCAGGCTATTACCTTCCACCCGTAGGAAAGTGTTTTAGGTTACTTTTCAGGCTCATAAGGTGTGAAGAGTTTACTGTTATAAATTTAACATTTTTAAGACTTAATTTTTGTTTGACCATTTTATAATTGGTATAAAGTACCAATAAATCAAATGCATTGCATTAACAACAGAGAAAATCAGTGATAGCATTATCAAGCATTTACTGACTACCAGCAAAGCACATTAGTAGAATACATACAAGCCAAATTTTTAAAATCTTTTTAAAATATTTAATTGACTTTATTTTTTAAATACATGACAGTGGAATGCATTACAATTCTTTTTTTAATCTTATTTTTTTAAATACAGGACAGCAGAATGCATTACAATTCTTATTACACATATAGAGCACAATTTTTCATATCTTTGTATATAGAGTATGTTCACGCCAATTCATGTCTTTATACATGTACTTTGTTCTGGGGGGTTTTTTTTGCATTACAATTCTTATTACACATATAGAGCACAATTTTTCATATCTCTGTTTGTATATAAAGTATGTTCACACCAATTCATGTCTTCATACATATACTTTGGATAACGATGTCTATTACATTCCACCATCATTGCTAACCCCCTGCCCCTCCCTTCCCACCCCTCTATTCCTCCCATGCTCCCTCTCCCTACCCCATTATGGGTCAGTCACCTTATAGCAGAGAAAACATTTGGCATTTGTTTTTTGGGGATTGGCTAACTTCACTTAGCATTATTTTCTCCAATGCCATCCATTTACCTGCAAATGCCATGATTTTATTCTTTTTTTATTGCTGAGTAATATTCCATTGTGTATATATGCCACATTTTTTTAAATCTATTCATCTACTGAGGGGCATCTAGGTTGGTTCCACAGTTTAGCTATTGTGAATTGTGATGCTATAAACATTGATGTGGCATTGTCCCTGTAATATGCTGTCCTATAATTTTTGGTTATAGACCAAGGAAAGGGATAGCTGGGTCAAATGCTGGTTCCATTCCCAGTTTTCCAAGGAATTTCCATACTGCTTTCCATATTGGCTACACCAATTTGCAATCCCACAAGCAATGTATGAGTGTGCCTTTTTCCCCATATCCTCACCAACACTTACTGTTGTCTGTCTTCAAAATAGCTGCCATTCTGACTGGAGTAAGATGATATCTTAGAGTAGTTTTGATTTGCATTTCTCTAATTATGAGAGATGATGAACATTTTTTCATATATTTGTTAATTAACTGTATATCTTCTTCTGAGAAGTGTCTGTTCATGTCCTTGGCCCATTTATTGGTTGAGTTATTTGTTTTTTTGGTGCTTAGCTTTTTGAGCTCTTTACATTCCCTAGAGATTAATGCTCTATCTGATGTGTGAGGGGTAAAAATTTGCTCCCAAGATGTAGGCTCTCTATTCACCTCGCAGTTTGTTTCTTTTGCTGAGAAGAAACTTTTTAGTTTGAGTCCATCCATTTATTGATTCTTGGTTTTAATTCTTGTGCTATAGGAGTCTTATTAAGGAAGTTGGGGCCTAATCCCACATGATGAAGAATAGGGCCTACTTTTTCTTCTATTAAACACAGAGTCTCTAGTTTAATTCCTAGGTCCTTGATCCACTTTGAGTTGAATTTTGTGCATGGTGAGAGATAGAAGTTTAACTTCATTTTGTTGCATATGAATTTCCAGTTTTCCCAGCACCATTTGTTGAAGAGGCTATCTTTTCTCCAATGCATGTTTTTGTGAGCCAAATTTTAAAAAAACCTTTTAACCTCAAAACTTAGCAAAGACATTTGTCTCAAATTATTATTATTTTTTCTTTTTCCAGTACTAGGATTGAACCCAAGGGCACTCTACCACATCCTCAGCCCTTTTGAGCTATATCCACAGCCCTTTTATAGTTTATTTTGAGAGTTTTGATAAATTGCCCAGGCTGACCTCCAATTTATGATCTTTCTGCCTGAGCTTCCTGAGTAGCTGGGATTACAGGTGTGCACTACATCCAACTTTAAATTACTCATATTACAAATAATTACCAAGTATGTGCAGGATACTTGCAAAGCTAAAGCCTAAAAACTGAGTACTCTTACATTAAGGAGCTACCAATTTTATTAAAATACAAAACCAAAATAAGAAGTAAGATACACTATCTCTAAACCATCTGATTGTGTTCTGTAAAATAACATGGAAAGGTAGACTATCCTCACCACCAGGCACAGCTTCTATCTTAGGAAGAATATAAAGTGATCTAGTACCATGCACACTTGCTTCAAAAATTCCAACTCTGACTGCTAGGCCTATTCAAATGATATCTGACAAATCCTTTTAGCTTGGCTTGACTCCATTCCTGGTAAGGCCCCATACTATTGTCACCAATGTATCAGAAAGATGGAGTGGGCATATTAAGCTGTCCTGTGTCTGATTCCCCACAGAAATCTTAAGTTTTGCTCTAGTTATAAGAACAGAAAATTAGGAGCAGGGGCTGACCAAAAGCAGACTAAGCAGCAGCAGGAAAAATAAACTTCAAAAATGGAGATGAAACCCTATGAATAAATGACAACTGTTCTGGGGCTATTTAGTACACAAAGAGTCCAAAAGCCCACATGACACGGAAAATAACTAAGGTCCATGATACTTAGTCATTAAAATTAGTGTACTATTCTATTAAGAAGAGCATAATATATCCGACAAAATCCTTCTAAAAATAGTTGACATATGAAGAAGTTTATCTCCTGAATAACTTTTCTGAGGACACTCAGTTACTTCACAAGTAAATCCTTCAGTTAGATGAAAATCTTATTTAAGTAGACCATACCACTTCCCAAAAAAGGTAAAATAGCTGCTAGTTTTCCTACGTGCTAATTACCTGTGCATTGTTAACAATTTATTGCAGTGTTCCCATCCTAAAGGTTACTTCCCACTCTGGGGCATTTCTGGTGTTTTGATAAACATAGGATTTGAAAGGAAGACAGAAATAAAATAGCAACAAACTTCGAATTAAAATCACATCACACTATAACTTCCAGGCAGGATACCTTCTCAAAGTAGCAAGACCAAAAACCTATTCCATGAGATAAGGAAGCAGTTTTCGTAATCTATTCTGAGAGCTACATTCATAACACATCTGCACATAGATGTAAGTAAATGAAATCATATCACTATACAGATATTATAACTATGATGTCAAAACCCTATTATCAATGAAATCCAAATTCTTCTCCCACCCCCTTTTGGAACCCAGGCCCTCAAAAAGGCTTGGTAAGTGCTACTACAGAGCTACACCTCCAAATCCCCCACCCAAGCTTGCCATTCTAATCCAACATTTCTCATTTATCATCTTTATTCTCAATAATTTATCTACTGGTTTAGTTTGGAGTCCCCAGAAGCAGATCTTGAGACCTGATTTGAGTGTAAGTAGCCATTCATACAGGAGGTAATCACCTGGAAGCACTAGTAGGAAAGTGGAAGGGTGAGACAGGGAAAGGGAGCAAGTCACAGAGTACCTTAATAAGCGATACCCTCTGGGGACATTTGGACTACGCAGAGGGGCTTTAGGGTGGGGCCTGAGGGGCCCACCCAGCACAAGAGGAAGTTTGCTTATCCATTGTTTCCCCTTAGACAATGTTGGAGGGCTAGCCCAGAGGCATTAACATCCCAGTATTTCCACCCTGCTTCAAGTACAAGCTGCTGAGCAACTGCAGCCAGAGAAGGCTCTTAGGCTAAGTCTCTGGTGCTTTTAGCAATAAATTTTCCAGAGGCAGAAAGAAACAGAGAAAGTCAGGGATGTGGGTAGAGCTCTAAAGAATCCATTACCTGTGTGAAATTCTACTACACACACACACACACACACACACACACACATATTTAACCAGCCCATTCTTTGCATGCACATGCTCCTCTCAATACCCACTGTGCTCTTCCCACTTCTCTGATGTCCCATCATCCTCTCTGGGATAAACACTGCATAAGAATATATACAAGATAAGTATAATATGTAAATTTATTATAGGTAAGCAGGTATAGATCAAATAAATAATCTTAAGCACTATTTAATACTTAATTCAACATAAGTAATATTTAATACTAATAATTTAATGTGAATAATAAGCAATATTTAATATTAAAATTGTCCAACTTGATGAGGAAATCACAATTGATTTGTATAAGAGAAAAAGAACCATCTTTGGAAAAATAATCATTCCTAGCAACTTACTCTATGTCAGTTCCAGAGCCAAAAATGAAATTGATGAGTTTTAAAAACAAATCTTGTCCTACCAGTGAGGCAGATTTACCTCTAATGTGTAGAAGATTGAGATGTGGAGTAGGTAAAGAAAGGAAAATAGTCTTTTAGACAAAAGGAACTAAAATACACAAGCTATCTTTTTTAAATATGTTTTTAATTGTAGATGGACACAATGCCTTTATTTTTTTTAATGTGGTGCTAAGGATCAAACCCAGTGCCCTCCACATGCGAGGCAAGCACTCTACCTCTGAGCTACAAGCTCCTACAAGCTATTTAAGTTCTGCAAAGCAAGTAACACTTTAGGAAATATTTAAGAATGGGGAAATTGTGCTGATGACCAGGGAATGTCCAGAGAAGCTTTTCATATAAGAACAAATGTTATGCTAAATTACATTTAAGAATAGGGTGGGGTGGGGTGGAGTGAGGGGACAGAAGATATGGAGAGGGATGGCTCTGAAAATGAGGAGGAAAGTCAAGAAGCTAGGACCAGGCAAAAGACTGGGTCAAGAAGATATAGCTAGAAGATAACCAAACCCATGGAAGAAGGCAAAAGCAAGGAAGAGACATACTAAGAGACAAAGGTGCATGCCGTATTATAGATGGGTAAAATACACACTTGATATCACCTTCTTCCCCTTATCAAGAGATACATATTGTGCTAGGTACAGTGTTCTAAGTCTGTAATCCCAGCTATTTGGGAGGCTAAACAGGAGAGAGAGCAAGTTCAAGGCCAGTCTGTACAACTTAGTGAGATCTATCTCAAAAAGGGCTGGGAAGGCCAGGGTTGTGGCACAGCAGTAGATCACTCACCTAGCAAATGCAAACCCTGGGTTCATCCTCAGCATCACAAATAAATAGATAGATAGATAGAAAGATAGATAGATAGATAGATAAATAAAGATATTGTTTCCAACTACAACTAAAAAATAAATATTCTTAAAAAAAAAGTGTGAGGCCCTGGGTTTGATTCCCAGCACCACATATGAATAAATAAATAAACAAATAAACAAACATAAGATGGATTGACAACTAAAAAATGTTTAAAAAAAAAAAAAAGAAATGAAAAAAATAAAGAGTTGGGGATGTAACTCAGTGGTAAGTGCCCCTGAGTTCAGTCATCAATACCACAAAAAAAGGGAACAAAACAAACTTTGTGCCATGGAAGAATTCAAAATGCTGATTACTGGCTCACATTTACTCATTCAAAACACTATCAGGACAATGCAAATGCAGCAATAATAAAATCAACAAATCAAATGTCTACTCCGTTGAAATTTAAAAACTAAACAAGTACATATGTAGTGTGTCTGATGGTAATAAGTACAATGGAGAAAAAAGAGTGCTAGAGGGCAGGGGAATTTCTGTTTTGTATTAAGAGTGGTTAGGCAAGGCCTCAATGAGAAGATGACAATTAAAAAAAAAAAAAAAACAGCAGAAGTGCAGGAGCAAGCCTTGCGATATCTGAGGGATGCTCTAAGCAGAAGTGAAGTAAATGCAAGGGCCCCAAGGCAAGAACAAGTCTGATCCGTCTGAGAAACAACTAGGAGTTTGTACATGAATGAATAAGTCTAAATTTTTATCTCCCGAGCCGTAGTTTGAACATGTAATTACCATTTTCATATCTCTATTTGGATAATAAGCATCTCAACCTGAAGTATATCCTGTAGAATTCCCTTCCTTCCTGATGAGACCTGTTCCTCCTGCAGTCCTCTCCATCTTACTTACTGGCAATCCTTCAAGTAGTTTAGGACAGAATCTTTGAAGTCTTCTTTGATTCTTAAGACCTGCTTTAAAAATCTTCAGCTAAATCCTAATGGCAAACCTTCGGAATCTCAGCACTTCATATCACCTTCACCATTACCAACTTTGTATGAGATGAGATGACTGCAGTAGACTCCTAACTGGTCTCCTTCCTCCTGCCCTCTAGAAACCACAGTGGTACATGTAAATTTGTCCTGTTATTCTTCATATTGACACCTTGAAAGAACTCCATCTCACTCAAAGTAATAGCCTTTCTGTGGCCCATGGGAGCTTAAAGATTATTCCTCTGTCTGATATCATCACTTACCACTGCTCCCTTGCTTTATATCTACATATATGATAGGTAAAACACTCTGGCAGCTCAGAGAAGAAAAGCCCAGGAACTCACAAACTCAAATCTTTTGGGGAGAAAACTCCCATGTGATCACCCCCAAGAAGTTTTTGAAGCCACTGGCCAGAAACCTTTGCTTCAAGAGTACCTTGTGTCCTATACTTTGTCACTTTGGGACTCAGGATGCTATCCAAACTGTTTTGCTTTTCTGAACTTTGTTCATGATTTTTTCAATAGCCTGCAGGGTTCCTGTGTAATGGGAATATATCCAGGACCTCCAGGGAGATCTCCAGGACCATTTTATTTTCCTTTTAATATAGTATTAAGGAATCCATGGGAAGTATATAAATCAAACTGACCACACTGGATTACATTCCTGTTGCTCTGTAAAACAACCACCACTCATCAGACAACAGTTGTTGCACATTAAAAACAACAAACGAAGGCTGGGGGTATATAGCTCAGTAGTACAGCACTTGCCTAATATGCACAAAGATCTAGCTTCAATCCCCAATGTACTCGCGACGTGCGCGCTCATGTACACACACACACACACACACACACACACAAAATGGTCTACAATGGTATAGATTTTCCCAGCTTTTGAAATTCCATGATTTTACAGCATATGATATCAAATGATTATGATTACTAACTGGCAGAGGGGAGTCAATATTTTAGATGTTTGGAATTCCTGTTTTGTGCTCAAGGAAAATGACATTTCTAAATTATAAAGGAAGAGAGAAGCACTTCATTAAAAAAATGAAAGTGTTTCATCCCCCTTCCCCACTATAAAATATAAATTGGATATAATGTCACTGTATTTTCTCTAACATTGAATTTTGTTAGCATGAGTTTAGAAAAGTAATCAAATGGACGCTCAAACAAGGGCTGTCGATTGAAAAAGCTTCATATTACTCTCCAAATTGAAAGTGAATACAAAGAAAAGAATATTTTATCCTTTTGTCCCTCCAATCGCTCTTTCCTTTTTCCCTTTCTTCTGTATAAAACCTTACAGATATTAATATAATCTGGAGTTTCCAGAAGATACTTCCCCTGCCAAATTGTGTACTTTATTAATCAGAATAAGACTGTGAAGCATGAAATACATCTTAGGGACAGCCCAAGAAATAACTCAAAATTTCTCCACTTTGGGATTCACTTTTAGAAGTGACAATTTTAAAGAAGACAATTGAGTTACCCCCAAAGAAGATAATATAGCAGTTATTTCCAGTAAGGTCTCAATTCTAACACTGATTTTTTTAAGATGATTCCTTTTACATATATATATATATATATATATATATTTTTTTTTTTTTTTTCTTTTTTTTTTTAATGTGGTGTTGGGGATCAAACTCAGGGCCTTGCCTGTGCTAAGCGAGCACTCTACTGCTGGGCTACAACCCCAGCCCCTAACACTGATTTTTGATGTATCAGAATTATCAGATAAATATGACTTAGAGCCCTGGTAAAGAACCATCTTACATTTGGATTGCATATTTAAACTCATCAAACTTATGTATCAGTTTTCTTATGTTTCCTTTCTTTGATCAATGGTCCCTCTAGAACACAAATTTTAAAATATGATTACAGATAAAAACAATTTCAAAACGTATAATGCTAGAAACCTTCTTTAAGGATATCCAAATGCATGTCAGTTTTGTTTTATTCTAAAAGCTAAATATATGCACAAATAATATCTATTTACATATATACATATATATATTTCATATAGCACTGTTAAATAGGAAGAAAGAACCCAATCCAAGCACACACACACAACACACACACACTCAACAGAAGGCAAATCCACAAAATGGAATTCTATGCAACTACTAAAAAGGAGATATTTATATATGCTGGCATAAAAACAACTTTACTAGATTGTCAGAAAATTTTAATGAATGAAAGATACAGAAACAGGTTCATAGTATGATCCCATCCTCTGGATGAAAACTCAAAACTTTTCACATAATAGTGTTAATCGCTGGGGTTGGGACTGTAGGAAAGAGAAAAACGATTTTCACTTTTCAATCTGTCTACACTGCTTGAATTTCTTCCCAGATCTTTCGTTTTGTTTTGTTTTGTGTTGCTAATGTTTTAATACAGGATCTTGTTGGGTTCCAACAATTCTCTCACCTCAGCATCCCCAGTAGCTGAAGGTACACACTGCCATGTTCCCATTTTTGTTGTTGTTATCATTTTAATGATAGGTTATGTGGTCAAAGGAGACAAAAACCATTTTGTATCCATCTTTTTACCTCTTTGTATAGCCTAAAACTAATAAATATTATACATTTAGTTTCTTTTTTAAGTAATAACAATGGAGAATTAACACATAATGATCTGATTAATTTTTTAAAACTAAAGAAGAGGGAAAGCAAGTGTTTGATTCTGCGTGTCCTATACACACTGTACAACTAGGTAAATGAACAGTTGAAGGGAAATTTTCTCTTTACAGAAGTACTGCAGCTAACAAATAAGAAACTTTGAAATGAAAATATTACTTTCCATCATTATTTAGCTTTCAATGATGTCTGCAAACATGACAAAAAAAGAAACCACTAGACATTTTAAGCCTTCTGATTAGCTTCCTGATAGAAGACAGAAGACTACATCAGCCATCTATAAAATATTCTTGAAGGGAAAAACCTGAATCTGATCAAGCTCCTCTAGAGTCAACTACCAATCAGGAAAGAAAGAAACAGGTTACAGGAAAAGAAGAATATATTAAAAGACACTATAGGGATGTAAATCAGCAATATCCAAAAACTGAAAATTTTATAGGATAAGTACTTTCTGAAGCAGATTACAAAAGGGAAAAGAAAGACACAAAAAGAAAAATCCATAAATCAGGGTTTCTCAACAAGAACACATTTGGCCATTTTGCACCAGGCCCACAAGTGCATGTTCAGCAGCACCCTCACCTATTAGAGCCAGCAGTAATCACCCTCTGCCTCAAGTTAAAAATGTTTCTAGACATTGCCAATGCTCCCTGGGGGACAAAACTGGTTACCTAAAAGCATATTATACTATTCTACTTCTGGGTTGTTGTTGTTTTTTTTAATTTTCTCCAATAGCATTCAGTAAATGATAAACCAGCCCCAGAATGAATCTTCAGAACTTTCATCTTAAATCCCTGTCACAAAATACAGGCTTACAAAACACTCTGTAGTGTGGGGGAAGGGCGGGTGGGAAGGATTAAAAGAAATTGCTGGGGGCTGGGATGTGGCTCAAGCGGTAGCGCGGCGTGCGGCGCGGGTTCGATCCTCAGCACCACATACAAACAAAGATGTTGTGTCCGCCGATAACTAAAAAAATAAAAATATTAAAATTCTTTAAAAAAAAAAAAAAAGAAAGAAATTGCTGCTTTAAGGAAATTCCTGGTCATTTATGCTTTGGGGACTCCTATTATATTCATTTGCTTGCTCAGTGTTTCTTTATTCCTCTAAGTCACTTATGTCAGTTTTGTTTTATTCTAAAAACTATCAAAGGCAGTGATCTTTTTAAATTTAGATACAGGATAATATCTTTAAATTTAGGTACAGAGCATCCATAAGGTACAATTTAAATATCCAATAGTGAATCAAGTAGTTAAGACTATTTACCCAAGAGCCTATTCTTCATAGCAGCTACTGACAAGTTACACTTAAAATCATTATATTATCAGACCTAAGGAAAAAGGTATATGGGTTGTCTCCACGGATGCTTAAGCAGTCTTTGACAAAATTCAGCATCCATTTATGACAAAAACACAGGAAGGAAGCAAGGAAGGAAGGGAGGGAGGGAGGGAAGGAGAGAAGGAAGGAGGGAGGAAGGAGGGAAGAAAGCAGAAGAACTTTCCTTATATGAAAAAAAAAAAATCAGTCCTAAAGTTAGTATCTTCTTTCATCAGGACATAGAAGCATGTCCACTAAGACCAGGAACAGAACTATCTCTGTCAATACCCAACTCTGAACTAGTGATGTAGCCTGTGAAATTATTAAAGAGAAATCAGAGGCAGAATAAACTGGTAAAATCACCTCTATTTGCATATGATATGAACTTCTGGCAAACTAGTTAGTTATAATGATTTAACTAACTTAATTCTTTTAGTAAGACAACAAGATACAAAAGTAACATTAAAAAAGCAATATTCTGCATATATACAAACAATAACCAATAATAAACAAACTGTAGAGAAAATGCCATTTACAACAGTAAACAAGGAAAATTAAATATTTAGGAGTAAACTTAACAAGAAATGAGCAAAATATATAAAAAGAAGGATTTTTTAAAATACCTGAAAGATACAAAAGTAGATATAAAGAGAGATATCCCTATTCTGGGAGAGAATGATTCAATATCATAAAAATGTCAGTTCTCACTGTTAATTTAAAATTTTAATATAATCCCAATAAAAATATCTATAAACTTTTTAATAAAATTGGATAGATTGATACTAAAGTTCCTACAGAAAAAGAAATCTGCAAGAATAGCCAGAAAAACACTGAAAAAAACATTAACTATAAGAACAAGACTGATCTTACCAGAGTTAAAACATTCTATAAAAGCCTCTGTAATTAAAATAATATGATACTGGCCAGGTGTGGTGGCGTATGCCTTTAATCCCAGCAGCTTGGAGGCTGAGATAGGAGGATCTTGAGTTCAAAGCCAGCCTCACCAAAAGAGAGGCGCTATGCAACTCAGTGAGACCCTGTCTCTAAATAAAATATAAAATAAGGTTGGAGATGTGGCTCAATGGTCAAGTGCCCCTGAGTTCAATCCCCAGTACCCAGAAAAAAAAAAAAATTGTGACGCTGGTACATGAATGGACAGACTGGTAGAACAGACTAGAAAGCATGGAATTTTGGGTCACAAACACACACACACACACACACACACACTTTTGGCATATCAAATCACTGGAGCAAATATGAACTTTTCAATAAACAGTGCTGGAACAACTGGATATTTGTTTAGAAAAAAATAAAATCATATTTCTATTTTGTACCATATACAAGAAGAAAATCCAAATGAATCAGGATCTAAATTTAAGAAACAAAACCATACATATACTATTGAAAAAAAATGGATAAAATTCTCTTTCTCCTTGGTGTAGAGAAAGGATTGCTAATTATGACTCAAAATCCAGAGCCAATTAAAATAAACAGTTGACAACACTCTGGTTTTTCTTTAAATCATATCTTTCACCTTTTACTAAAAGAAAAAAATTGATAAATATGACTACATAACTATTTTTAAAAATTATGTGGCAAAGGGGTTGGGGTTGTGTCTCAATGGTAGAGTGCTTGCCTAGTATGCAGTGAGGCACTGGATTCAATCCCTGGCACCACATAAAAATAAAACATGTAAAATAAAGGTACTGTGTCCATCTACAACTAAAAATATATTTTTTAAAAAAATTATGTGGCAGGAAAAAAATCACCATAAACAAAACCAAAAGACAAGTAAAAAGTGGGAGAGAATATTTAGAACACATCACAAAGGGTTAATATCTCTAATACATAAAGAGCTCTTAAAAAGTGGGGAAAAGGACCAAAAACCTGACAGAATCAGAAATCAATGTAAACAAATGATTCTAAAAGAGGCTCTAAAACATGAAAAATGTTCAAACTCACTTATAATGCCTATTAAAACACAGATACCATAAATTGAAAAAGATTTTAAACAGGACAGCATCCTGATGGCAAGGATGTGGATAAAGAGGCATTCTTATACACTGTTGGTGGGAATGCAAACTAGTCCAACCATTCTGGAAAGAAACCTAGTAATCCTAATAAAACAATGTTGCAAATATCTTTTAACCAAATAATCCCACTTTAAGCAATCTAACTAAAGATATACTTCCAACAATATGAAAATGCATACACACAAATTATTCATTGCAGAATTGTTTGTGACTGCAAAATACCATAAATTTCAATGCCCATATACAAGAGAGTGATCATAAATAAGACATGGTACATCCACACAAAGGAGTACTATACAGAGATAAAGATCTCTATGAACTGACATGAAGTAATTTCCAGTATATATAATTTAAAAAGGCGGGGAGAGTACAAAAAAGCATTTATAATATTCTATCCTTCAGGTAAAGAAAGAAGATAAAATACATAAGCCTCTGCTTGTTTGTGGGAAAAACAAACTAAAAGCACAAGGGGTGGTGGGGGTGCAGCCCAATGGTAAAGCACTTGCCTAACATGTGCAAGGTCCTGGGTTTGGTCCATAGCATCATAAAATATAAAATTAAATAAATAACCAAACATAAACAGGGTTTAGTAGCAGATGGTGGACTTAGCATTCATAAAGCCCTGTATTCAATCCCCTGCACCAAAAAATAAGTTAAAGACAACAATCAAAACACACACACACACACACACACACACACACACACACACACACGATAAACCAGAAGCTAAAGGGACTGATCACTTAAAGATGTGAATGAGAAAGTGTAGAAAAAAGAATGAGAAAGTCATAGGAGGGACAAAGTGGGAGTGACATTTCTCTGTATACCTTTCATAAAACCATAATTTTATGAATCAACAATTACAACCAATTACAATGTGGGAAGAATCAAACTGCAATATAAACAGTAATAAACAAACCTAGATATGTTACAATAAAAATGACAGCACACCACAGTAGGGGAGAAAAGAATTAATCTAAGAACTGTGGAAAACAGTATTTTGACTGGATAGCATAAGGTTAAAGATAAAAAGAACTATATAAAAACACTGTAATACCTAGAAAATTTGTTTCTCACAGTGGGATGGGTTAACAATTCTAGGGTTACTTTATGTATTCACTGGGATTCAACAAATATATTTATCATGGATAATGAGAGTTGAGTTTCTCACTGTTGGACAAAAAAGTTACAAGTAGGGAAAAGGAAAAGACTAAAATAAACCCTGTGCTGTTGGACTAAAATCAAAGGTATCATTATGAAAATCTGTGGTTTTCACCATACACAGATACAGAAACAAACACAGATGTCCATGTATGTGGATGATTAGTGTATTTCCTAGCTCTGTCTACTGAGTATACCTAGAAGCAATGAGCCTGCCTAGTGCCAAACAGCCATCAGTTTCTAAACATGATTTTCCAATAAAAGGAACCAGAGTTCACACAAATACACACACACACACACACACACAAATACAAGTTATTATTAACTCACACTATAATTAATGAGGAAAGTAACATTTTTATTAACAGAAAAGTAAGTAAAGACTGGCACAGTGGCATACACTTGTAATCCCAGGTAATCATAAAGCTAAAGCAGGAGGATCACAAGTTCGAAGCCAGCATAGGCAACTTAACAAGACCTTATCTCAAAATAAAATAAAAAGGGTTGGGGATGTTGCTCAGTCATAGAGTACTTGCCTACTATGTGTGAAGCCCCAGTTCAATCCTCACTACCTCAAGAGGGAAAAAAAAAAATAAAGGATCACTATAATAATAAAATGTAACTTCCAAAAAGAACCAAAAACTTGGTAGCTAGCAGCTGTGAGATCAGCACCCGCCAGCTGTTCAAAAGCTGTGCAAATTATCTTGGAGTTTAAATTGCTAGAATCAACCAAAGCATGCTTTATAATCAAACTGCTCTACACCTGTTCTTATTCTCAAGCCCCCACTTCAAATCTTCAAAAATAAAAGCATTCCTCCCCTTGGATGATCAGAAAGCTCAATTTCAAATCTAAAAACACAGGATATAAGAGGATAACAAGCAGAAATCTGCCCCAAACTAATGGTTTAAAAAAAAAAAAAAAAAAAGTGCTTGATGAGAAAACTCTTATGTTCCCTATTACCCCTATTATAAACTATCTTAACAAAAAGAAGAAGTTGGAAAGTTCAATAAATGGACACTTTGTTTTATTATGGGGAGATATGTTCATTTAGTGAGTTTATAATACTAACACTAAAAGATGTCATTATTTAAGAACAAATGTCTATAAAACAAATTTTTAAAATAATTCCAACTCCCAACTAATTTTAAAATATCAAATACACTCTAATAAGAAATCCATTTATAACAAAAATGAAAGCAAAGTTAAATCTGAAAATGTTTCAAATATTATATAAATATTTTGTCCCTAAAGCAGTAATACATTTTTAGATATTTATACTGAAGAACATAATTCTTAAAAAGAACCAAAAAAGTAAGAGGTTGCCAGGCATGGTAGCACAGGCCAGTAATCTCAAGATCACAAGTTCAAAGACAACCTCAGCAACTTGGCAAGGCCCTAAGCAACTTATCAAGACCCTGTCTTAAAACAAAACATAAAAAGGGCTGGGGATGTTAAGTGACCCTGGGTCAATCCCTGGTACCAAAAAAAAAAAAAAGAAAGAGGTTTCTAGGCATCTCTCTCTGGAACCCTGTCAAATGTCAAATCTGTTCTATCTGCACACCCTCAAGACAGAAACAAAACCACTTCCATCTAGTTGTTTTCCTGAGTCTGGGTACTACCCAGGAGCAGAGGATACCCAGGACAGCTACTAGTTGAGCCATGAGCTCTGCACTTAGCCACTGCAATGCTCTCACCTTCTAGCTTTGCACCCCAGGGAAGTTACTGAACTCTCTAACCCTCAGTTTCCTCATCTGTAAAATGGGATAATTCTGACATTTATCCAACAAGGCAAATGTGAGAATTAGATGAGTTAATTAAACATGTAATGTAATTAGAACAGTATTTAGCACTTGATAAAACATTTGGTAAGTGTTCAAGTGAGTTTCTGTGGTTCTGTAGGGCAAGTACCTAAGAAAGCCCCACCCAATTCTTCTACCCATGAATTAAGTCCTTCATTCATTCAAGCTGCAGAAATAAACATCAACACAAGACATTTGTAAATTACCAAAACCTACTAAAACATTGCAGAGCATCTGTCACTTGGATTATTACAATAGCCTTCTTACTGGTATCTTGGCCTTTACCTTTGCCTTCTTCCAGTCTATTCTCCAAGCAGGCATAATCAGCTTGAGATGCTATACATGCTAGGCATGCACTCTACCACTGAGCTATGCGCCCAAACTAAGAATGCTTCTTTTTTTGGGCGCATAGCTCAGT
>NW_026000164.1:11321135-11326611 GCF_001458135.2 Marmota marmota marmota | reverse complement strand
GGGGGGCGGCATTTATTGGGGACTGAACTCAGAGGCACTCAACCATGGAGCTACATCCCAGCCCTGTTTTGTATTTTATTTAGAGACAGGGTCTCACTGAGTTGCTTAGTACCTCACTGTTGCTGAGTTGGCTTTGAACTTGCAATCCTCCTGCCTCCATCTCCCAAGACGCTGGGATTAGAGTCATGCATCACCACGCCAGGCAAGACTGACTCTTTTAAAGATTATGTCAGCTCAGTTACTCCTCCACTCAGATCAAATCTTTACTTAGAATAAAATCCAAAATACTAGTCCTGGCCTATGAGACCCAACAATGACCCCCATATCCCTCCACATGAGTGTTCTTGTTCTTCCTGTAAAATGACAAGCATGGCTCACCCTCAGGACCCTGAACTTCTTTTTCCTTTGGCCTGGCATTCTTGAGCTCAAATGTCTCCTCAGGGCTTTCCATAATCACACCAGATGAAAGTAGCATCAGTACTACTCTATCTCTCTCTGTTCCCAGCTCAATTTTTCTTCACAGCACTCTGCGCTGCTCATTTGCCATATGCATTTGTTTACCTCTCCTGCACCCCAATAGAATATATAACCAGAGAGCAAGGACTTTGTTCTGCTCATTGCTATATTCCTAGCACCAAGAGAAGAGCCTGGTATACAACAAACTAGACCAAAGTCAACATTATACTTAAATGATAAAACACAAGAACAAAAACCAAAATTACAAAATACTAGACATCAGCTACTAAATTGGCAAATTTTTAATTTTTACAACTGTTTAGTGGGCTGGGCTCAGTGGTAGAGTACTTGCCTAGCAAGTATGAGGCACTGGGTTCAATTTTCAGCACCCCATATAAATATATAAATAAATAAAATAAAAATAAATATAATAAATAAAGGTCCATATAAATAAATAAAATATAAATATATAATAAAATAAATATAAATATAAATAAATAAAATAAAGGTCCATCAACAACTTTTTAGTGATTAAAATATACTTCAAACATTAAAATAAAAGGTTTCTTTTTAAATCCTCGGTGCACAGAAAACTCATATTTTCAGATCCATACACAGGTAACCAGTACTCAAGAGGAAGACACAAAACATTCCCTGTACCCAAGAAGTTCCCTCTCAGCCAATAACCCCCAGAAAACATAAACACTCTCTGGCTTCTATCCTTCAATTATACCTGTACTTGAATTTCACAAAAATGTGCCTGGCTTCTTCTGTTCCATTTTACATCTCTGACATTCATCCACAATGGTGCATACATCAATAAAGTATTCTTTTATATTGCTGAGTAGCATTCCACTCTATGAATATATTACAATTTATCCAAACTACTGTTGGTGATATTTATGTTGTTCCAGTTCAGGGACTGCTGTAAGTAGTTGGTAGGCTTTTTTTTTTTTTTTTTAAGTTACTGATGGACTTTTTTTTTTTAAGTGGTGCTGAGGATCAAACACAGTGCCTCACACATGCTAGGCAAGTGCTCTACCACTGAGCATACCCCAGCCGTATGAATAATTTTGGATATTTCTTTTGGTGAGAATATTCACTTATCCACAGAGCAGCAAAGTTTCTATTTGTTTTCAGGGTAAAAATGAATAACACCTTAGATTGGTAAGGAGGCAAGGAACCAGAAGGTGGGCGCTGCTGATGAGAACATAAATTGGAATAACCTTTTTAGAAGACAATCTGGTAGTAGACACAGAAAATCTAAAAACATCTGTACCTTCTGACCAAAAATTCTAGCTCAAGGAAAACTCTTATTGAGAACTTAAACATGCCAGGTCTTCTTCTAAGTGTTTCATGTGTATTGACTATCTGGTTTACTCTACAGAATAGAGATACCCACAATAATTTCTTAAAAATATGTCAATCATACCATTAATAAATACAAGAAAGTAGTAAAGCAATTGTTAAAAAGGGAATGATTTTCAAGCATATAGTACTTTCATGGAATTAAATACTATGCTATCACTAAAAAGGTTTTCAAAGAAGATTAAAGATATAGGGAAAGTACACGTTAATGGAAAATTTAGTTAACAACAGAATGCATAAAACAAATACCAATTTTTTAAAAAAAGGATATACATGCCAGGCACAGTGCAATATGCCTATAATTCTAGCTACTCAAGTAGAATTGCAAGTTCAATTCTTAAAATAAAAAATAAAAAAGGGTTGGGGATGTAAAGTGTCCCTGAATTCAATCTGGGGTGTGGTGAGGAAGAATATACCTAGAAACATACCTCAAATATTAAAAATAGAGGTTATCTCTGGAAGACATGGCCCTTTGTATTACTTTTCAATTTTCCCAAATTACTTTTAGAAATAAAAAGAATATGAGATTTTAAAAATCAATAAACAAACTTTTTTAGTTTGGGGCTGAGTTTGGGGTTCAGTGGTAGAGTGCTTGTCTCGCACATGTGAAGCACTGGGTTCAATCCTCAGCACCACATAAAAATAATAAAGTCATGTCCATCTACAACTAAAAACACATTTTTTAAAAAAAAATGTTTGATTTTAATGGGAACACAGCAGACACTCTAAGACAATTTACTTAGGGCAGTGATACAGTTTTTCATGGGATGATGTCAAAGTGCTATAGAAAGTCATGGAGCCTGAAGATTAGAGAGTGAGGCATTATCAGGAAGAACCTCCATTGTTCTACTTCCACCCAGGACTTGGAAAGGAAGAATTTCATCTCTAGGTTGGAAGGAACTTTCCCAGGAAAGCTAGGGTAGCAATTATACACCACACCATACCTGGTGAGTGTTCTTTCTTCCATTCTCTTGCAAAAAGGCCTGGGTGGATGAAGGGATGGGAACTCCTGAACACCAAGGATGCACACCCAGACCTGGAAGAAGTTGTTCCATTCCCCCTGCAGCCTTGCTGAAAAACATCAAGGAAGGACCTTTCTTCCATCAGAAGAAACTAAGACAACTTTTCAGATTTCTGAGTATCAGAAACTCCAAGCAGGATGAATCAAAATTTATACTGATTCACTGACTCCTTAAATTTAAAAAGTTCTTTTATTTAAAGAAATAAAACTATCGGGGCTGGGGATGTGGCTCAAGTGGTAGCGCGCTCGCCTGGCATGCGTGCGGCCCGGGTTCGATCCTCAGCACCACATACAAACAAAGATGTTGTGTCCGCCGAAAACTAAAAAATAAATATTAAAAAAATTCTCTCTCTCTCTCTCTCTCTCTTTAAAAAAAAAGAAAAAGAAATAAAACTATCAAAAAATTGTCCAGATAAAGGCAATTCTCTGTATCCAACTTCTTACTCCCCTGCTTTCTCCTCTGCTGATGCCACTTCTGTAAACTATAAGACATCTGAGCATGGGTATTGAAGATATACCTTAGTCTTTTGGGTGCCAATTCTCTTATATTTGCTTAATAATTAGTAGATAAGAAAGAGTCTGGGGCTGGGGTTGTGGCTCAGCGGTAGAGTGCTCCTATACTGCATGTGAGGCCCTTGGTTCAATCCTTAGCACCATATAGAAATAAACAAATAAAACAAAGGTATTGTGTCCAATTATAACTAAAAAATAAATATCTTTTAAAAAACAAGAAAGTCTGATGTGTTAAAATATATGTGTGTATGTATATGTATGTATATATATACATATATATGTGTATATATACATATATATGTATATGTGTGTGTGTGTGTGTGTGTATATATATATATATATATATATATATATATAAAGTTTCATGGTACACTAAACAGTGGAGTAAATACTGAGCCCAGGACCAGGCACAGTGGCACACACCTGTAACCCCAGCTGAGAAAGGAGGATCACAAGTTCAAAGACAGCCTCAGCAAAGGTGAAGCACTAAGCAACTCAGTGAGACCCTGACTCTAAATAAAATACAAAACAGGGCTGGGGCTGGGGCTCGGGCTCAGTGGTAGAGTGCCCTGAGTTCAATCCCCAATACCAAAAAACAAAAAACAAAAAAACTACTGAGCCCAAGAAAATTACATAGATCCTAAATTACCAATAATTTAATTCATTATTTTTTTAATTCTTAAGAATTAAACTTACTAAAAAAGTTTGAAAGGCAGGAAATATCAGTAAATTTTCTAACTTTTGAATCTGAATAACATTAAAGTTTCAATTATTGGTGGTCACAAAGACCTTGGGCTCAAAAAGTACTATTTTAGGGTCACTTTCACAAACATGAAGTCACACACATGTGACAAAGCAGAGGACACCTGTTTTGGCCTCTCTGTGTCTCATTCACATATGTCCTCTTTATTTCCTGTTCAATTTCTCCTGTTTACAAATGTGAACTTACACATGTAACAAAAAGTTCTCCAGAAAATACCTGAAGCTTGTCGGGTATAGTATTAGGTTATCTAAATTAAGATTTAAAAAGCTCTAGTCTAAAATTTACTACCCATCAAATCTCTATATTGCATAGTGGAGCAAGTTTCTTATGCAGCTTAAAGAGCCTCAATTTCAAAAAACAGTTCATTGAAAACAAACATTTACATAATCACTATGGATTCTAATTCTTATTCTATACAGAACTTACATGCTTGGATTATTCTCTATTCTGGTTGCTTAGAACATTTTACAAACAAAGGATGTAGAGTTAGAACTGGAAAGATTTTATATCTTCAAATTTAACTTTTATATATAATCAAAATATAGGAAATATAATCAAAATATAGGAAAATCAAAATATAGGAAAACGTCAGTTTAAACTTAAAAAAAATGTATGGATAGTTTACTCTTAATCACAAGTGCCAAAACTGCAATAATATTCCTCCACCATTTATCAGACTCTTTAAGAGATTGCCTTATACAAAATGAGGATGCTGCCCTTCTTCTAAAGTGACAATGTGTTGTCTTGTTTTCTGTCGCCAGAATCCTCTAACCTGGTTAAGTAAAACTAAGTGTACTTCAAAATTAAGTAAACTATACCTAGAACTCAACGCCGAAAAGAACCTTGTAATTTAAATGGTTTTCTCTCGCCGGACCAGTAGAGGGAGACTAAGACATCTGGCCTGGTCGTGCACTGTTTCTGTAAAATTGGGGAGGGGGGAGCGGAGGCTGTATTTAAATGTCCTGCTGTCAATCAAAGGACACTTCCTACAATCACAGTCACCATAACAGCTACTACTCGCGAGCGTGCTCTCGCCAAGATACACCACCCAACGGTGCCTAGGAAACCGGCTTCACCTAAAGGTGACCGCAGGCTTTGCCACAACACCCAAATAAGGACTTTGGGAGCCCAACCTCAACTAGTTTCTTTGTTTAAATGCCTACGAATCCTCCCACGCCGGAGTCAAGAGGCTGTGGCGCCGCCCTTTATTAGCCTCACACTTTGATTACAAAACACACGAGTCGGCGGCCTGGCTGCGGAGGCGGCCCGAGCTCTCACAAACGTCAAACCCGAGGCTCGGCGCAATCAGAGGGCAACGTCCGCCACCGCCGCCGCAGCCGCCCCAAAGTTGGACG
>NW_026000164.1:11315965-11320311 GCF_001458135.2 Marmota marmota marmota | reverse complement strand
GAGGCGGCGTCAGGACACGCGCAGCGGCATCGGGCGCGCGGCTGCGGAAGAAGGAGGACGGCGGGCGCGTGCGAGGCGCCGGCTTCGTTATATCTGAGTGGAAGCCGAGGTCGGGGGAAGTTCCTACCGAGTGAAGAAGGGCAGATGTTGCGTCTGTGTTCTGAGACGCGGAAGCTAGGAAGTTTCGGCCCGCTAGTGTCGCCTCGCCACCAGGGCAATCTGAGATCAATTAGCGGCCGCCCACGGGTGACGGGAGATGCTGCCCCGCGTCCTGTGGGGGGGCCCAGCCGAGGTGACTCGCCGGGCGGCTGTGTTCTTCCGAAGTGGAGGGACGCGCGGTGCAGTCCAAACTTCGGGAAGTGTCGTCCCCGAATTCCCGGCGAGCAGCTAGAAAATAGGAGTGTTGATGGGGCTGCTGTTGGGTAGAGGGTTGTCCCCAAGAGGAATTCATTAATGTCTGTCACCGAAGGAACCAGCCCTGGCATGGGGCTGTTGGCGAAAGGAATGGAGGAGAACCTGCGTGTTTATAAGTAACCTGTCTGAACTTTAAATGCTCCCAATTCCCCAGTTGGGAAGCTCGATATAAAATTCGAAATGACTTCCCTGCGAAGAGAAATAGTACAAAAAGTGGCTCTGACAGTGCTCAGTGCATCATGGGCCATGTATTAATATTTTTGAAGGATGCAATTGAGAGCCAAATGTAAGATGATAAAATGAAGGACTAAAGCAGTTCAAGGGTGGGGCTAGGGAAGAACAGAGGTGCTCTGGTTTAGACCGAGGGGAGTGAAGGGAAGGGAGGGGCACGGGGAAGGAAGGAGAGTGGAATGTATCGGACATCATATGATTACACGATAGCTGAAATTCCACATCATGTACAACCAGAAGAATGAGGAGTTAAACTCCATTTATGTGTGATGTCAAAATGTATTCTACTGTCATTATAAATAATTAGAACCAAAAAAGAAAAAATAAGCAGTTTACAGGGCTGGGGTTGTGGCTCAGCGGTAGAGCGCTTGCCTAGCATGTGCGTGCGAGGCGCTGGATTCGATCTTCAGCACCACATAAAAATAAATAAAGGTGTTGTGTCCAACTACAGCTGTGTGTGTGTGTGTGTGTGTGTATAGCAGTTAACAAATGTTGATTTTACAAAGATTGCCTTGGAAGTATAAATATGAGAATTGAAAGGGATTTTTTTTTTAGAGAGAGAGAATGTTTTAATATTTATTTTTTAGTTTTCGGTGGACACAACATCTTTATTTTTATGTGGTGCTGAGGATCCAACCCAGCGCCCCGCGCATGCCAGGCGAGCGCCACATCCCCAGCCCATGTTAAGAACTTTTGAACGGAATATTTCTGCAGAATTTCTGTAGGCCTATCACTAGGAAAAAAAACTAAGTAACTTTTAATAGGGAACTATGGAGGGTGGTCCATCTCACTCCCGCAGGCAGAGACTCACTAATCTATTCTCACCTCCTTTTCATAGTTGGGGTAAGCAAGTAACTTGCCTGAAGTCTCACAGATACAGTTGAAACTACAATTCTTTTTCTACTGCACCAATGTTTGTCACATATATCATTGTAGGAAAAGAAAAACACAGAAATTATAGTTGACCACAAACTGAATTAGTGTGAAACATTTCTACTGGAGGAAAAAAAAAAGTACTATACTTTTGCATTTGGTCAGAGATACCATAGATAGGTGGAGTGGAAAGAGCCCTCCCTACATTTAGAGCCTGCTTTATAAAGGATGTGCGACTTTGGGAAGTCACTCCATCCCTCTTGAACTAGATCCCTGAAGATATGTTAAAGAAAAATTACAGATAATAATTATATTTTTATAGTTGTTGATGGACCTTTATTTTATTTATTTTACATGTGGTGCTGAGAATCAAACCCAATGCTAGGCAAGTGCTCTACCACTAAGCCACAACCCTAGCCCACCTTCCCTAATTATTTCACTGAAGTTTTACAAAAAGCAAAAGAGAATTTTTTTATTTTTATTTTTTATTTTATTTAAAGACAGGGTCTCACAGAGTTGTTTAGCACCTTGCTAAATTGCTGAGGATGGCTTTGAATTCACGATCCTCCTGCCGCCTTCTTCCGAGCCGGTGGGATTACAGGTGTGCCGTCCGCCCAGCAAGAGAATATATATTTTTTTAATTTTTTAATACTTATTTATTAGTTTTCGGCGGACACAACATCTTTGTATGTGGTGCTGAGGATCGAACCCGGGCCGCACGCATGCCAGGCGAGCCCGCTACCGCTTGAGCCACATCCCAGCCCCAAGAGAATATATTTTTAATTTTATATTTTGTAGAGGGTGTGTGCAGTCAGGGGACCACACAGCATAATCAGTGAAGGGGAGACAGCCAGAGCTATGATAGAGTCTGAGGAGTGCATACATGAACAAAAATGCCTGGTGTGAGGTGTTCTCTGGAAGCTAACTGCCTTTGAGAGGGCAGCATAGAGGGGCAGTGGTTTGTAGAGAGCAACTGAGCAGAGCAGGAGGCTGCTGCAGCAAGACATGGTCATGTAGCGAGGCTTGATCAAATAACTGAATATGTTAAGGAAAATAGCCAGATTTCTCATTGTTGAGGAAACGAATTGCAAATATGGAAAGGTAAAACAAGAAAACCTTTCCATGGACTAGGAATGGTGGTACCAATCTATTTGTAGAAATAGGTACTGGGTACATAAGTACACACATTCTCTTTCCTTTGTCAGGATCCAGGAGTGAATCCACAAAACAATTAGTACAACTAGCCCAGACCTCGGCTTCTAAGTACCATTCTCCACTTTTCCTCTTGGTAAAATAGTTGATTCCAGAACTGAAGAAGTGAAGATATGAGCCCGAAGCCTCTAGTCGTGCTATGAACATGCTCAAAGAATAATGGGGCACATCAGAAGGGAACAGGCCAGCTTTTAAGTGGCCAACTTGAGAACAAATGAGCTTAAAAACAATATATATAAAATACTATACATTGAATAGTAAAAGCATACAGATGTAAATAAATATATAAACTGGAAGTTTGATAAGGATTTGGATATATACATAGTTTTAAAATATCTCCCCACAGAATTCTTAATAATTATAGGGGAAACTACAGAAAATCTACAGTGTGGAAAACCAGACATCATCTTAATCAAGTAATCAAGTGCTTTCAAAAAGGGAAAAACTGAAATCACATTCCATCTGATGGAAAAGTACTAGCAACCCTCCTCTGCATTTCTGCCCAGTCTACTTAATTGAGTCTCCAGTTTGGAAATGCAGCTAGTTTTAAAGGTATATGAAGAGAGCAGTAAAGAATATAAACACTGTAAGGCACACAGATCTGCCAAGAAGGTTAAAGAAAGTGTAAATACAAATATTTGACTTTGAGAACAAAGGGATAAAGGCTACAATTCTGGATAATGCAAAATATCCATAATAACCAAACTCATGGGTTTGGATTCCACAACCTACTATCTCTTATGACAGCTTATGCTTGGGTTTTAGTTTTCTCATTTTAATGGGGATGATAATATTTTCCTCACAGGTTGCCTGCATTAAATGAGAGAACAAATTGCTGAGCACAGTTCTTAGCACATCATAAGCCATATAGCTGCTAACTATAGTTATGAATAATCATTTTTACTTGTTTATTAAAGACCAAACACCCTTTTTGCCTCTGATGCTTTCCATGGCGCCTATGAAAAACCTTGTGGCAAAGGGTGGGAAAAAAAAGAAGAAGAAGAAGAAGCATGTTATAAAGTTCACCTTTGAATGCACCCATCCTGCGCAGAAGATGGAATCATGGACACTGCCAGTTTTGAGCAGCTTCTCCAAGACAGAATTGAATAGAAAAGCTGTGAATCTCTGTGGGGTGGTTATGACCATCGAAAAAAGCAAGAGCAAGATCATTGTAACACCTAAAGTGGCTTTTTCCAAAAGTTATTTGAAATATCTCACCCAAAAAAAAAAAAAAAAAACATGAAGACTAGTCTACATGACTGGTTGCACACAGTCACTAAATGCAGAGAGTTATGAATTACATTAACCTATTAATCTATTAATTAGATTAACCAGGATGAAGAAAAGGAGGGAGATGAGGATTAAAACTTTTTTATTTGAAATATTTTGTAAGAGTTCTTGAATAAAACTTGGGAACCAAAAATAAAATAAAAAAGACTGTAGACAGCTTAGAAAATTAGGATAAAGAAAAAGAGAGGATGGGGACATAGCTCATTGGTACAGTGTTTGCCTTGCATGCACAAAGCCCTGGGCTCAATTCCTAGCACCACCAAAAGAAGAGAGAGAGAGAGAGAGAGAGAGAGAGAGAGAGAGAGAGAGAGAGAGAGAGAGAGAGA
>NW_026000164.1:11273879-11315715 GCF_001458135.2 Marmota marmota marmota | reverse complement strand
AGAGAGAGAGAGAGAGAGAGAGAGAGAGAGAGAGAGAGAGAGAGAGAGAGAGAGAATGAATGAGAACACACTAGGAGAGCATAAGAAAGAAAATATTTTGCAGAAAGGCACCCAGACCCATACCAGTGTTGACTGAAAAATGACTATGGGATTTCCTCCACCTTTCTCCTTTGTGTACCTGCAATAGATCTCTATTCACATCAGATCTAAGCTATTTTATCTGTTTGATTTTAATACTCTACTTGTCCCTAAAACCTTATTTCTTCAACAAGGAATTTTTGTTTCAACCCAGAAATCCTTCTTCCTGTTACTACCAATACTTGTCTACCTCCATAGTGCCTGTTCCTTCTCTTCCATGGAAAACAAACTTTGGGGATACTACATTGAATCATTGGCATGCATTGTGGTGGATCTAAGTGTCCCTCAAAGGCCTATATTCGAAAGACGTGGTCATCAGCTTGTGGTGCTACTGGGAGGTAATGGAACCTTGAAGAGGTGGGACCTAGTTGGGAGAGTTAAATCATTGAGGGTGTGCCCTTGAAGGGGATACTGGAACCATGGTCCCTTCCCCTCCCTCTGCTTCCTGACCTCCATGAGGTGAACAGGCTTCCTCAGCCATGATTTACTACCTTGCCACAGGCCCAAATGCAACAGGGCTTATTGACTATGGAACACTGAAAGTGTGAGCCAAAATAAACCTTGTAAGTTGATTGTCTCAGGTATTTTGACACAGTAATAGAAAACTAATACAACATGCATTAAATGACAGTTATTTGTTTTTGTGTAGCACTTCATACTACTTGATCCTCATAATATATAGCCTATTCATCTTGTTAACTAGAGGAAAGAGGCTGCCTACAGTTGTATAGAAAAAAAAAATTAGGAAATTTTATTTTACTGAGCTGGAGGGAAGAGGATAATGTCTGGATTGAAAATATTGCCCAGGGGGAGTAGATCTTGAGGAGGAAGTATTTCATTGGTCCTGGGAAAAAGGAAAGCAGAATCACAGTGGAGAAAGTAGGACCCCAAACTCAAAATTCAGCAGCTTCATTGATGGTCAACCTAGTTGTCTTTGCTTCTACCGAGAAGATAAAAATTTTACACTAATGCCGGCCATGGTGGTGCACACCTGTAATCCCAGTGGCTGGGAGACAGAGGCAGGAGGATCACGAGTTCAAAGCCAGCCTCAGAAAAAGTGAGGAACTAAGCAACTCAGTGAGACCCTGTCTCTAATAAAATGCAAAATAGATCTGGGGATGTGGCTCAGTGGTTGAGTACCCCTGACTTCAATCCCTAGTACCAAAAAAGAAAGAAAAAGAAAATTTACACTAATAGCTCTAACAGCTCAAGATTAAGATATTATTAAAAGAAGACTATCAACATGTTCAATATGTTCAATCTAAGTGAGAATATAAGAATAAAACAGTTATGAGAAAGAAATATAGGTGAAGACAAAGTAAATAAGTGACATTAGTAAGGAAATGTATAAAATATGTAGCCTGGCATTATACATCTCAGTATGAGGTTCACAGCATCACAAAGAATTCTTACCAGAAATGTTTAACCTGAATGCAATTGATCCTTTAGACTTAACTTCCAGTTTACAGAAATTCAGGAAAGAGGGCAACAAGTTGTATGAAACCACAAACAAGACAAATCCAAAATGTGAAATATTCCACAAGACTTAGTTTATTTTCAAAAGTTATATGTGTGTGTGCACATGCACGCGCACAGGAACTCATATATGATAAGCACATTAAAGTTGTTAACAACAACAACCAAAAAGACAGGAGCAGGGAGGAACAAAATAAGTCTTAAGAAACAAAATCAAATACAATCCATGATTCTGATTATAAAAAAAGTCTACATTAAAAACAATTTGGGGGATACATGAAAATTTTTAATATAACTTGGAATTAGGTAGTATTAAGGAAATATTCACAGTAATGTGGTTTTATTTTTAGGACACATGTGCTGAGATTTTTAAAGGGGAAGCATGATGTCAGCACTTGCTTTGAAAGATTCAGCCCAAAAAAGTAGGAGCAAGAGAAAGAGAGAGAGGTGAAGCAAGTACAATACCACTAACATTTGCTAAATCTAGGTCCTAATTAAGAAATTAGCATTAAACCAAAAGGGGTTTGAAATTTTAGTTTTGTTTTTTAATTGCACAAAAGCTGTGAAATACCACTGACTATGTTTCCTCATAGTATAGGAGTTCGGAATTGCTAGTTATCTTTTGCTTAAATATTAAAATGTAGTAATAATGTGTAATCATCCTTACTATTCAGGGCTGGTTTATGGGGGAATGCCTTATATTTTCACATGTCTGAGAAAGACTACCTTTAAAGACACTTTTAACAAATACACTAAAAAGACTCACTTTAGCATTTGGTAACAAAAATAAGTTGGGTTGATAAGATTTTATGGTGGTCTTTCATATAAGGCACTGTGCTAGATGCCACAGAGGAAATGAAAGAAATATAAAAATAGTTCCTACTATGAAGCACACAGAGAGCCACAGGGCAGGATTTTCAGAGAACTTAGAGAAAGGGACATTCAATCAAGAGCAAATACGGAATGTCAGTGTAGATTCGTATGGAAGGTATCAGGAAGATTCAAACCTAGGATAAGCTGGGCCCTGCCAAAATAAGTTAAGGACAACTAAAAGGATCCTTTAATCTATATTTAGGAAAAGAACAAGAAAGGTATAGGCATGATGCCTGGTGCAGATAATGTAATACTGGTGGGTGATAAGACAAAGCTGCTCAACTTCTATTTTGTTTTCATTTCAGTTATCAGTAGATGTCTTTGAGCTAAGGAGTACTCGCCATCCAAAAAGATGGACATGGAACTCAGTATTGACTTGACCCATTTACTTGTAGCAAGATTGGGCAGACTGGAAATTTTCTCTATTTGAAGCTAGACTACGTACGTTTCCTGAAGGCCAAAGGGAAGTATCAAAATCTGGGCAAATCGGAGGTAGCTGGTGCCAGAGAAATGGACCAAGGTGCTGACACGGGGAAGAATGAGTTAGTCACAAAAGTGAAAAAAAGTAAATAAATAAGCTCATTGTCCAAAGGCATAGAAAAACTGGATGACAATGATGCAAAGAAGCACTGGCTCTGGGACCAGAGATAAGAGAGCAAAGATGGGAGAACAGAGCTGGCATTTGTGTGCCAGGAACTCTCCCAGCTGCTCAGTACTTCGCCTCTCATTTAATCCCTGCAGCAACCTGAATGCAAGTGCCATGCTGATCCCTGGGCTCTTCTATTGTAGAAAACAAAACATAACTATTTAAGGGCATGGCTAGGAAGCGCCAGGAGATCTGACCCCAGGTCTACATGACTTTATGGTGGGTCTTTCTTCTGTATGCTGAAGAGGACACAATAATGTGGAATCCAAGACACGATAAACTAGAGAATGTGAGGTGTTCATAGCATTAAGGAGGTCTGTGAGCAGAGGGGACAGCCTCCCTCCTGGGGCTGGAGCTTAGGGGGAAGATGATTTTTTGTGTCTGGTTTCTTTCACTTAGCATAATATTTTTAAGGTCCATGCATGTTATAGCATTAACATGGCAGTACTCCATTCCTTCTCATGACTAAATAATATTCCATGATATGAATTTACCCACATTCTGTTTATTTGGTCTTTTTTTTTTGGGGGGGGGTACTGGGAATTGAACTCAGAGGCACTTGACCACTGAGCCACATCCCTAGCCCTATTTTGTATTTTATTTAGAGATAGGGTCTCACTGAGTTGCTTAGCACCTTGACCATTGCTGAAGCTGGCTTTGAACTCATTATTCTCCTGTCTCAGCCTCCCAAGCCACTGGAATTATAGACTTGTGCCACTGCACCTGGCCCATCTGATCATTATTGATGGACATTTGGAGTACTTCCACTTTTTGGCTCCTGTGACCACTGCTATGAGGGAGGCCATTTTAAATTTTGCATTAAGAAATTCTTGCTTGGGCTGGGGATGTGGCTCAAGCGGTAGCGCACTCGCCTGGCATACGTGCAGCCCGGGTTCGATCCTCAGCACCACATACAAACAAAGATGTTGTGTCCGCCGAAAACTAAAAAATAAATATTAAAAAATTCTCTCTCTCTCTCAAAAAAAAAAAAAAAAAAGAAAGAAAGAAAAAGAAATTCTTGCTAGCAAAGAAACTTTAAAATACTGTCCCTAGCCAGGCACACTTGTAATCCCAGCAACCTTGGAGGCTGAGATGGGAGGATCGAAAGTTCAAGGCCAGTCTGGCTAATTTAACAAGACATGGTCTCAAAATAAAAAATAAAAAAAGTTTTCTGGGAATATAGCTCAATGCCACAGTTTTAATCCCCAGTATCAAGAAAAAAAAAATACAGAAAGAAAAAAGAGAGACAGAGACAATATAGCCTGTCTCATCTGCCCCCATCCCCTTACCTCTCTAACATCATTGCAGATAATATTCTGCTTCACCAGATGTGGTGGCACACACCTGCAATTCCAGTGACCCAGAAGGCCAAGGTAGGAGGTCTGCAAGTTCATGTTCAGCTGCAGAAACCTGATGAGATCTTGTCTCAAAATAAAATTTTAAAAAGGTTAGGGGTATAAAGCTTAGAGGTGGAATGCTCCTGGTATTTATTTGGGTACAAATACCAGGTACCACAGGGGGAAAAAATATCTGCTTTGCTTTCTCCACTCCAGGTACTCTAGCTTTCTTGCTATTCCCGGAACTTACTGGTACACTCCTGCCCCAGGACACTAGCCATTCTGGCTTAGATACTCCCAGATATCCACTTCCTAATCACTTTCCTATCTTTACTCATTTAGTCACTCTCTCAGTGAGTACTTTCCAGGTCACCCAACCTTTAACTGTAATACATCATCCCCTGACCACAGGTGACCAAAGGGTCACTTCCTTTGACCTTTGTCCTAATGGAAGTTTCATACCGCCTAGGATGTAGGCTTGTGCACTAGGATGCAGGTTCCATGAGGACCATTTTTCGTTTGATTTTACTTGTTCAAGTTCCCTGCTGCATCCCAGCGCTGCTCACCTGGGATGTGGTAGCAACGAGTTCTCTTGATCTGTGAGGCTAGTAACCAGGAAATAAAGACAGAAAGTTGTTATGGGTTTGATCTAGAATGTTCCCTCAAAGGCTCATGTGGCGAAGGCTTGGTCCTCAAAGCTGCAATGTTCAGAGGTGGAGGGGCTTTGGGGAAGTGATTGGATCGCAAGGGCTCTGATCGGTGGGTCCATCACTGGATGGCATTATTGGGAAGTGAGGGAAACTCTAGAAGTTGGGATCTAGTTGAAGGAATAGGTCCTCAGGGGCATGCCCTTGGGGACTGTATCTTGTCCCTGGCCCCTTCCTCTCCCTCTCTCCCTCTCTCCTCTCCCTGGCTGCCATGAGCCCCCCCTCTCTGGGCACATCCCTGCCATGCCATTCTGTCACAGAGTCTGCGTCACCTAAGGTCCAAAGCAGAAAGCTGGCCAACCATGAACTGAATCCTCTGAAAGTGTGAGCCAAAATAAATCTTTCCTCCTTTAAGTTTTTCATGTCAGATATTTTGGTCACAGAGATGAAAAGCTGACTAACACAAAAGCCAAGTTCACTGAGCCATACTGCTCCAACTGATGCCTCTCTCTCCTTCATTGCCTTTCTCATTCAACTCAGTTTTAATTATAGAAATAATGCGCGCGCACAGAGAAGCGAAAACGATCCAGGAAAGTACAAAATGCAGAGGCAGCTTCATGTTCCCCTCTCCAAACTGCTCCCTCTGTCCCACTCCCCAGAACCTCTCATTGCCAGGATTTTGTTTTAAATTTGTATGGTGGTTTTTACAGAACCTGAAATAATTTGTTTATATCTTTATTTCTTTGTCAATACCGAATGTGCCTGTTAATTCCCTGCTAAGAAAATGAAGAATTTAATACCTCTCTAATGCCATCTACATTCCCTACTCAGTTTTTATCAGGTATATTTTAGTTCTTTCTTTCTTTTTTTTTTTAAGCTCTTCTATGATACATTTTACAAGTTCAAATAAATATTAAAACCTTTATTCTGCATTTTTCAAATTCAGGCAGATCCTAATGACCCTCTGCTATGATAGATGAGGATATTGGCATACTTTGCATTTTCTTTTTTTTTTTTCTCATCTACCTCCGATTTCTTTATTAGACTTTGTGTGTGTGTGTGTGTGTGTGTGTTGCTGTGAATCACACCCAGGACCTTGCACATGCTAGGCAAGTGTTCTGGCTACATCCCAGTCCTCTAATAATTTTTTTGATCTAGGTTTGGTGTTAAGGAAAATTTCTAAATTCTTAAAAGTCCAAAATGTCTTCCATTTGCCCCCCTGTTGGGCGAGGAGTTCAGCTGGATGTAGAATTCAGGTTCAAAGTCTTTGCTTCTCAGAACTTGGAAGCAGGGGTTACATGACACCTGTGCATGAAGGTATCACTGAAGGTACCACTTATTCATTCTTTATTCGACTTATTTGCTTCTTTTAAAACACAGATGTAGGCAGTGGTACCTTCAGACAGAAAGTGACTGACAGACAACTGGCATTGGTCACTGAGAATGATCCTGCAGTGCAGGAAGTAAAAAAGACAGTAAGAGACCCTGTGCTAAAAAGGGCCGCACCCTTGGTTAATGCTTTTCTGTCGCCATCTTGAATTTCTTCAGTGATCCCTGTAAATTATTTGAGCTCCACCCATGTCAATGAGTCTAATATAGATTGACTCTTATTTCTTTGTAGGTGACAAGCTTTCTCTTTCTGGAAACTCTTGATACATGTACACACATCCTCATCCTCATTATCATCATTATTACTGAAATTCTGAATTTTTACCAAGGTATGACTAGATATGGTCTGACTACCCTGTCTCGGCATTCACCAGGCCTTTCCAGTCTAAAATCATTCATTTTATTTTTCACTTTGGGCAAGTTTTTTCTATAGTTTCTTGGATCCCACTCACCACCTTCTCTTCTTCTTTTTCTTTCTTTTTTTCTCTGTGGAAGTTTTATTAGGTGGACGTTGGGCTTCCTTTACCTCCTGCACCTCCACCTTCCTCTCCTATCTTCCATTGCCTTTTTTGCATCATGTTCTAGAAGACTGTCCTTGGTTCTACGTAACAAATCACCAATTTGCTCATTCGCTTTGTTCATTCATTATTCAACTTATTTGCTTCTTTAAAAACACAGATGTTGGCAATGGTACCTTCAGGTTCCCCACCACCTGCGAGGGAAGGGGGCAGGCTCTTTTTCCACAGTAGCTTGCTCTTGCCACTGGAAGTTTGCTCTCAAGTTTCTCTGACGTCTTTTATCAGAAACAAGGCACAGATGCATTTCTTCTGTGTTCCTGAACTTTGCTTCTTCCTCCAGGTGAGCTGTTCTTTGGGGGTTTGTTTTCTGTGTGAGTCCATTTTTTGTTGCTGTTGATTTTTTCTCAGCTGCCTTTCTTTTCCTCCACATTTCCGTCTCTGGTTCTTCATCTGTAGCTGGGTTGGGTTTTTCTGAGGTTTACTAGTAGGATTCTTCCCTCCAGGAAACCCTGGTGGTCGTTTCCCCTAGGGAGTCCTGACAGGCCTTCCCAGCTCTGACCTGATGTGGACCTGAGGCCGGCAGGTTGGGAACTCCTCAGTTGCCATGTGAGAGGGTTTTGTCCTGGGAGAGTAGAACCTGGTGTGTTTCTGGCCTGCCTCTCCTGCTTCTCCTCTCCTTCCTGGTGGACTTGCTCTCTGCTCTAAGGCCTGAGTTACCTTCCATCAGAGCACTTCTCTCCCCACCCTCAGTACCCTTACTCCTGGGCCTCCCTAGGCCTGTGGCCCATTTTCTTTAGAGAGCAGTTCTAGCCCCAGCCTAGACCTGTGGCTCACAGTGTGGTGGCAGACCACAGCGTCAGCAAGACTGGGAACTTACATATGCAAATTCTCAGCCCCACCCAGGACCTATGGAAACTGGGCGTGGGGCTCGGCAATCTGCATTTCAACAAGTCCAAAAAAACCTCTGTAGCTCTGTCGTTCCAGGACTGCTGGCCCCAAACAAAGCCACGGCAGCCAGCAGCTCTGCTCCTGGGGAGGGGTCTACTACCTCTGGGGCTAATAAGTGGGACTGACCATTGTCCCGTGGCTCACTCCTTTTCTTCAAATGTAGGAACTGGAGCTTCTCTGAGGTTTTCTGGAGAAGACTCACAATGAATTTGGTGTGGATTCTTTATCTCAATCAATCAAACCCTACCTGCTTTTCAAAAAATAGCATATTTTTAGCTATACCCTTATAATCCCAGTGGCTCAGGAGGCTGAGGCAGGAGGAGCATAAATTTGAGGCTCGCCTTGGCAATTTAGCAAGACCCTCAGTCACTTAGTGAGACTCTGTTTCAAAATAAAAGACTAAAAAGGGCTGGGATGCAGTTCCTGGGGTCAATCCCCAGTAATATAAAAAGAAAAGGAAAAAAAGGAAGAAAAACAAAAGCAAGAGAGAAAGAAAAGAAAAAGAGAAGGAGTAAGAAAATTAAGAAATAAAGAAGAAAGAAACGTGGAGAGTTGGCAAATCCACAGAGAAAAATATTAGTAGCTGCTAAGGGTCAAGGCAAGGAGTGAATGGGAACAACTGCCTATTGGTCATAGTGTCTCTGCTTGGGGTGATCAAAACATTCTGGAACTAGAGAGTAGTGATGGTTACACAACAAAGTGAGTGTACTTACTGCTACAGAACACTCTGATGTGGTTAAAATGGTAAATCTTATGTTATGCATTTTTTACCACAATACACACACACATACACACACACACACACAAAGAATCCATGGCCTCCATTTGTACAAAGCCCCAAACTTCGTTATTATCATTTACTCAAGAGTAATGTATTAGAACATTTCCATTTACAAACTTCATGCTTGATATTATTTGACATTAAATAGATGATACCTAAGAAGGAGATTTCTTAATTTGTGACTTATGAAGACAACAGAAAGGTCTGTTGGAATCTGACAGCTTAATTTTAGCAAGATATTAGATAAAAATGTCTCATTGATTTCTTATGAACAAGGTAGAATAATCAGGACCATACAGAAGGTGGATCCATGGCTGGTTGTCTAATGTTTCCCAAGCAGTGTTAATTGATGGATGTGTACTAGCTTGGACGAAGGTCTCCAGTGGCCTTGAATGCTCTCACCCTACCCTTGCTGGTTTGGTTTTTATAGCTTCCATGTGCATCTTGATAGCAAGCTGATCAAAATTATATGATCTGAGGGCTGGGGTTGTAGCTCAGTGGTAGAGAGCTCACCTAGCATGTGTTAGGCACTGGGTTCAATCCTCAGCACCACATAAAAATAAAAAATAAAGGTATTGTGTCCATCTACAACTAAAAAATAAATATTTAAAAAATTATATTATCTGAGGTTGGGAAGGAAATGTAAAGTTAGATGATAGAATTAAGACTCCAAAAGATTTTGAAAGGTTGGTATCTGGACAGTCTAATAAAATAAGATTTAATTAGGATAAATCTTATTACAAAATACACATAATTCCTCCAAAGCAACTTCCATGATTTTAAGATAGGATGAAGAATAGGGGCTACAGCACTGTGGAGATCCATCCTTCAGCAGAATATGTAGAAATGAACTTGGAGGAGATTATTGGAACGGAAGCATGTATTACCTCCCTAATTAAAACAAACAAACAAACAAACAACAACTGAACCCTGTTCTGTTCTCCAACCAGAAGATGGACATTGACAAAATAGAACTCATCCTTAAGAGGACAACAGGGCTGGCCCCAGCCTGGCATCCAAGTGACATGAGAAATGAGCAAAGGACCTAGAAATGCTCAGCCAGGCAGTCAAGAGGGCTTGGGGGATGATATTACTGTTTCTGGTACTTTAAGGGTTATCCTATAGAAAAGGGATTAGGATAAGATAGGGGACCAGAAGTTACACACCCCAAGTTAGATGTGAAAGAAAACTGAACTTGATTCCATAACTTCCCTGATCATGTTCTGGAACTGCCATTCTCGTTTTGGGGTTAGGTCAGCGTGGGAGGGGGGGGTTTGCATATTGAAGATGATTCTACCTTTTCTGATTTAAAATAGTCTCCTGAATATTAAAGCAGTAGCTCATGATGTAAGTTTGATTAGCTCTGGATGGTCCCCATCTGCCTTGTTTTTTGTTTGTTTTAATGGGGGAGGGGGCAGTGCTGGATATTGAATTCAGGACTGGGCGTGCTAGGCAAATGCTGTAGCCTGGGCTACACAGCTACCCACAACCCTACCCAGATGCCTTCTTGAGCTTTCTCCCCAAAAGTCTGTAAAGTTCATGAAGAGTAGGGGGCTTCTGGATCATCCTGAGTCCATGGAGAGTTGTCTAAATTACAAGATGGTATCATGTGGCCCCATACCCTGCTGAAGTGAAAAGTTTCTGCAAACAGACTTGCTGTTTCCTCAAGCAACCCTCTAAGAAGCAAAGAGCAAGCCCTCCTGCCTCAGGATCCCTCAGATCACAAGCAGATTTTATTTCTTCTTATTATTATTTGGCTGTGCTGGAGATTGAACCCAGGGCTTTGCTTGTGCTAAGCACGTTCTCTACCAATGAACTACATTCCCAGCTTTGTAGACTCTAAATTATATTCAACTGTGGCAGACCTTTTAAAGAAAATGAATACAAAATTAAGTAATGAAAATAAATATCTACAAAGGATGATAAAAGAATCAGATTTGGGGGGAAACACACTCTTTGATTACATTTAATTTTTTTTTTTGTAATTGCAGACGGACAGCATGCTTTTATTTTATTTGCTTATTTTGGTATGTAGTGCAAAGGATTGAACCCAGTGCCTCACCCATGCTAGGCAAGCGCTCTGCCCCTGAGCCACAGCCCCACCCTGATTACCTTTTCATATGGCAGTTTTGGAATACCTGTGCTTTTGAGACAGAGTCTCACTAAATTGCCCAGGCTGGCTTCAAACTCTTAATCCTCCTGCCTCAGCTTCCTGTGAGGCTGGGAGGAACACCCTATTTTCTTTAGAGAACAGAAAGATAATTCAGTCTTTCCCCTATGATGATTCATTTTTTAAAATCTTATTTATAACTTATAAAAGTTTCTTCCAATTCCACAAATCATTAGTAGAAATGTCATTTAAATTTTTAGGATTACTGTTAAACCTATTTAGTTTCCTTCAAACATGAGCTGTGAGATTTCAAGGCAATTCCAATTTTCTTGTGCAAGAACTAATCTTGGAATTGATGACACAAAATAACCAGTTCATTGTTACTATCCCCATTGTAATGTCATATTGTCAGTTTTAATTAATGTCAATATTTTGAGTTAATAATGAAAACTAAAACCTTTTCCCAATATGCTTATGTAATTCTAATTATTAATTGGAGTATCAGAAATTTAAACCTATTCTTTACTCCTGTTCAAAGTAAATCTCTTGGGCTGGGGATGTGGCTCAGGCAGTAATGCGCTCACCTGGCATGCGTGTGACCCAGGTTCGATCCTCAGCACCACATACAAACAAAGATGTTGTGTCCACCGATAACTAAAAAATAAATATTAAAATTCTCTCTCTTTAAAAAAAAAAAAACAAGGATTCCACCTCTTGGGTCCCCTTCTTCCTCCGGGAGAAGTCTTTTCTGCTGTCCTTTAATAAACTTCTAATTTCTACTCTGATTAAAAAAAAAAAAAAAAAAAAAAACCAAAGTAAATCTCTTCCTCTTCATGAAATAATACTTCTTATGTGATCAGAATGTTTTTCATATCACCATTTCTGTCAAAATAATTTACATTTTCTCACTTATTTGTATTTTTAACTTTCATCTTCTATTAACGCCGATTTGAATTTTCTCTTAGATATTCCACAAATATATTTAAAGTTGACAAAAGAAGGTCCCATTTGTATACACACAAATGAGGATTCCATTATTTCTTATTTTCTTATATGGAGATGTTCAAAGCATTTTCCAAATTGCAGTTTAAGTGGTAGATTCAAGCTTTACAAATACCACCACTCCCGTCAGTGTAGACCATCTCCAGAATGGCCTCCAGTGGTATCCGCCTCAGGTGAGCTGGACACAAAGCCTTCTAACTAGGTCACTTTAAACTAAGAGGCTACAGCAGACATGAGGGGATGCCACTTGGGGGATTAGGTTAGAGAAAGACTATGGCCTCCATCTTGCTTTCTTCTCTTCCTCTTTCACTTCCTCACGCTGATGGAGACTGGCTGCCTTGTTGGGAGCTGCCTCAGGGAAAGCCCTACGCAGCGAGGAACTGAAGGCCTCCAGCCAACAGTCGGTGAGGAACTGAGACCCTCAGAGCCACAGCCATGAGGAACTGAATGCTCTTGAGTTGACAGAACTTGGAAAAGCATCCCCACCCGGGGTCAGGCCCCTCCAGCCCAGACTCCTGACCCGAGGAAACTGCAAGGTACTAAGTGTTTTCTGTTGAACTGCTGAGTCAGGGAGTTACTTGTAATGTAGCAGCAGGAAACTTGTCAACTTTCTCTCACTGACCAAATACCTGAGAAAACCAACTTGAGAGGAAGAAAGCTTCGTTTTGGCTCAGTGTCACAGGTTTGGGTCTTGGTTGCTGGGCCCACTGCAGTGAGCCAATGGTATCCACCTCTGGTGTTGGTACTCTTATTCAGGCAAGGAAGAACATCACATTGGGGGTGGGGTGGGGGNGGGGGGGGGGGGGGGGGGGGGGGGGGGGGGGGGGGGGGGGGGGGGGTGGAGCAAAAGCCAACCCTCTGGGTGGCTGGGAAACAAAGAGCAGACATCTCCAAGGACCCTGCAAGGGCACATGCCAATAACCTACTTCCTCCCTTGAGGCCCCTCCTCCTAAGGTCTCCACCACCTTGATAGCACCATTGCCTGGGAACCAACTTTGAGGCCTCAGAGGACAATTAAGACCCAAACCTAACACACCATCCAAAATAAAAATTTGAGGATTGAACCCGGGGTGCTTAACCACTGAGCCACATCCCCAGTCCTTTTTTAATTTTTTATTTTGAGACCGGGTCTCACTAAGTTGCGTGTGACCTCACTAAGTTGCTGAGGCTGGCTTTGCACTCAAAATCCTCCTGCCTCAGCCTCCTGAGCCACTGAAATTAAGGTGTGTACCACCGCCCCTTGCCCCAAATATTTTTAATATGTAGGCATTGATAATTTTATACACTAAATTATCCCAAGTCACTAAGCATAATATTGACAGTTAAAAACTTTCACTTGACTAGGCACTGATGGAAATCAAAACCTCTGGGCACAAATTTACACATCTTAAGACTGAAAGAATTTGCCTCAGACTAGTTTTAGGCTTCCTTCTCTTAAAAAAATCTTTTTTCTCCTCCGCTGCTCACATAATTCATTTCAAATGACTAGCTTTTTTGTTGTTATCGTTAGTACTGGGGACTGAATCTGGGGCCTTGCACACACTAGGCATGTGCTCTACTACTGATCTACGGCCCCAGTCCTTAAATTCCTAACTCCTGCCCTAAAACAGAGTGCACCAATAAATTGGGCAGTAGCAGCACTCCTGGCCTACGTGGTGTGCTGGTGGCTCTCTCTAGCTCTTGAGAGCCAATGGTCAGCTGGTCAGGAGTTTGGGGAGCCATCTGTTAAACATTTTGTTTTTAGTATTATTTATTTAATTATAAATTTATATGATTTAATTTTTAAATTTTTGATTTTTAATTAAAATATAAATTTATAATTAAATAAATAATAAGACAAAGAGGACAAACCACAAAACTCATCACTTCCCAATTATTTCACTGTATTTTACTATCCCTTTGCTCTTGAAGTTATTTACATCTATTTAGATACGGGGGAAATGCTATGGCACGGTGTCCTACCTTCCCAACTTGGCATTAGTGCTGTCACATTTGACAGTTTGCTGTCGGCCATGAGTTATCTGGAAATTGGCGAACAAACACTAGCAATCCTGTTGTTGAACACTTACTAGAATACTCTCTCCCCCAGTAGCCATCACTACTCTGGGACAGCTAGCTGTAACATAACTACATACAGATCTGATGAACTGTATCCCACAAAATCCAAACAAAATGAGATCCCAACTCAAATTTCCTTAGCCCAATGTCAACAATGTCTTTGGCCACTCCTGATCACTGGACAAGAGGCTACATGTGGTGGAGAGGAAGCCAGAGTGGCAACAGAGAGCAGTTTTACCCCATGGCAGTTAAAATATCTTTTTAAAAAATTTAAATGAGATAATGTTAATACATTGCTGAGGCCCCTCTTAGGGCACCAGAAGATGCCCCAGCAAGAAAGAGGCTCTGAAACCTGAGCTTCATTCGCTTCATGATACATCTGCCTGTGCTGCAGAACTCTCTGTATATTGCCACTGCTGCTCAGTGGCTCCTACCTGGGGCTGACTCCAGGGGTGGGGAGATGGTAGGGTGGGAGAACACTGGCATTTGACCCGCGCTTCTTCCTGTTCACATGGTAGGCTCTTTGTACACAGATGTGGGTAGGACTTTGCATATCATTCCATTCTTTCCTGTGGCTTAACTCTCTTATTTTTAGGGGTCCTCATCCTTCCCAGAGACATTTGCCTCTGTCCCTTGTTCTAGCATTAATGGTAAAACAAAACAAAACACAGCTGGGAAAAAGTCTTCCTGATTTATCATGAAGGAAAACAGAAAAGTATTTCAAAAATTATCATTTTGGCTGGGTGTGGTGGCACATACCTGTAATCCCAGCTGCCATTATTATGCTATATCTACCCTTATATATAAATTTAATTTATAATGTAAGTTGCTATTTGGCCCCATTTGGCAGATAAGGAAACTGAGACTCAGGTTAGATGATTTGCTAAAAAATTGCATTAGTGGAAAGGAGGAATCTGGCTCTAGAGAACTGCTTCCAGTGCTGCTGGCCAAGAAGGTAAGGGCCAGGTACTTGTTTGTTTGTTGTTGCTGCTGGGGGATTCTGTTGCTGGGGAGCTAAGGAAGTTAATTGATTTAGGGAGGATGGGAACACATTGAGTGTCATGAGCAGAGTAGAGCAGACCAGTGGGGTGCTTGGGGAAGAGGCCTCAAGCTGAGCAGGAGGAATGAGAGACTAAACCTTGGGAGATAAATCTGTGGGTGGGAAATGCAAGATCCAGGAGTGTGGTGGGTAGAGGGGTAGCAGTGCACTGGTGGTGGCAGGTGATGGGATAAACAGTTTAAAGAAAGCCTTCATGGAGCCCAGTCAAGACTATTACATGTTTGACCAGCCTGAGGATGTTGTAGGTGGGCAGTGGTGACCAGGCCTACCTAAGAGTCAGAGAAGATGGAAGGCTGAGGTCTGCATAAATAGAAGTGAGATGCTTGCAGCAGGAATCAGGAAGCGGCCATAGTGGGGCAAAGATGAAGACCCTGAGGATGGTGGGAGGAGTGAGGAGGGCTGAGGAAGAAGTTCTGGCCATTGATAATGGAACTGGGAAGCTGGGCAGCTTGGGCATCTGTAGCACTAGAGTGGAGGGTTGAAGGGCTCAGAGGGGAATCCGTGGAGCAGGAAGTGGGGTGTGTGCAGGGAAAGGGCTTTGCAGATGTTGGTTGGTATGATTACAAGAAAAAGCAGGGATGCCACAAAGAACTCCCCAAAAGAGTGGGTCACCATCACTGTCCAGGGCTGCTGACCGTGAGGAGAATGAACTGGGGCAACAGCCCCTTATTTAGCAGCCAAGAGGCCATTGGTGCCCTTCTGGGGATCATGTCAGTGTGTTCTCTTGGTGCAACGCAGGGACTGGAGAGAAAAATGGAGCCACTGAAGTTCCTTGTGGGGGGAATCAGGGGAAGGCTGGGTTGGTTCCTTTAGGACTGACAGGTTCAGGGACAGCTTCTTAGGATGACTTTTGCTTTAGTTGTCATTTTCTCCAGGACAGTCATCAGACACTGCTGGGCAAGCACAGGGAAAGCTGAGCTTGTAGGAAGAAAGAGAAAGGAGATGGGGGATGCACAAGCGCCACGGGAGGGCAGGGAGGTGTGAGCTCCCAGGTGGAGGGCAAAGAGACGGCAAATCTGGAGGAGGAGGGGGACCCGGAGAGTGAGGAGGCGTGGCCTCCATCTGTCCTGCGGGTTGCCAGGGTCTCTAGGAAGCCATTCCCACTCTTTGTCCCAGGCTGTTGGGCCTGTTCCCTAAGGACTGTTGATGGAGTCCTAATCACTGCTCCCTGGACTCTTGGCTGTGCTCTGCCTGAATGAATGACATGGCCCATTCAGCACAGCCTGTCCAACACATGATGTTTGTTGTTCTCCTGAAAGAGAAATATCCAGCCCCAAGGTATCCCAGGCTACAAGAAAAGCTTACGTTTGGGCCTGGAAAGAACTCCTCATTGCAAAATGTTCCTTGGGACATGGAATTTAAACTTTTGTCACTGACAAGAGTTTGCTCCTAATTTTCCAGAATGACTCAAGTGTTTGCTTCAGACAATGACAGAGTGTATCTTGCTTGAATCATTGGATTTCTGTTATTTTTGTAAGATGTGGGTGGGCAATATGACTCAGTATTTTCCCAAGGGATGTGAAAATTATATTGCCTATTTTGGATCATTTCATGTTGAGATCTGGAACGTTGTTTCTTGAATTTCAAATCCTGGAGCTTGGGGAATTTTTGTTTTTGTTTTGTCTTTCAATCATGTCAGATCTTTTCCTGATAAAATTTTAAAGGAAAATGACTTACCTACAGTTCTAAGTTATGAAGTAGATTTTGAATAATAATTTATTCCTACACTGTTAAAATAAAAGATTTCCTGAAGCTAGTGGTGCATTTGCTATCCTCGTTGTGAAAAGAATCGGAGAATGATGACTTGAAAGTCATCTAATTCGGGCTGGGGTTGTGGCTCAGTCGTAGAGTACTCGTACTCGTCTAGCACATGTGAGGCCCTGGGTTCCATCCTCAGCACCACATAAAAATTAATAAAATAAAAATATTGTGTCCAACTAAAACTAAAAAAATAAATATGAAAAAAAAAAAAAAAAGAAAGTCATCTAATTCAAAACTTGGTCTGGTGTGTGAATATCCTCAGACTGGCTTCCATCTCGGGCTTGGGCGTGTCCCTCTGATGCCTGAGTTCTCTTTGAGCTCCTCAGGTTTTCAGGTTTTGGAGAACTCTTTGCCAAAAGGCAATGCCTCTCTGGACCATACTTTCACACTGAACTAAAACTGGCTCCACTTCAGCTTCCACACCTGGACTTCAGATCTGATCCTTATTCTGTATGAATTTATATAGAACCATTGCATAACAGATTGACAGTTTTTTGTGTTTTTTTGTACTGGGGATTGAACTCAAGGGCACCTAACCACTGAGCCACATCCCCAGCCCTTTTTTTGTATTTTATTTAGAGACAGGGTCTCATTGAGTTGCTTAGGATCTCTTTACTTTGCTGAGACCGGCTTTGAACTCATGATCCTCCTGCCTCAACCTTTCTCTTTCTTCCTACAAGCTCAGCTTTCCCTGTGCTTGCCCAGCAGTGTCTGATGACTGTCCTGGAGAAAATGACAACTAAAGCAAAAGTCATCCTAAGAAGCTGTCCCTGAACCTGTCAGTCCTAAAGGAACCAACCCAGCCTTCCCCTGATTCCCCCCACAAGGAACTTCAGTGGCTCCATTTTTCTCTCCAGTCCCTGCGTTGCACCAAGAGAACACACTGACATGATCCCCAGAAGGGCACCAATGGCCTCTTGGCTGCTAAATAAGGGGCTGTTGCCCCAGTTCATTCTCCTCACGGTCAGCAGCCCTGGACAGTGATGGTGACCCACTCTTTTGGGGAGTTCTTTGTGGCACCCCTGCTTTTTCTTGTAATCATACCAACCAACATCTGCAAAGCCCTTTCCCTGCACACACCCCACTTCCTGCTCCACGGATTCCCCTCTGAGCCCTTCAATCCTCCACTCTAGTGCTACAGATGCCCAAGCTGCCCAGCTTCCCAGTTCCATTATCAATGGCCAGAACTTCTTCCTCAGCCCTCCTCACTCCTCCCACCATCCTCAGGGTCTTCATCTTTGCCCCACTATGGCCGCTTCCTGATTCCTGCTGCAAGCATCTCACTTCTATTTATGCAGACCTCAGCCTTCCATCTTCTCTGACTCTTAGGTAGGCCTGGTCACCACTGCCCACCTACAACATCCTCAGGCTGGTCAAACATGTAATAGTCTTGACTGGGCTCCATGAAGGCTTTCTTTAAACTGTTTATCCCATCACCTGCCACCACCAGTGCACTGCTACCCCTCTACCCACCACACTCCTGGATCTTGCATTTCCCACCCACAGATTTATCTCCCAAGGTTTAGTCTCTCATTCCTCCTGCTCAGCTTGAGGCCTCTTCCCCAAGCACCCCACTGGTCTGCTCTACTCTGCTCATGACACTCAATGTGTTCCCATCCTCCCTAAATCAATTAACTTCCTTAGCTCCCCAGCAACAGAATCCCCCAGCAGCAACAACAAACAAACAAGTACCTGGCCCTTACCTTCTTGGCCAGCAGCACTGGAAGCAGTTCTCTAGAGCCAGATTCCTCCTTTCCACTAATGCAATTTTTTAGCAAATCATCTAACCTGAGTCTCAGTTTCCTTATCTGCCAAATGGGGCCAAATAGCAACTTACATTATAAATTAAATTTATATATAAGGGTAGATATAGCATAATAACTAACAGATAAGTTGGTGTACAGAAAATAGAGCAATGCCTGACATATTGCAGTTGCTCAGTAAAAGGTGGCTAGCCTGATTTCTGAACCTGTTCTCCCGCAGCTCCCATCTAGGAACCTCTTGATCCACCAGTCCAGTTGGCCTGCACAGGCTTTCCCCAGCTTCTCTGCTATGCCCAGGTGGGAGTAACCATATAAGATGCCCACCCTTCTCCACTGGCTGAAACCATTAAAGACCAACTCAAATGCTACCTTCTCCATAAAGCCCTATTTAATTTCATTAGCAGGAAGAAATAGTAGGGCTTCTTCCCTGGTGCTTTTCATCTTGTGCCCAGTTGGGTGGATTATATTTACTTCATAATTTTTCATGTGTATTTTAATCTCTGAAAGTTTAACTTGCCTTATTTTAATAGCTTTTCTTTTCATGTCTATTTTTTTAATATTTATTTTTTTAGTTGTAATTAGACACAATACCTTTATTTTATCTATTTATTTTTATGTGGTGCTGAGGATTGAACTCAGGGCCTTGCACGTGTGAGGCAAGTGCTCTACCGCTGAGCCACAACCCCAGCCCCTTTCATGTCTACTTTTAATCATGCTCATGTTTTTTTTTTTTTAACCTTTTTGAATACATATTTTAATATCCTTATCTATTATTTTATCATCTGGGTCTGTTTATAATGCATCATTTTTCTTCTCATTATGAGTCATATTTTCCTGTTTTCTGCCTGCCTGGTAATTTTTGTTTGGGTGCTAGACATTGTGACTTTTACATTGAGTGTTGGGATTTTTGTGTTTCTTGAACTATTTTTATACTTTGCCCTGAGATGCAGTAAATTATTAGAAATAGTCTAATCTGCTCAAGGTTGCTTTTAAGCTTTGTTTACTGGTCAGAACAGCTGTTAGTCTAGAGTTAATTTGACCCCAGCACTGAAATAATGCCTTTCTGAGGTATCATCATTCAGTGGTCTGTATTTCCACTCTGGCTGGTAAAATCAGAAATTATTCCCAGCTCTGTGCGAGCTTAGGTGATCCCCCTGCCCCATCTTTTCAAGTGATACTTTCCCAGCCTCTGATTATTTCCTCATATGTAAGTGCTGATTAGAATTCACATGAAAACTCATGGGGAAAACTCTATACAGATCTTCTGAATTCTGTCTGTCTTTGTCTGTCTCTTCTGGGTCTCCATCTCTGACCCTGCTCCAGCCCCAAGAATGAGTGTGTGTGAGAAGCTTTCTCTTCTCCATGACTCTGCCCTGCAGATTCTAGCCACCTTGAGCCTCCAAACGCTGAATTCTGCTTTCGCGCCCTCAAGTCTGCTTGCTGGGCTCTATTTGGTTCCCCCTCCCTGCACTACAGACTGGAAACTCTCTCCAGATAGTAACTAGAGGGGTTTTATGATGCACCTCATTTGTTTCAATTCTTTCAGCATTGCCTGCTCTACAATGTCTGAAAACATGTATTTTTCATGTATTTGGTTTTTAAAGTGTTTTAGGTGGGAGGAAATATCTGGTCCCAGTGTCTCTAATGTGGCTAGAAACAGTAGCATATTTTTACACAAAGCCATGGAGAGTATTGTTTGTTGATCTAAGTGGTCAATATTTTAAAATAGCATTTTTATTTCCAAAATCAGTTTTTTTTAATTTTTTTTTTTTTTTTTTGGTACTGGAGATTGAACCCAGGGCCACTTTACCACTGTGCTACATCCCCAGTCTTTTTGAATTTTGAGACAAGAACTTGATAAATTGCTAAGGCTGGCCTTGAACTTGCAATCCTCCTGCCTCAGCCTCTCAACCCACCGGGATTACAAGCATATGCCATTGCACCCAGCCAGAAAACTTTTAACTCCAGAGAAACACAAAAAATCTGTTCACATATAGCCTCCCCCTTTTCTCTGCATGACATTCATCTCTTTATGAATACATTGGTGAATATATATTTATTATCTCTATTACTTACTCACTAAACACTTTCAAATGAATACCAGTGAACTGATGCTAAAGGGTCTGGGATCACATACAAGGATTCTCAGAGAATCCTCTTTATTCTCGAGTGGAAAACAAATAGCTGCTTACTAGGTGGAGGGAGCTGCTTCATGAGAAAGCCATTCTTTGTGAGGTCCTTTCAGGAGTTTGACAACCGAGGTCTACATGTGAGCCCACACCTGACTGCTCTGGGGGCAGGGGTTGCCTTAAGCTGGCAGGTCACAAAGCCTCTCTTTCCAGAGAGAAAGGTAGACTATCTTGTGGCACCTCAAGTGAGGCTAGTTTGAAATGACTACAGAAAGAGGGAAGAAGACCCAAGGGTTTGAAGGGGCCCAGACATCCTGAGGTGATCTCCAATATACCCTGGTGGAGAAAGGGCATCTTTTAAAGTTCCTCAATCTCATGGGTAAAACCTCTTTCACTCCCTCCCATTCGTTCCCAGCTCACAGAAGCCAGGCCATGAATATTGGTTGGAAAATGAATGGAATATATAAATATAACAATAGAAGGTCTCTGAGACGCAAAACCTTCTGGAAAGCCATTCTCCCCATGATGGTTTCACCTAAGCCAAGCATGTTGGTAGCTCTGCCCATGCTGGATCTGAAATGTTTGGCACTTGTCCCACAGGGACAGGGATCCAGTGAACTGAGTCACATGAGCAGAGGTTTTCATCATCCTTTCAATTTTCAATTGTCCGACCTTCAGCCATTGTTTATGTGACCAAGCTGGTGCCCTTTGATTCCTGCCATTGACTTCTGACCTCTCAATTCCTTTTGGTAACTGTCTCTGAGTAGTAGGGAAAGATAGAGAATGGAAGGAAGTTCAAGTGTCCACCAGGCAGAAATATTTCTTTTGATGAGAATCCAGTGAAAAGTCTGAAAATCTATAGCAACAAAATACAGGGAAGGGGAAGGGAGAGAGAAAACACCCTATCCTTCTTCTTTTACACTGAGCACCAATGACCCTGGGGTTGGACACGGTCAAGCCATCTCAGCCAAGCATGGGAGAAACTCTCATAAGCAAACAACAAGTTGTCAATTCTCATAGTCAGAGCTAAGGCAAGGCCTCTTTTCCCGTCTTTCTTGTCTCAGTCATGGAGAGCAGACGGGATGCTCTAAGTGCACACGCCTGGAGTGTTACAGACCAGGGTTTGCATCCCTGCCCCAATGCCTCATGCCAACATGACCTTGAGCTTGACCTCACTTATAAGGTGCCAACAAACTTCAGTGTCCTTTATGCACGAGGTTGTTGTGAAGGTTCAGTGAGGACGGGCTGAAGATGTAGCGCCATGGTAGAGCACTTGTCTAGAACATGTGAGGCCCTGAATTTAAAACCCACCACAAGGAAAAAAAAAAAAAAAGTCAATGAGGTAAGAAGTATTTTAAAAGTCTCTGGTATTCAATAAATCTCAATAATGTTAATAAATGTTAGCTTTATTGGGCTGGGGTTGTAGCTCAGTGGTACAGCACTTGCCTGGCATGTGTGAAGCACTAGGTTCTGTTCTATGTAAATGAAAAAATAAAGAAAAAATGTTAGCTATTATTATTATTTTATTTTCTCCTTACATGTCCTCACATTGTTTGGTTTGACTTAAAGAATCATGAGGTCTAGAGTTGGAAATGGTTACAAAAAAATAATGACATTGTGGCTGGGGGGTAGATCAGTGCAGAGAGCTCGCCTAGCACTGCAAAGCCCTTGGTATCATCCCCAGCACTGGAGATAAAAAAGAAAAGATTGAAGACATCATGAAACAAATGTTTCTGAGGGGAAAAAGGAGATAAAAAGAACTTAGGGGAAAAGAGAAATATCAAATGGGAAAAATACATAAATACCCTTTTTATGTTATTCTTTGCAGGACTAAGAATTGAATCTAAGGCCTCACCCATGCTAGGAAAGTGCTCTACCACTGAGTTACATGCCCAGCCCTTTTTATTTTATTTTAGACAGGTTCTTGCTAAGTTACCCAACCGTCTTCAAAATTGTAATCCTGCTACCACAGCCTCCTGACTAGCTAGGATTGCAGGCATGAGCCACCACACCTGGCCACATAAATGCCCTTTAAGCTATTGAAATTGCTTTGATGTTTACAAACATTAAAAGATTCTTGCTGGGCACAGTTGATAGCCTGTAATCCCAGCAACTCCTGAGACTGAGGCAGAAGGATCACAAGTTCAAAGACAGCCTCAGCAATTTAGCAAGGCCCTAAGCAACTTAAAAAGACCCTGTCTCAAAATAAAAAGGGTTAGGGATGTGGCTAAGCACCCCTGGGTTCAATCCCCAGTGCCCCCCCCCCAAAAAAATGCACTTGCTCCTAGAATGTTTCGTATACTAAATATAAAGATACACCTCGCCTAGGCAGAGGATTTGGGTAGCTCTGCCCACAGTGGATATCCTGTCAGATGACTTTTTTTTTTTTTTTTTTTTTTTTTTTTTTTTTGATACCAGGGGTTGAACTCAGGGGCACTGGACCACTGAGCCACATCCCCAGTCCTATTTTTTTTGTATTTTATTTATTGTATTTAGAGACATTGTTTAGTGCCTTGCTTTTTGCTGGAGCTGGCTTTGAACTTGCGATCCTCCTGTCTCAGCCTCCAGAGCCGCTGGGATTACAGGCATGCCTGTCTGTCAGCTGACTTTCTGTGTTGAACTCTTGCTGTGAATAGAGCTGATAGACGCTGAAGGACTCTAAGTTTCTAAGTTGTCAGTTTTTGCCTATTTAATGAGAATCAGAAAAAAAATCTAAGAACTGGGAGGAAAGTCGACCTCATAATAAAACAAAGGAAGTCCTTATGTTCCTTGTACCCAGTGTCCTCTGCTGTGCCAAGAAGATACAGAGAGCCCTGGTTTCCAGAAAAGAAGCTGAGAATAAAACAAACCCAGATTCGCAGAGAACATCTTTTTCCACTTGTCTAATCAGTCTGTGTGCTGTCACTAACATGAATTTCTGCTTTTTTGTTTCATTTTATCATCTTCAAGGATTTTGGGAGAATGAAATTTTTTTTCTTTCCCATGCTAGATTATTTCAGGAACAAACATGTCATTTATTTGTTTGCTCAAAAAATATTTATACCTTCAGTATGCCCAGCACTGTGCCCAGGAGGACCTCACTGGGCAGGAGGGAGACTTGTAAACAAGAAAGAGGTCTAGAGAGGCACAGGAGCAGTGCCTGGCTCTTGAAAGGAGGATCAAACTCAGAGAACCTCACTGGGGTGTCAGTACCAAGATTCAACAATTCCATTTTCCTTCCCAGCAGTCTTTTGAAAATATATATATATATAATCTTTTTTTGAGGCTGGCATCCACTCAGGTGATTTTCACTGGGCTGACCAGAGGTCACAGCTGAGATGAGTTAGTGTAAGGCAGGCTGTGAGGAGTGTGAGTGGGTGGCAGGCTGGGGATAGGAGGAGGGGCGCCTTGCAGAGGCTGGATCAAAGCCCCAGGCCCCCAGTGGAGGACCCAGGATCAGGAAAGGAGCCAGTGCAGAGAGGGTGGGGGAAAGAAGTCAGACCCGCTCACTGCCAGATCTTAACACCTTCCTCCGACTCCCAGAAGCACTGACCATCTGCCCTAGCATCCCCAGGTTTAGGGACAAATAGGTGCCTATGTGGTTCCCAGAGGAAACAGAATGACACCAAGACTAGTTGGGAGGACATCTGCTGGGGAAAGACTTCAGGATCAGCCACTGACCTGAGTGAAGGAAGCCGACGTGGGCAGAGGGAGGAGCCTCAGCCAATCCCACTGAGAGCTCTGGAGCTGGCGTGGCCCTTTAGAGCTGTCCTGAATTGGGATGTGGGGGCTGGCCATGGACGTACCCCAGCATTAACCAGCCAATGGATATGGGATGCCCTGGGGTAAGGGGTGGACCTTGAGCAAAGAAAGCAATTCCTGGAGGACCCAACTAAGAGCCATCAGCTACCACAGCTTCCAGCAGCCAGGGGAGCTGACAGGACCCAGGTCAAAGGTGTATGGTTACATAATAAAGGATCAATCATTACCCGCTGTCATTTGGTTTCACATTAGATGACAAACATGTTCAAGGAAAGACTTGCCCTTGCAACTCGTGGCACCCAGTGCCAAAACCCCTGAAAGCTCAGGGTGAAATCTGGGTCTCCCCACACAGTATCACCAACCGGGCCTGTAATTAATTAGCATATCTAAAGTCCTCTCTGATGCATAGATGCTGGCATAACAAATGGGAGTGCGTGCAGAAGGGTGTCATCTTGGCCTGGGTTTCCTCCTATTTCAGAGTGCTAGCAGTCTAGAGCTGAGAGCAAGGGGGGCCTCTCAGAACCCCCTGCTGACCCAGAAACTTCAGGGGGTCTCAGGGTATGGTCTTTGGGCCAGCTGCATTAGTATCACCTGGGAACTTGGTAGAAATGCAAAACCCCAGGCCCCACCCCAGACCCACTGAATCACAACCTCCTGGGCTGGGCTGGGGAGGACTGCTCCTGTTCTAACAAGCTTTCCAGAGAGGCAGACTGATGCAGCTTGGCAGGCAGGGGGACCTGAAAGTCACACCTCTGCTAAGGCCAACACCTGGCCAAAGAGAAGAACAGGACAAGGGCAGGAAGGAAAAAGCAGGAGAAGCCAGTGTGTCCCTCCAAGGACTTACCCTGGCGGGGGGACAAGAGGAAGGAGCCAGGCTGGCCTTGACATTCAGCACCTGTTGCCATGTGAGATGAGGTTTGACAAAGATGTCCCTCAGGAGCTCTGTGCTGGCTGTCATCTCCTTAGTGTAGTTCCACTCTGGGCCTTATTTCCTTGGGCAAGAAATAAAAAGTTTGGGCCTAAAGCCACTCCCCTTCACAGGAAAGTGAAACAGGTTGTGGGCTGGGAGGAAGGAGCACCAACTGTGTGAGCTGCGGGCACCCACCGGCCTGGCTGCTGTCCTCTGCCAGCACAACCCCAGTGGACAAAGAAGATGGAATTGGCTCCTATATAAGCAGGTGCCTTCAGGTCAGGGGTTCTGTTTCTGTACCTGGCATTTATTACAGCCTACACATGCTTAGGACACCACAGAGGACACAGTCCCTGCTGTAAAGGTCCAGTGGCTACTTAAGGGGAACAGACAAATTCACCTGAAAGAACATCAAATGGCCCCAACCTGTATGATCAGGGGCTACACTGCATGCTCTGGGCACTAAGAGCTGCCTGTTGGGAAGGAGCACACCATGAAGACTGCAGTCAATCAAGAGGAGGAGGCTTGAAGGAGGAAAATGGCCCCAGAGACCAGGAGAAAGAGAGAGGACAGGGCCTGGGCACAAAGCTGCAGGAACAGAAGGCTGGCGGCAGGGCAGACTGTGAAGTGCAGGCCTCGGGAGAGCAGAGAGCTCTGCAAGAGAGCCAGGTGTGGGGTCAAGACCCAGAGGAGCTGCCTCAACAGGGTCATGGACAATATACAGGACACATAGTTAAGTTTGGATTTCACCTAAATAATGAGTAATGGTCAGCCTTAGTATAATGCAAGACTTTCATTCTAAAATATGATCCACTGTTTATCTAAAACTGAAATTTAACCTAGCATCCTGTACCTTCTTTGCTAAATCAGGCAACCCCAGACCTGGAGTCCTTAATTTTATACTTCACTCTCCTCAGGACTTCCTTCTGCTAGAAGGAATCTGAGTCACAGAGATGCCCATGACTACACAGTCTGTTTCCACAGTCTGCTCCTAACCTCAGGTACCTGACAGTTTGGGGTCCATCAGGCCTTAATCTAGTCAAAGTCTGGCTCTGCCACTTTCTAAGTATGTGACCCTGGCAAGTCATTTAACCTTCTGAGCCTCAGTTTCTCCTTCTGGGGATAATAACTGGTTCCTGACTTTCAGCATTTTGTGAGAATTAGGTGAAATAATTGAACATATGGAAAGCGATCACTAAATAGTAATGTGATGATGATGGTGGTGATGATGATAACCATGGTGATGGGGAGCCTGGAACCCCCTGAAGCACAATCATTTATGACACTAAGACAATGAGGAGCCCTGGGCAGGCTCTGGGCTGTTCTCCGGCCTTCACATCCCTGCCTCCAACCTGTGCTCTGTGCTCCATTCTCTAACTTGTTCGCTGCTCCCCATCTGTAGGCACCAAGCTTCCTCCTGGAGCTACCAGGAACCTCTGAGTCCCCAGGTCCTCAGTGCTGGTGGCTGCAGCAAACCGCCTGGACATCTAGCCCAGGTTCCTGACTATAAACAGCCCAGGGTTTTCCTCGAGTCTGACCACTGCCCAGATGGGCCTCCCTCCTAGTTCTTGCTGCCATCAGGGAAAAAAAATCCAAACACTGAACATTTTCCATATGACAGTTTCCCTTCCGTATTATATAATAGCCTAATTCAGACTGCCAGCAAGCGTGCTCTGAACTACTTTAACTACGCATCCACTGAGTAAGATCAAGACAGAAAATATCTGTTGATTAGGTTCCATTTTAGTCATTTCCTGCCTTCGCAGGAAAGTCAGATCGAGAGATTCCTTCCTGGTCCCCAGCTTCCCCCGGAAGCCCCCTTCTGGTTCCAGGTCTGCATAGCAATGGGGTGACCCTGACCAGGTGTCTCCCTCCTCACACCTGGATTAGGTTGAGCTGGGTTAGGATGGTGATCCAGCTACTGGCAAAGATCACCTTCCGCTTAGCACCGTGCTAGTTTAGATGTTTCTTATTTTATTTTGTTTTTTTAACCATGCTGCACTTATATATAAATCCTAGTAAGCAGAAAAATGTCTAGTCAATTCTCCCGCTGAACTCTCTCTACTGCCCAGTGCTCAAAGAGTCCATTCTCCCACTATCAAGGCTAGTCCTTCAAGCAGCCTTCTGAGGCCTAATGCTCAGCCTGATCTGCGTGACCCTCATTTTAGGAATTGTGTATGGCAGCATAGACAGAGCAGAGAAAGAGTCCAGATTCTGGCTCTCAAGAAACCAATAACAGACTATATATATGTACATATATGTATATGTGTGTGTGTGTGTATGTGTATGTATGTATGTGTGTATATATATATATATATATATATATATATATATATTTTTTTTTTTTTTTTAACAGTACTGGAGATTGAGCCCAGGGTATTCTATCACTGAGCTACACCCCCAGCCCTTTTCATTTTTTTATTTTGAGACAGGGTCTCCCTAAGTTGCTGAGCTGGCCTCAAACTTGCAATTCTCCTGCTTCAGCCTCCTGAGTCACTGGTATTATGGGCATGTGCCACCACACCCAGCTGACCCAGATTTCAATTGTGTAGTCACCCCTGGTCTCTTTATTATCTTTTTTCCTGCTGNGCAGTGCCTGGCTCTTGAAAGGAGGATCAAACTCAGAGAACCTCACTGGGGTGTCAGTACCAAGATTCAACAATTCCATTTTCCTTCCCAGCAGTCTTTTGAAAATATATATATATATAATCTTTTTTTGAGACGGGGTCTTGCTGTCATTCCCTTGGCTAGCCTCAGACTTCTGGGCTCAAGCAATCCTCCTGCCTCAGTTTCTGAGTGCTGGGACTATAGGCTTGTGCCCCAGTGCCTGACTTCTTAGCTTGACGTTTAGGACTGGTGGCTGTAGACCTCTCACTGGGCTCTGGCTCCTCATTCTCCTAGGTTCCAACCTGTTCCTATACTCACCTACCTGGCCCACACAGTTTGCAGTTTTCTCTGACTCTCTCAGCCCTAGTGCTGAGGCCTGCCCCAAGACCCTTGGTCGCCCACCCCACAACACTGACAATGCAGAGAGTCCAACCATCTGGCCCTCATAAAATGTCTCAGGCTCCATGCCAAATTGTGCTCCAGATTGTGTGGCCCCCAGTTCCCTAGGAAACTGTACACGGAACTGGCTGCCAAGCCGTCAGAGAGGTTTGGCCATGTGGTTGGCCACCTGGGCAGGAACCTGGCTGATTGCTTTCTTATCTGGCAGTTCCCCTTCCTGGGTCTTGGAGCCCAACCCTATCTGAGTCACCTAGGCCTTGGAAACCTGTTCCTCTGAAGTCCCAGCCCTTCTGAATTACAGGCGTCTCGGATATCTAATGTGCACTGCTTCATTTATGTCTTTTGGACTCTAAACTGTTCTTCTCATTCCTGGTTTTGCTCCCAGATGCCCTAGACCTATGAGAGGTGGCTTCCCAAAACAGGCCATCTTATCCCCTGAACCTGTCTCTGAATCACCAGAATCTTGGGAACTTTTTCTAGATCAACAAAAATCTACAGCTATATCAGAGTCCTGCTTTCACTCACCCGCTCTGCTCACCCGCCTACATCTTGACAAATACTTATGGAGCATGTATTTTGAAACCAGATAATGTGCTAGCTGAGGTTTCCTCCAAGGAATGGACAAGACATGGTTCCTGGGCTAAAGGAGTTCACAGCCCAAGTGGAAGATGTCAAAGTAAACATAATTCATTTCAAAGCATGAAGTGTTACACCTTGAACTTGGGGCACCTGGGAAGAGTTTCTAAATAGGCCCCAGGGTACAGGGAATATCTTCCACAGTGGGTGATATGAAGTCTAAGCTGAATCCAAAATAGCAGCAAGAGCTGGCAAACGGATGTGGGGGGAGTCCAGATTTCATGTGTGAAAACCCAAGAAGAGGAACAACTAAAAATGGGAAACTATAAACACCAACGTGATATGGGGCAGTTGGAGAAGTGGGCAGGACCTCACCATTAAAAAGGAGTTGGCTGGTATCTGAGGGACAAGAGGAAGCCACTGAGGGTTCTCTGTAGGACCTGCTCTACTCTTCAGGATGAGGTCTACAATTTAGGAACCTCACTCTGCCATCATAATGGAGAATGAATTAAAGGGAAGGCAGGGCCTGGCAAAAGGGGCAGAGGGAGACTGTGGCAGGATTCCATGCAGTAGATGACAGTGGCCTGAACACTGAATGGAGCGGTGAGAAGAATTGGGAACAGGAGACCCATAGGAATTAGTGGCCCATGGTGCGTAAAGGCCCGGGGAAGGGAGGAATCAAGGATGATGGACAATAGGGAGCACACTGTTGCCATGAACCATCCCCAGGGACTAGAGGAGGAAGGGCAGGCCGTGGGGAGTGCAGAACAGGAGGCAGGGCCCTGGACAGGAGGGCAGTGTTGAGTTTCAGTGGTTACAGGTCGCCCTGTGAGGGTGCTGTCTCCAGAGGGATCCTGGCCAAAGACAGATCTGAGAGGGATCAGGGAAGCCAAGAACACCGGGGCATGAGGAGAACAGATGGCTGAGGATGGAGCCCTAAGAAATATTAGCACTAAGAGAAAATTTTACATAATCTCAATGAGACTCCCATACATGATACTCATCACACAGTGGAGACACCTTAACCAAGTGGCCAAAGTCAGCAGCAGCAGGAGCAGGACAGGGAGACATCCTGTGCCTCCTGATGGGACGCACTGGGAAGGACACCACAGCGCGTCTGCAGCACTGCTGCCCAAAGCGTGCCATCTGAACCTCATCCCAGAGCACATCTGACAAACCCACATGGAGGGTTGATCCACAAATAACTGGTCTGTGCTCTTCAAAAATGTCAAGGTCATGAACAGCAAGGACTAAAGAACTGTTCTGGATTAAAGAAAACTAAAGACCTGGGCGTGGTGGCTCACACCTGTGATCCCAGTGACTCAGAAGGCTGAGAAAGGAGGATCCCGAGTTCAAAGCCAGCCTCAGCAAAAAAGCAAGTGCCCCTAAATTCAATCCCCAGTACCAAAAAAACCCAGAAACACAAAAAACAGAGACTAAAGAACAAATGTAACTTTACCTATAATCCCAGTAGCCCAGGAGTCTGAGGCAGGAGGATTGAGAGTTCTAAAACAGCCTCAGCATCTTAGCAAGGCCCTAAGCAAGACCCCATCTCAAAAATACAAATGGGCTGGGGATGTGGCTCAGTAGTTAAGTGTCCCTGGATTCAGTCACCAGTTCCCCAAAAGTAAAAGAACAAATGTAACTATATAATTCAGTGTATGGTCCTAGATTAGATTCTAGACTGGGGGGAAAAAAAGCTCACCTTTTATTTTTTTCTTTTGTTACAATTGTTTTGTGATAATTAGTAAAAGTTGAAATGTAGTTTATTGATTAGATGATATTATATCAGTATGTGTTATGTTTCTAATTTTAATCACTGTTCTATGTTAGAGAATGCCTTTTTAGGAGATATAAATTTAACTATTTAGGGCTGGGGTTGTAGCCCAGTAGAGCACTTGCCTAGCATTTGTGAGGCACTGGGTTCAATTCTCAGCACCACATATAGACAAATAAATAAAAATAAAGGCCCATTGACAAGTTAAAAAAAAAAAAAGAATGGAACTATTTAGGGGTAAAAGAGAATTGCATCTGCAACTCACTCTCTATAGTTCAGGTAAAAGTTTACATATAGATGAATGAGCTGGGTGCTGTGGTGCATGCCTATAATCCCAGTGGCTCAGGAGGCTGAGGCAGGAGTATTGTGAGTTCAAAGCCAGCCTCAACAACAGTGAGGTGCTAAGCAACTCAGCAAGATCCAGTCTCTAAATAAAATATAAAAAAAGGACTGTGGATGTGGCTCAGTGGTTGAGTGCCCCTGAGTTCAATCCCCAGTACCCAAAAAGAAAAAAAAAATGAATGAGAAGTAGATAGTGCTGAAGCAAATGTGATAAAATGTTAACATATGGGAACCTGAGTACAAAAATGCTGGAATTGTTGGTAACATTCTTTCCCAGTTTTCTGTAAATCTGAAATTATTTTAAGGTATATATTAAATACACACCTGAGTTGCTTAGCTCCTCACTTTTTTGCTGAGGCTGGCTTTGAACTCAGGATCCTCCTAAATTGAGTTGAAAACCAACTTGTTCTTCTGAGAATTTCCATTCCCACTTTTACTTACCCTACCCCTCCCTTTCAATGCTACTATGATTCAAATAGAATTTTCTCTTTTAAAATTATTATTATTTTTTAATAGTTATTTTTTAGTTTTAAGTGGACATGATGTCTTTATTTTACATCTATGTGGTGCTGAGGATTGAACTCAGTGCCTCAAGCATGCTAGGCAAGCACTCTACCACTGAGCCACAACCCCAGCCTCTCTTTTAAAATTATTACTGAAAAAAAAATGATATAACATTAAATTTACCATCTTAACCTTTTTTAAAATTTTACTTTTTGCAGTGCTGTGGATGGAACCCAGGGTATATCACACATGCTAGGCAAGTGCTCTACCACTGAGCCACATCCCAGCCCCTATCTTACACATTACGTGAAACAACAGAGTCAAGTACATTCATATTATTGTGCAGTAGATCTCTAGTAAGTCTGCAATTATTTTCAAGTAAAAGCTTTGCTTTGTTTTGTTTTGTTTTCCTAAAAAGGTAGCAGAAAAGACACCTGTTAGGAGACAGAAAGAACAGGTACAGAGGCAGGAGGGGAAAGAGAAGGCAAGATGTGGTGATGCTAAGTGGGGTGAGGGGGTAGGTTAGGGTCCCAGGGGCAGAGACACCATCCAAACATGGGAGGGAGACAGAAGACCAACCAAGCACAACTCCATGAATTCAATCTAGAAACATTTTCTCCATCCTCCTTCCACAGGTACTCCTGATGGGGAGGGAAGCCTAGAATGTTCTTTGAGCCTACTAATTCTCTGGAATAAAAACTGGCATCAGCATTCCTGCCAGCACCTGTGCAGCTGGGGAGGCTGGAGAGGGGTGGACTGTGCTTCTGTTTGGAAGGTTGTGGACGGCTGGCCGCATCAGTACCAGGGAGGCTCCCCAGCACCCACCCTCGCCCTAGCCTGGAAGGAAAAGTTGAGTCAAAGGGGAAATGAAATCACCAAGCACAGGGAGTAGGGGTTATTTTTGTGAACCCCAGGTGATGCAGGACTCTGGGGTAGGCCTTGGGACTAAAAGATGCTAAAATATGGAGGCCATTCCAGGAGGAGAGGAGGAAACTCTAGCAACATAGCAGTGCAGTGGCCAGAGAGAGGCTGCTGAGTAGAGTCCCCAGGGCCCACAGGGGCAGATGTCCAGCTTTCTTTGCTTTTTCTTCTAACCTGTAATTCCCCCAAATTATCCAGACTCTTTCTATCAGTCTCTGCCGCGCTGTGGCACCCAGTGAGCAGTGTCCTTGGGCATGAAGACAGGAGGTGGGTTTACATCTAGCATGATGCAAATCAGAGAGCGCTGGGCAGGGCTGGGGTGGAGCTCAGTGATGGGGGCAGCACCCCCCAAAAAAAATGGAGAGGGAAGGAGGGAGAGCTTGAGTGAACAGGCACTCAGCAGCCCACAGGTGACTCAGAAATAGGGTCAGGACCAGGAGTCCAGAGGGAAAGCTTAGAGTTCAAAATATACCTCCACCCATATCCCTTCTGACATGGGGGATCCTCCACTACAGGGGACCAGGCTGGTCTTAAATGTGTTTCTCATATTTCCACACTGAACTTGACTTTGTTAAAGTAAAGGGTAATCTCAAAAAGCCCAAGGAACGAGGGACATTCAGGTCACATAAGAACTAAAATTGCTTAATTGGGGTTGTTCCTGACCCCGGCAGGAGCACTTTTGGTAGAGGGATTTGGCACAAAACAGCTGACAATGACCACAGGTGGGCAGAATGGAGAGGCTACTGGTGTAGACAACCTGATCGAGTTTCTTGGCTGTGGAAAGAGAAAAGATACAGGTAACAGGATCTTCCGCTTAGAGGCAAAAGGGGTTTCTTTTGTCTTGAGATGGGAAATCCTTCAGAATATTTAACTGATGTGATAAAAATAAAAACAGCAAAGAGAAAAAGATACAAAAATTAGGGAAGAAAATCCACAACAGACGGACTTGGTTGGTTCTCTCCACTGCCCAGCAGGAAGAACACCGACCCCCATGAGACCAGAGACAGGAGCTCTACCTAGACACCTGCTCAGGGTGATGCTCCAGGGTCACAATGCCAGCAATTGTATTTTAAGCCTTGAGAACTAATTGGTGGAATCCCTAAAACCAGACCTTTTTAATCTACCTTAACCCCTGAGGTGGTGTGGAACCCTATGATGAACAGATGACATTGAAATAAACTAACATTTGCCAGACGCAATGGCACACGCTATAATCCTAGTGGCTCAGGAGACTGAGGCAAGAGGATCACAAGTTCAAGGCCAGCCTCAGAAACTTAATAAGACCCTAAGCAATTTAGGGAGATCCTGCCTCATAATTAAAAAAAAAAAAAAATTTAGAAAGGGCTAGGGATGTGGCTCTGTGGTTAAGTGCCCCTGGGTCAATCCCTGGTATCAAAAAAATAGATTAAAAAAATAAACTAACATTTACATAAAACCTGCTAAGCTTTACATAGCTAGTTCCCAGTAGTTCTTACAGCAGCCCCCTTGGTAGCTGGTCCCAATCCCATTATATAAATCAGCAAATTGAGGTTCAGAGTAATTAAGTAGAAAATGGCAGATCAGGGAAACAAGCCCAGATCTTATGCCAAAGTTCATTTTCTTTTCACTCTGGACTTTAGGGAATATATTCTAATGTCCCTGAGGCAAGACACTGATGTCCAATTAACTATAGATGCACCGAAGTATGACCATTTTTTCTACTAGCCCCTGGATTTTCACAACTACCGATACACGTCCTTCTATCTCTGGAACCACAGAAACCTGAACCTATAGAACTTGTCCAATTTGGGCTGGAGATGTAGCTCAGTTGGTAGAGTGCTTGTCTTGCATGCCCAAGGCCCTGGGTTTGATCCCCAGCACCAAAAAACAAAAAACAAACAAACAAAAAAACTTGTCCAATTTGCTTCTTCAGAAAGTTTCCACAATTGCTCCTGAAGTTTCTGCCCTGCCCAGGTTGCTGTAGAGCTGCTGAGATGCGTGGGGGAGGAAAATGCAGGTAAAAGAGCCTAGGAAGCACCTGCTCAGCTCCTCTGTCTCAGCCCTAGTTGTCCTCTTTAATTTCCGAGGCACCCCCTGGAAACCCCAGGACTTGGAACTCAGTTTAATAATTTCTGCTATAGGACACAATCTTTTTTTTTTTTTTTTTTTTTTTTTTTTTTACTTTAATGAAGATATTGAAGTTCACAAAAGTCAAGTATTCTGTCTAGGATCACAATGAGAGTTAAGTGAATTGTAAATCCCAATAACCTGTTTACTGCACAGCCACTTATCCAGCTTTCTCTAATACCTGCCTGTTCAATCCAGTCCCAAGACTCTTTCTGCACCACCCAGCTTTTTCTTTTGGGTACCGGGGATTGAACTCAGGGGCACATGACCACTGAGCCACATCCCCAGCCCTATTATGTATTTTATTTAGAAACAGGGGCTCACTGAGTTGCTTAGCAACTTGCTTTTTCTGAGGCTGGCTTTGAACTTGCAATCCTCCAGCCTCAGCCTTCTGAGCCTCTAGGATTACAGGCATGCGCCACCACGCCCAGCTCTTTCTGCCCCCTTTTAACAAAACCTTGTATTTTTTTCAAAGAGTGCATACTCTGCAAGCTGGGGTTGTGGCTCGCTGGTAGAGAGCTTGCTTAGCATGTGTGAGGCACTGGGTTTGATCCTCTGCACCACATACAAGTAAATAAATAAAATAAAGGTATTTTGTCCAACTACAACTAAAAAAAAAGAGTGCACTCTGCTAAATTTCTTATATTTCCCAGCCTCTCTTCAACTTGGTCTAAATGTTAAGTCTGGTCAATAAAATGCAAATCAGGAACAACCTCAACCATTTTTTCCAAACCCTAATCCCAGTTCCCAACTGTGTGTCTGTCTCTGGGGCCTGGAAGGCATGAGCAGCGGCCTCCCACTCACTCTAGAAGCCCCGTGCTCCTGAGGCAGGGCAGCCTGGCAGTCAGCTCCATCCTGGGGAGGATGGGGTCATGATGGCTCCTCAAGGTTTCCTAAGTCTACATTCTGGACTCCTTTTCCAGGACTCTGAAAGCTTAACTGCTTCCCGAGCCTTTGACCTGATGTTTTCCCTCAACCTCAGAAAACTTCTGTGGTTTTGAGATACGAACTGCAAAGAGGAGTCGCCAAAAATCAAAAGAAGTCAGGAAAAGAACCTCCTGGAGTTTTTCCAGTGAAAATACAGGGAGTAGCCGTAAATGAGGCAAAACAGATCTGTAAATTAAAAGATTAGCATCCAATTGTGACTAGAAATAGTTAGGCTGGGCCACCACACCGCCTGCCTGTAATCCCAGCAGCTTTGGAGACGGGGAGGCAGGAGGATCATGAGTTCAAAGCCAGCCTCAGCAACTTAGCGAGGCCCTAAGCAACTCAGTGAGTCCCTGTCTCTAAATAAAATACAAAATAGGGCTGGGGATGTGGCTCAGTGCCCCGGAGTTCAATCCCCAGTACCGCACCGCCCCTCCCCCCAAAAATATAACAACAACAACAACAACAAAAAAATAGAATGAAAACCTGGAGATTTCAGCAAGGAGTATGCAGTTAAGGCAACCAGCCCAATATTGCCGGAGAGACCAGTATTAAGAAATTTCCGTTCACGTCCCCCTGAGGAGAAGCAGCATCTTAGGAAACAGCCCTGTTGGAGAGGAGTAGTTACCAAAGGGCTGGACCACCACTGATTGACACCTCAGCCCCAGAGCTGGGAGTGAACAAGCCTGGGGACTGCCTGCTAGCAAGAAAGAACACAGCAGCTGGTCAGCACTTCGCCAGTGTCCAGAGAAGCTGACTGGAATGGGAGGGCAGGCTGGACATGGCCCCCTATTTATCAAAATGTGGCAAAAGGAAGTTCACTTCCTGAGAAGGGTGAACAAACCATGACATTGCAACCACCTCAATTATAAAAGCTGCTGCAGATGGGCACTTGCCTATGGAGGAGATGAGATGGTCCTGAGGCAGATGCGAGGCGTCTCCTAAAACATCTGTGAGCATCCTCTGGTGCCCAGAGGCAAACAGGGACTTTCCTATGGAAGTCTAGAGAACTTTGCTTCTGAGTCCCGCTGACAACAGCCAGAGAGGACCCACTGACATGACAAAAGGACTGACCTGGTCTGTTTTCACAAAGCTTATTTATGCTAGGAAGGGCTCTAGTTTATTCTTGTCCCTCCTGAAAGGTGATATTCATAACTGAAGGTAAGAAAGACATCATACCTGAGGACACAACTGCCCAGGGTGGGGCTGTTACTTCGCTGTCACCTTCCAGCAACTTGAGTTTTGTTTTGAGTGGAAGTAGAAAAGCCCTGGGCCTGGCTCTAATCCTACCCGTCACTTAACAGTACAAGTCTCCTTGAGATTCACATTCCTCATCTATAAGTAAGGGTAGAAATACCTTGCCCAGCTCCCTGAAGCATTCTGAGGACAACACTCTGGGCCCTGGTTTCCAACAGTATTTTCACATGGACACGCCACATCATTGATTCTGAGGCCCCAGATGAATATAGGTCCCAGTCATTACCCCCCACCAACCCCCCCCCACACACATGCAAACTAACCCATACCACAGGAGCAAATTCAGATTGGCTGGATCTTTGGTCATTCACACCTCTAGACACATCTCCTGGCCTCAGACCTGGCTTACCCTGAATGGGTGATTAACAAACTCAATCAGGAACCAAAGCTTTGACCTTCGGGACCAATTCCAGTCCCTCTTTGTTATGGTGTATATATGGGGTGTCCCCCAAAAGCTCATGGGTAAGACAATGCAAGGAAGTTCAGAGGTGCAATGACTGGGTAATAGGAGCCTTGGCCTGATCAGTGCATTGATGCCATGATAGGGATTAACTACGGGGTAACTGTAGGCGGGTAGGTGTGACTGTACCAGGTGGGTCATTCAGGGTGTACCTTTGGGGTATATATTTTGTCCCTAGTCTGCATTCTCATTTCTCTGCTTCCTGGTGCCATGTCCTGAGCTGCTTTCCTCCATCACACTGTTCTGCCATGGAGCCAACCATCTATGGACTGAGACCTCAGAAACCATGAGCCCCCAAATAAACTTGTCTTCCTGTAAAATTGTTCTCTTGTGTGTTTTAGTCACAGCAGTAAAAAAGCTGACTGAAACACTCCACCCTGTCAGCTTCCACGGAACAACAGGAATAGACCTGCCTGTCCTGGTGGCCTTCAAAAAACAGAAGGACTTTAGCCCAAAAGTGAACTGAAACATCCCCCTTGAAACCCAGAAAAATGACAGTCCCCCTTTACAAGGCCCTTCCTCCTCCTGGTTCCCAGGAGAGGGGCCACACCAGGGCCCAAGTTGCCTGTCCTTGTCAGAGCAGAGGACAGAAAACACCATCTAGGGAAAGCATGAAGGGCCCAGGACTGGGAAATCCTGGGGACAATGGTGTGGCAGAGATGCTGGAGCACTTGGAGGGCACGTAGCTTCAGAGGAAATCAAGCAAAGCAAAAAACGAAGCTGTGATTGCATCCAAAGAGGAAAAGTGTCATTGTAGAACAGGGTCTGTCCCGGACACGCATGGCTCCGAGGTGAACGGTACTTGTCTTGTGGCAATGAAGCAAACAGGAACCGCTCATCAAATGTTGGGATACAAGGACATGGGGGCGGGAGGAGGAGAATAATTCCTCAGCTACCATTGTGGGGAGTCAACAGGTAATGTTCCAATTGAAAAATCCAGACATAGTAATATAAGCATATTATTTAGAAAAATGGTGGCAAATACTAGGGGAAAAAAAAAAAAAGACTACAGAGTGAGATGGTTGCCTCTAGGAAGGACACCCTGAGGGGTTAGTAGCTGAGAATGAGTGTAATTTTTCATTTAAATTTTTATATATGTATTCTATTTCACTTTTTAAATTATGTACATGCATCATTCTGTTAAAGAGGGGGGATGATAATTTTATATCAAGCGAGTCCTCTAAGCCTCTACAGAGCAAGGTTTCCGGAAACTTACAGCTCTATAGTATGCAGGGCCCTTATCAGATACGTGGCCACCTGGATTAGTTTTCTAGGGTTGGCATAATAAAGTATGGCATATGGATGGCTTAAATGACAGAAATTGCCAGAAGTCCAGGATAAAGGTGCTGTCAGCATTGGCTCCTTCTGAAAACTGAGAGGAAGAATCCATCCCCTGCCCCTCCCCTGGCTTCTGGTGCACTGGCAACCTTTGGTGCTCCTTAGCTTGTAGACACACCATGCTGGTGTCTGTCTTCATGTCCACGCGACATTCTCCCTGTAGGCATGACTCTATTCAAATAGCCTCTTTTTATTAGGACATCAGTCATGATGGATTAGGGGCCCATCCTCCCCCATCCAGTATATTTCCCCGTAACAAGTTACATTTGCCATTACCCTACTTCCAAGTAAGGTCACATTATGAGATACTGCAGGGTTAGAACTTCAATATATGAATTTGAGGGGACACAAGTCAACTGGTAACACTGTATTAAAGCTGTAAGGTGTTAATGTAATACTTTAAAACAAACTGGTCAGCCTGCAGGACCTGCAACTTAAGAGTGGCCACTGCCTAGGACACACACTGACAAGCTGGCTACCCAGTGATCCTGACTCAGTCCCACCAATACCCACTTCTATTTCTCCCTGAACATGTACCCACTTACTGAACCCCCCCCACACACACACACAATAATACCAATCATCTGTTGTCCCACTGTATCATTTGTCCCACTTTGTTGTTGTTGTTGTTGATCCCTGCCTAGACAGGTGACCCTCATCTGTGATCCAGTCATGCCTTTTCCAAAGCTTGTTCAGAAGCTGGGGGTTCAGCTCAGGGGTAGAGTACTTGCCTTGCACATGCAAGACTGTGAGTTTGACCCCCAGCACTGGCAAAAAACAAATAAACAAACAAAAAGTCTAAAGCTCCTTTGGGGGGATGTGGACTGGGAAATCCCAACATGCCCCCATGGTAAGAATTCATAAAGAACTTCAGCACAAACGGGCCAAACACTTCCATCCCCCCAGTGACTGGGTGACATAACTATTCATAGGTGTTGCAACTGCACCACTTACTTACTAGTTGGGTTATATTGAGCAATTTAACCTCTGGGTAGCCGTTTGCCTAACTGCAATGTGGGAATAATAACCGAAGGCTACATCATAGGGTAGGGTTAAATGAAATGAAGCACACTAAGCCCCCTACACAGTGCCTCACACATAACAGATAACCAATACATGCCATTTGTTATTATTATCAGGTGTTCCTCCTCCATTTACTTTTTAAATTTTTACTTTTATTTATTTTTATCCTATAATGTTTACAGCAGAGCCTGGCTGTGCCTGATCTCCATTTAGCCATTGACTAAAGAGGCCCTCTGTGGGTACCCTGCCATGCATCTCAGTGACCTCTGCTTCAGTGGCTCCTGCATCCTCCCCTCTTTGTCCTGCCAACACCCAGTGGGGCAGCTCAGCCCACCCACCTTCCTCCTGGGTCTCCAAGGGCACATCTGCCCCAGGTTAGCCAGATCACACTGTCTCTTGTTCAAATCATTCTTATTAGTCTCAAATCAGTTTTCAGGAGACCATCACTCCAAAGGCAGCACTTTTCTTTCTCTCTCTCTCTCTCTCTCTCTCTCACACACACACACACACACACACACACACACACACACACACAGATTTAGCAAATAACATTTGTTTACTTTGTGAAAATTTAAGACAAAGTCAGGTTACATTATCCATGTCATGAAAACAAAAGTAAAAACAACAACCCACATTCCATTCCATTCTAGACTCCTGGACTTCAAAGCACCCAGCTGAGAGCTGAACAGCTTGCTTTTGATAACATTCTAACAGGGAAAAGGAAGGAACCAAAAAAGTGTGGGAGCAAATCTCTACATGAGAGGACATTGTAAAGTGTGTCTTGGCGCATCTTGTTGGGGACCTCCATTCCCAACACCATTTGGAGATGGTTCTATAACCAGAGAAAAGCAAACCCTAACACATTTCTAAAAGAATTCATCAAGGTCTGCTGCCTAAGGTTCGTGTAGAATTTATTAAGGAAACAGAAGTTTTCAGTTTCTTATTTGTAATAAAGAGTGATAAGAACAGCTGTTTGTTGTGCACTTACCTTGTGCCAAGTACTGATATGTTTCGTTTGGTTTGATTCATTTAATTAACCCAATTAAATTTCAGTGAAGGAGGCACAAGGAGGAAGGCTTGGAGTCTGACAGCTATGTGAGCTTGCCTCTGATTTCTCATCTATAAAGTGGGGATAATACCTACCTGGTAGTTATTGTGAGGATTAAATAATTTAGGTAGAGCGCTTCAGCCCAAAGTTTTCCATTGTAATTTCATAGGCACAGAGAATTGCGTAATCCACTTCAAAAATATGTACTGTATTAATGAAAGAAACAAAACAAGGAAATGGAAAATTTTGAGATTCTGCTGTATGTCAATCTGTCCTTCAATACGTCCTTCCTGGTGAAGGTGAACTTGGAGCAGTGTTTCGACTATTGGTCCCCATACCTAGTCTGCTAAGCCTCCCTCACCGCCACATCAAAGGAGCCACGGAGACAACGTGAAGTCAGAAGAACCAAAATCCTGCCCACACTTCAAAGGGCTAGTCTCCCGGAAGTTGTTACAGCATCCCTTTCAAGGAGAGTAAACAATACAGCTCACAGAAGCCACAGGGAGCTACAGCCACAACAAACTGGCTTCCATGCTGGGACGTGGAACTTTCTGGGGCCCAAGTGAAAACAGCACTCTGTGCTGAAAATGTCAGCCCCACTGCCTTTCCATTCTCACCCTTACACTAATGAGCAGCGGGAAGAGCCTGGCCAGAGTGGGCGAGCATGAATGGCCCAGAGCAGGTGGCATCCCTCTTTTCCTTTCTGCACACCCTCAGGACATCATGGACAGCTCTTTTGATTCCTGGGCTCCCACCCTTCAGTCTACACCTTTGATGGTTCTGTTTGAAAACCACAACCAAAAATAAACGGCTCCTCCTGGGAGGTAGGGCGATGGCGAGGGCGACCTGCTCTCTCCTGAGCAGGTGCGTTGAATTCCCTTCTCCCGGCCCTCGGCTGGGCTGGGGGCTGACACGCGGATCACCAGACCGTCTCCACCCGTCCTCGGCCCAGTTTTCAGTGAGAGGCACTGGGACGTCCCCCACCCACCCCCGCGCTGACCACGTCGCCCGGTGGCCTTCCTAGCCTCGCCCTAACATTAATGAGCAGCCGGAAGCGCCCAGCACCGAGCGGGCTGTCAATGGTGGTCCCGAGCAGGTGGCGTCCCTCTTTCTCTTTCTGCCCTCCGTCCAGCGTTTCCCCGCTCTCGCCTGATGGCTAAGGGGGCAGCCTAGTGGCGGCCTCGGATACGCAGCCCTCTGCACGCTCCCCTCACGCATCCCCCGGCCCCGAGCCTGCACACCTTCCCGGATCCCTGCGCTCCCC
>NW_026000164.1:11242536-11273710 GCF_001458135.2 Marmota marmota marmota | reverse complement strand
CACCCCCCCAGCGTTCTTGGGGACAGCCGGGAAGTCCCCGCATCCTTCGACCTGTGTTAGGGGAAAGGACAGAAGGGATTAGGAGGGGACCTGAGAAAGTGACAAAGGCAAAGCTCCGGTACGTGGCTCCGGGAGCGATGCTCCGCCTTGGAGTAGGGACCAGAAAGATGTCCATGAAAGGAATGGCGATGGCTTAGCTGGAAGTCTTCCCAAAGGAGGCGATTTGAGCGGAGACGGGGCCAAGGCTAAGCGCAGCTGGGCAGGGACAGCCAGCTCGCAGCGGTGGGGCAGCAAGGGGCGTGGGGGGTTCTCAGATAGGCACCTCGAATGCTGCTGCCTGTCGTCACCCCAACAGCAGTCAGCCAATGAAAAATAAGTCCAATGGAAACCTGCTCGGCTGTGAGGAACTGCCACTTATGGAGACTCAGCTAAGGGCCTTCTCTTGGGGGCTGTCGTCCCAGAAGCCGAGGGCAGGTGTGTATCAAGAACCGAACGACATAGTGGCTTTTTTTGGACTCTGTCACTTGGATCCGAGCGCCTGACATTTCCATGGCCCAGCTGTGTAGTGGAGAAGAGGAAAAAGGAAAGGGGGTTGGGCCCCCCCAGGGAATCTCAGGAGCTCACAAGGCTGTCTGCTGGGGTATATATACCCTGCCTCACTTTCCCTACTGTAAACGTTGAAGTCTTGCAATTGGGTGATGCTTTAGTTTCTAAATTGCTTCCACTTGCGTTGTTATTTTATCCAGCAATCACTGTAACCTACAAGATAGGTATGATTAGGCATATTTTACCCTTAGGGGAAGTGAGGCTCATATACCTAAAGTGACACAGCTGGTTGGTGCAGGTTTGGAATTGGAGCTCAGGTGTCCTGACTACAAATATAGGACTCTTTAAATACATCAAAGGAAGAGACAGGGCCTGGTTTATGATCCTGGTGCCAAGGGCACACCCATCCATTAAAATGAAATCCAGAAGGACTGGGTTAATACCCACCCCCACTGCTCTTTGGAATTATCTCCTTGAAACACAGGTTAGCTTTGCGGTTATTCACCTAGTGTGGGAAGAAGAGATTCCGTCAACTCACTGCCAGGAAAGCCAGGACCAGAAAGGAAAACAGGATGAGGAAGAGATGGATTACCAGCTGTGCATTTCCTTCTTACCCACACCTTCAGGCCAACTTGAGAGCCAGGGTCTCCTCTCATCTCAACAAGCAGAGATGCTATTTCCTATCCACAGGTTGGGTGGGCTCTGCTGCCTAAAATAGACTATACCCAAGGGGACTTTTGAAGCCTCCCTTTTATCTACTGCCTTCGTCCTAGCCCTGAGGAAACAAAAACTCACACTTCCCATAACTACAATGGCATGGTTAATAGAGGGGTTTCTCCTAGAAGATTTGTCAGGAACTTTCTGTGCCTCTACCCTGCTGCCAAGTGAGGTCTCTTGAGCTTTTTCAGGAAAGCAGATGGTGCTCAGTGGTTCCCAAGGCTGAACGCCCAGTACAGTCACCCATCAGACTTTAAAAATATACACATGACCATGCATCTCTGGGTTGGCATTAGGGATGTCTTACGAGTGATGTATTTTGTTTTCTTTCAAATACAATCCACATCACTTAATAATGAGTATACATTCTGGGCTGGGGTTGTGGCTCAGTGGTAGAGCACTTGCCTAGCATGTGTGAGGCACTGGGTTGGATCCTCAGCATTGCATATAAGTAAATGAATAAAATAAAGGTCCATCAACATCTAAAAATATATTTTTAAAAAAATAATAATGAGTATACATTCTGAGAAATGCATCATTAGGTGATTTTGTTGTATGAAGATCATAGAGTGCAGTCACACAAACTAAGATAGTCACATCACTAGGCAATATAATCTTAAGGGTCCACGGTCATATGTGTGTTCTATCATTGACCAAAACATCATTGTGTAGTACATGACTGTTCTGAAGTGATTGGGGTGACCAGCCAGGTTTGGAACCCACAGATGTAGTATGACTTCCATCTGAAAAGTCTGAGGTGACTCAAGGTTGAAATTGGAGGCTTGTTAGGCAAATATGGAACCTGTCATTCAGATGTCTGTTCTGCCTAAGAATGTGCAGATGACAGCTCCGTTTGTATTGAAATAATATTTTGTATCTGTTGCATTAAATCAAATATTATCAAAATTAATTTCACCTGTTTCTCTTTTACTTGTTTTAAGGTGGCCAGCAGAACATTTTTAACTTACCCCTATGGCTTGTGACTGAGAACATTCTTGATGTGGATGCCAGCTGCTTGGGCTGTCTAGTTTCTTTTAACCAAAAGCATCCTCACTCATAATAGGTGGTCCAGGAAGAAGGAGGTGATGTTTGACGACCTGAATGATGACAAAAGCTAACCACATAAAGAAGATATGGAAGAAAAACCTCCCACATTTCATGTGGCCAGGGGCTGCCGCACTGGACAGGCAGTTCTACAAAGGGGTGATAAGTGGCAATGAAACCAAGAGTATCCAGGCTGGGAGGAAAAGGCCAGTGCAAATACAAACACCCCTGTCAGGCTGGGGTGCCTCTGTGGGGGTCGTCTTTGAGGGAACAGGCCTCAAAGGAATCCAACAGTGATTAGTTATGTATGTCTGCATGGGTGTTGAAGTTGTGCCCTTGAGTTTGCTTTGTGCACTTTACTCCTGTATCTAAATAAATCCATTTTAAATTTAAAAAATGAAGTAAGGAAAGTTTCCTGATGCATTTAAAGAAACTCATAAGCTCCTTTCCTTAGCCACCAAGACCCTGGCCACCCTCTATGTCATCCTGTACCATCTTCCCATATCACCTTCCCCAGGATCATTGGTCTTTCTGCTTTTCAAATGTTCCATGTTTGGGTCTACCTCAGGGCATTTGCACTTGCCTTTTCCCCTGGCTGACAGGTTTTTCTTCCAGGTCTTCTTTCTGTGCCTAGTTATTTGTCATCTTTCAGGCCTCAAATATCACTTCCATCCTTGGTCAAAAGAAATAAGAGACCCCCTACCCAACCAGCCGACTTAAACACTGAAGGGAATTTGTTACTTTGAGAAATAAAAAGTCCAAATCACACCAGGCTTCACCCGGAAGCCTGCTGGTGAGGGCCCCTGACTCTTTGGGTCCTTCCTTCTCCATGGATCAGCTCCATCCTCATGTTGACCTCCCGCACACTGGCAAAATGGCTGCAGCAACCCTTGCCCTCATAACATATCCCACCTTTTGCAGAAAGTTTCTTGTCTTCTGACACTCAAAGAAAACTAGATTTCGCCCAACCAGTCATTTAACCCTGGAGAGTCTAATATGGTGAATGTCATGGGCCTGAACCAGTCACTGCCAAAAGAACCCTGATCAGGCTTTAGGTAGTTAAGGCCCCAGTCCTCCAAATTTCCAGGCCACCGTGTATTGGGTAGATGTAGACGAGGAGTTCTAGAAAGGCAAACAGCACTGTCCACCAGGCAACCCTACCTTGGCAAATCACTACCTGGACCGTTATCCTTAAAGAAAGGGAAGACAGTGAGTCATCATGTCACCTGAGTGCCCCTTCCTAGCCAAGCCAAGGGAAAGAGGGCAGGCTTGGGACAGACGGCCTGGACAAACGAGGACACGACTTTCTCTGGTCAGGGCCCGTTGGTGTTATCTGTAGAAGGCCACCCTCCTGCCCGTATGCCAAGACTGTGTCTCCTGGGAACGCCGCTCACACAGGCAAACAGCCAGGAGATGCTGGTGATGTCACCGTGTCTGCAGCCCGACCTACAAACGCCCCTCTGGGGTGACTGGGGCGAGCTGAGGGCGCTGTGGAAAGGACACACGTCGCTCCTCCAGCTGGCCGCCACTAGACAAAGCGCAGCAAGGGACAGAGGTGCTGTCTGTTCAGCTGTCAGCTCTGGACCCTCCCAATAAAGCCCGCCGCCCCCTCGGCCATCTCTGGGCAGCTTCTTTGGTCTTTGAGCAGCCTACCCCACTCCCTGGCACATCGGGGCTGTGGGACAGACAGCTCAGCAGACGCTTTAGTTAGTCTTTGCACAGGTTGATTTGATTCATTCTATTTTACTACTCTTTAAAAAATAAAAATCATTCTTAACTCATGGATCTCTTAACAAAAATAGGCCGAAGGTCATGGTTTGCCAACATCTGATTTATACATTATGCTGCTGATGGCATCTCAATTTTCCCTGTTATTGTTTTCCTGACTGTGAAGTTCTATGAAAGCAGGCTCCATGTCCACTTTTTTTTTTTTTTAACAACTGACTTCTCAACATTTAAAATAGTGCTGGGCACATAGTAGAAGCTCAATAAATATTCCCTAGGGGAGGGCTGGGGCTATAGTTCAGTGGTAGAGTGCTTGCCTAGCATGCGTGAGGCCCTGGGTTCAATCCTCAGCACCGTATAAATATAAACCAATAAAGGTATAAAAATACAATAATATTTTTTTCAAAAATATATTCCCTGGATGAATGAGTATAAAAATACTATTTCAGAGCATGTCAGGACTCAGTGCCTAGCTCTGACCTGGATTTTCTGTCCTATCTAGGGGACACAGCTGTCCCCATACTAACCAGTGCAGGAATGGACAGGACTGCAGTTGGTCCCACAAATCAGGAAAAGGAAACTCCCTCTGGCTGCCAGAGCCCAGCACCCAGGACCACTGTGAATGGGAAGGGCTGGTTTCAGCCTGCACCTGCCCCTCTGGAGGGCTTCCTAGGGTGGGACCCATCCTGGTCAGGTGCGTGCATAGCTCCAGGGCAGAGTTCCAGGTGAGAGTTCTAAGGCCTCACCTATGTTTACTGTGGCCACACCTTGATGGGAAAATCCTCTGCGGGGCCCTTACCTAGATAGCTCTCACTCGCTTCTTCCACCAATTCCTAATGCCTTCTCTTTCTAGTTCTCTTCAACGCAAGGACTACAATTTGCATACATTGAACCAAAATTCTCACTTTGTGCTTAAAGGTACAGCTAAGCATAGGAGAATATGCATGATTTATAGTTGCCGAGGGGCTTCTGCCCTGGGTGCTTACTATACCTCAAGAAAGACAGTGAGAAACTAGGAAAGGGGCAAGTCTAGGTTGTCAAGGAAGCAGGGAGGCTGCCATAAAGATTCAGAGCCAGGTATAGCTGCTTCCTCCACCTGGACTGATAAAGACTACAGAGAGGCAACATCTGTTCAGTCACGAACGCCGTGGCTCAGGGGGTCATGAGCTCGACCACCCAATCCTGAACCAGAACTAGCAGTGCTTAAAGCTAGAGGGGGTCATGGTGAGGATTATAAAGAAAGTCCTCTTTACGTGGTGGGTGGCCAACCCCTGGAACTCATGACCCCAAGCAGGGGCCAGACTGAAAACACCAAGTCATGCAGGTGTGGCTGTAGACAGAATCCGAATGACTCAACAAGCAACTAAGGATGCCTGGGGATTGGGGATGAGCCCTCTGAGGCCACTGATGAGGGGCTGCCTGGGGTCCTCAATGCTTTCCTTCCTGCCCACGCCAGGGACGGGGTTCTGAGCAGGGGAGGACAAGGAGCTGGGGCCGTTCCCTTGCCCTCTGGACAGTCTGAGAGATGGCCTTTATTTGGGGTGGGGGTCCTCGTGGATGAAGACTGACTTTCCCAAGTCAGCTATAATCTATTGCTGGGAATTTGAGGGTCACTAAAACAGTAAACTGATGTTTATAGGAATTTGACACAAATGCCTTCTCTACTCACTGGGACCTCACGGTTGACATGATGATAGCTAACATTTATTAATTGTGATTGTGTACTATGCCCTTACTTATTTGTCAAAACAACCCTGTCAGGTAGGTACTATTATCCCACCACCCCATTTGACAGACAGGGAAACTGAGGCATATAGAAATCACTTTCTCAAGGTCCCACAGCTAATAAATGATCCAAGATTCAGTGTCGACCCACAGACTCTGGGGTACATAATTTCCCATAGGGTGGGGTTAAAACCATCCCTGCCTTCTGCTGAGGACACACCACTCCCTTCCAGCCCGGTGTGGCTATAAAGGAATGCAGGCCCATCATGGCCTCAGCCATTTTTTTTTTTTCCCAGAGAAGCCAGGAGAATCAAGACAGGGTAGAGAGAATAAATCTAGCTAAATCCAACCTGAGGTCACCATAGTCCTGACATCTGCTCTACCCATAGCACCCACCTGTGACACATCTTATAGACACAAAGCTGTTGTCCACACCTGTGGAAGACGTGAGTTACTGGGCATGGGCTCTGGGCAAGGCCAGAGATTGGCTGGACCTACACACAGGGCAAAGGCCCTCCTGGGGCTAAGGGTGGGGTGCCTCTGTGTCTGGGTTTTGTCCTTGAGGGAAACAGGCTTCATCCCCATCCAAGTGATCTCTCCAGGCCATTCCAGGATTCTATGATCGGCATCTCACAAAGCTTCAAAAACTCTAAGGTGGAGAGAGATGTTGGATAGGTGGGGAGATGGGCTCAGAGTGTACCGGGAGCTGGCACAAAACCAGAACGTAAGGCAACCCCTTTAAGTTGTGTGCAGGAAACCGGACGGTGCGTAGAGCCTGTGGCATGGAGTGCAGCCTCCATCCGGGTCACTTTGCAGGGTGGGCAGGGGGGGCAGGGTGTGCATTGACCTCAAGCCCTTGGGGAGAACTAAGGCTTCTGCTAGTTTGCACAAAGGTGCTGTTCACTAAGGTGAGCACCAATGGGGTTATTTCTGTCCAGAGGAGAGGACTTTTCCTATTCTCAAGTCCCTCGGTGTCCAAGGGGGAGGAGGCAGGGGCTCAGGCCACACTCCCATCCCATCCAATTGCTCTGTCCATCTTTTACTACTGATCAAGGGCATGTGGAATTTGGGGGACTCGAGAATTCCTGAACTCTTCCATGGCTCCTCCACCCCACACTCCTATGGGGTTCTTTGAGCACACACAGAGGACCAAGACAGGTGTCACAGACCCTGACATGCCATTTTGGGAAGTCCATGCTGCCTGGCACAACTGAGGCTTAGAATTCCAGAGTCCAGAGGTTCCCCTACCCCTCATCCTCCCTGCCAGGGTTCTTAAGAGAAAGGGAGGAAGGGAGGAAGGGAGAAAGGCCAGGCTTCAGCAGGACCTGGCTTCAGCTTCCTGGTGCTGTCCCCAGAGCTGGAGAACACCAGCCAGGTAAGCCAGATGCACCAGGCCCGAGAGCAGGCCTTGCAAGAGGAGGCCACAGTTGGGCACAGGAATCTTTATCATGCTGACCCAGACCCTGGATGCTGCCCAAGCTGATTAGCAGCAGTTCCCTGGAGGGAAGCCAGCAGAGGCAGGGGTGTGCTTTTCGTCCCCTCCAGAAACACAGTCTCATTTAATCCTCAGAGTTTCCCTGTTTACAGATGAGAAAACTGAAATACATTTCAAACAAGGATTAGAATTTGTCAAGGTCACACAGCTCGTAAGCAGTGAGCTGGGCTTTGGAGCTTGTGGTCTGTGCCCAGGTTCCCCTTGGGGACTGATGGCAGCTCAGAGACAGTCCGTCCTGAGGATCAGCCCTACCTGCAAGGAGCTGCCCAGGACGAGGCTGACCCCTTCCTGCTGGACAACCCACCCAACTCAGCTGTCTGGGGCAGAGAGGGGGTGGCAGGGGCTGTTGGGGGTGGATAAAATCCAGCCCCTCGCCTCAGTTCAGGCCAACCTGGCTTCAGAACTCTGGTGGGACAGAGGACTGGGCTTTTGTCACAAATGCATCCATTCAGCCTCTCCCCGCCCAGTCCTGCTGCCCTCCCTCTCTTACAACTGCTGGACCTCATAGATCTCCCTCTTCAAGTTGGCTCTTGGGCAATCTTCCCAAAACATCTGCAGGCCCCACCTCTCCAGCAGCCCAGGACTGAGCTCAGGAGCACCCCCAGGCCAGAGAGACAGAAAGGGGAAGCCATATCACCTGCTCCAGGATCAGCCTGGACAGCCAGCCCCACTGTGGGTCTGTCTGGGGGAAACTCAAACCGCAGAGGGAAGAGCGGCCTCCTCTCTATTGCTCTGAAGCCAGGGCCCTAGCACCTGCTTCCCGTCTTCCCTGCTTGGCTTCTATGACTGTAGACTACTTATAACCATGAGGAATAGCGCCTAGGTCTACTGTGAATACATTAAGGAAGTATTAGACATGTCAAATGCCAAGTCAAATCAGGATCCATGATAACTCTGGGTTTCTAAAGGGGAACCCTGCTGTAGATGACATGCCAGGAGAGAGTCCCACCGCCTCCTCCGCCCAGCACGGCCACCCACATCCTCCAGATCAGTTTCTATGGCTCTGATCTCTTATGGGCTGGAGGTGGGTACGTAAAATTGTCCTCAAGTCTAGACTGTAAACCTATTCTAAGGCATCACCTCGAGGCTTTCAAACCTCATCCTAAAAGAGAGCTAGTTGGGGGTGGGAGTGGGCATGGGTGTGTGTGCATCTGTGTGTACTTTGTGTGTGTGTGTGCGTGTGTGTGCGTGTGTGTGTGTGTGTGTGTGCGCGGGCGCGACCTTCTCCGTGGTGGTTTACAGGAGAATAGTAGCCTGTGCCCATCTTATATTCTTTCACTTATTTGTGTTTATGGTGCTGGGGGCACACCCAGGGCCTTGTGGGTGCTAGACAAGCCCTCTATCCCCCTGGACCTGTGCACATCTTTTAAAATTTAGAGGGCTCCCAGCATGGATGGTAGAAAGACTGAGACCATATTTTCTTTGTATTCATGTGAAGGGAAAGAAGGAGACGAAGGTCCTCTGGCTAGTCCCCAGGGAAGGTCGCTGTGGAGAGATGGGGGCTGAGAAGCCCAGCCCACCTCCTGGCTCCAAGGAGTCCAGGCCCAGCCCTGGAGACAGCCCTTTATCAGCTGCCATCCCAGTTTCCTGTTTTCCAGTGGCCTGTGGACCTGGGCTGAAGGGACATCTGCTTCTGTTTATTCTTCCCTGTCTGCTACCCCACCCCCTGGAAGGCTGGTGCTGCTGCTCCTTGGCAGGTGAAGACCCAGGAGGAGGGAGAGGACAGGCCAGAGACGTGGGACCCTGGGAGTGAGGCTAGTCCCCAACAGTCCCAGGCTCCAGGGACTCTGAATTCAAAGTGGTGAAGGGAAAAAGGAGTCAAGGGCAGAAGACTCTCTTCAGAATGAAAGCAGGAAACTGGTGGGTTCCTGGGGCAACCTTTGCTGGTAGGAGAAACATAATTGCTTTTAAATTTCAGGTTACACCTGGGCTAATAAAAACAACTGGAAATTCCTGTTGGGACGAGGAAGTTTTCTCTCAGGGAGGGTTGGTCAGTCACCCTTGAACCTGCAACAGTTGCATACTGGAGGAACTTTGCTCAGATAGAGCCTCTGTGAGGATGTGGGGCATCTTTGTGCAGATGAGAAAAAGGGGGCCCTTTCCCCAGGCAGACACAGTCCCTGACTCAGCGAGTGTCCCTTCTGCTTCTCCAGCATCCCGGGACGAACACAACCTGGGCCCAGGTACATGAGGAGAGCAGTTCTCTCTCCCCTCTAATGCCGTCACTAACCCGGACAGCTTAAGCTCTGAACAACCACCCCAGAGATGACCACCCCAGACACAGAGAACAGTGCTGGTGGCCCTGAGAAGCTTGACAGCTCTTAACACTTGCCTGAGCCAAAGTCCCTGTTCCCACTGAGTCCTTGATAAGCCTTCTGGGTGAACTGGAAGAGAGCTTTGTCATCACAACCCAGACCTGACCGAGGTTGTCCCACACTGTGGTTACTGGCCATGTAGAATAGACAAGAAAATTACCAGGTTGTATCCAAGGATTTCTTCCTTTAAATTTTGCTTAATACCTATCATCTGAAGGCATGGATTTTGTTTTTAAAATCTGTAGTAGATATTATGGAGTTTATTCTCTTTTAAGCAGCTTTGCTTGTTTACAGCCAAAATGGCGGTATAGCAGAGTGGTTCCAAGCTGGGTGTTAGGAGTCAGACTGATCTGAGTTCCGATTTTAACCCCTCCACTTTCTAGCTGAGTAACCCTGTGCCATCCACCTAACTTCACATCCTGGTTTCTTGATCTGTAAGATAAAGAGAGGTGATACCAAGAGGTAAAACACTTGGCACATTGCCTGACACAGCTCTAATGTGCATGAGCTAATGCGGACTGAACTCAGGGGCATTCGACCACTGAGCCACATCCCCAGCCCTATTTTGTATTTTATTTAGAGACAGAGTCTCACTGAGCTGCTTAGCACCTCGCTTTTGCTGAGGCTGGCTTTGAACTTGTGATCCTCTTGCCTCAGCCTCCTGAGCCACTGGGATTACAGGGTGCCTTACTGTGCCCAGCTTCTAAACCTTAGCTATTGGTCATTAAGAAGGATGAGCATGTTTTCTAATTCCTTGGAGAAGTGGCTGGTCCCCATTTGAAACAAGGAAAGTGAGTCAGGGACACCAGGTTGTGCCAGGAGACAAGGAAGCCTTCAGGGGCAGGAGCCAGCTAGAAGGAATTTTTTTAAATGGCCAAATCTGGGGGAAATTTGAGCATCAGAATGAATAGTCACTATGGTCAATAACACAACAAATGGAAAACATCCTCACATCCATAGGGATATTTAAAACAAGGGGGGAAAGAAAGGGAAATACCAGCTAGGGGAAAGAGCATGAAAAAAAATAGGAAAAAATGATAGATTGGAAATCTCTGCTTGCAGTGATTTAGTGACACATGTGATTTAGGTGGAGATTATCTGTTGATAAGAACTCAGGATGAAGGGTTACTGAAAGCAAGATAGTCACACTGGGCTAAAGTACAACTGGCAGACAATTTACAGATTACCAAGGAGAGCCTGGCATGGTAGTGCAGGCCTATAATCCTAGGGACTAGGGAGGCTGAGGTGGGAGGATCGCAAGTTCAAGACCAGACTGGACAACTTTGTAGACCCCAGAGCAAAATAAAGCATGTAAAAAGGGTTTGGGGTATAGCTCAGTAGTAGAGCCTCTCTGGGCTCAAGCCTTAATACCACACACACACACACACACACACACACACGGCCCAGCCAGAGAAAAAGAGAGAGGTGGTGGGGGGGGGGAGATCCAGAGCTTCAGGAGAAGCTTAGTCAGATGGTCAATCAGCGGCCATGGTCTGTAGAAGCGTATCTTAGCCAGTTGTTCCACCAACACAGGCTGTAAAAGTCAGGCATGGTCCTGGGATTTGCAATTATTTACTTTTTAAAAATGTTTTTACTTGTTCTTTTTAGTTATACATGACAGTAGAAAACATCCTGATATATTTATACCACCTTGGAAGATATCTTATTCTAATTACGATCTCAGTCTTGTGGATGTACATGATGGTGACATTCATTGTGGTGTATTAATATGTATTAGACTGGAAACCCTGCTAGAAGAAAATGTAGGCCCAATACGCCAACATGTCAGCTTAGGATCTGACTTCCTTAACAAGATTCCTAAAGTGCAAGAAGTAAAATCAAAAATCAATAAATGGGATGGTATCAAACTAAAGAGCTTCTTCATAGCAAAGGGAACAATCAAGAACATGAAGAGAGAGTCTACAGAATGGGAGAAAATATTTGCCACCCACACCTCAGATAAGGCATTAATTTCCAGGATATACAAAAAACTCAAAAAGCTTAACGCCAAAAAAAAAAAAAAAAAAAAGGTATAACCTAATCAATAAATGGGCAAAGGAACTAAACAGACACTTCTTAAAAGAAGAAATACAAACGGTCAACAAATATTTGTTAAACATTTCTAGCAAGTAGAGAAATGCAAATTAAACCTATACTGAGATTTCACCCCACTCCACCAAAATGGCAATTATCAAGAACACAAGTAACAATAAGTGTTGGCGAGGATGTGGGGGGAAAGGCACACTCATACAATGTTGGTAGGACTGCAAGTTAATGCAACCACTCTGGAAAGTAGTGTGGAGATTCCTCAAAAAGAAGGAATAAAACCACTATTTGACCCAGTTATCCCTTGGCATATACCCAAATGACTTAAGCGAGCACTCTACCGCTGAGCCACAACCCTAGCCCGCCCCAAATGACTTAAAATCAGCATAAAGTTGGGCACGGAGGCACACACCTGTAATCCCAGCCTCCAAGCTTGGAAGGTTGAGGCAGGAGGATTGTGAGTTCAAAGCCAGCCTCAGCAAAAGCGAGGCACTAAGCAACTCAGTGAGACCCTGTCTCTAAACAAAATACAAAATAGGGCCAGGGATGTGGCTCAGTGGTCAAGTGCCCCTGAGTTCAATCCAAAGTACACACACACATACACACACACACAAAATCAGCATACTATAGTGATGCAATATTTCTTTTATATATAGATAGATAGATAGAGAGATAATTTTAATATTTATTTTTTTAGTTTTCGGCAGACACAACATCTTTGTTTGTATGTGGTGCTGAGGATCGAACCCGGGCCGCACGCATGCCACGCGAGTGCGCTACCGCTTGAGCCACATCCCCAGCCCATGATGCAATATTTCTAGCAGCACAATTCACAACAGCTAAGCTATGGAACCAACCTAAATGTCCACCAAGAGGTGAATTGATAAAGAAATTGTGGTATACATACACAAGAAGATTGAATTCATGACATTCACAGATAAATGGATGGATCTGGAGACTATCATGTTAAGTGAAATAAGCCAATCCCCCAAAAATAAGGGTGGAATATTTTCTCTGATATGTTGATGCTAACCCACAACAAGAGGGAAGGGGAAGAACAGAAGTTCACTGGATTAGACAGATGGGGGTGGGAATGGGAAAGACAGTGGAATGAATTGAACATAATTATCTACTTTTTAAAAATTACATTTGAGAAGACTTTAGGTTCTTCCATAAACAATGTCATGCTCACTCACTTATTCAGATATGCTTTATTGAGTAGGAAAAAAAGATAAAATTGTAGAGTGAGGAATTATGTCCTTTGTTTGTATAGAGACTAATTATGTATGACCCTAGACTCCAGGGAGAGTGACTGTCGTGCCTGGTCATTGTCCCTCAGGGGCAAGTGCAGAAAAGGGTGAGAATCAGGCCCTGCAGTGCCTGATGGGCTATCTTTTCTTCTTCTTCTGTTTGTATAGAGACTGAATTAAATCCTACAAGTAGAATTCCCTCATAGTTTCTGGCAGAAAGCAAACCCTCCACAAATACTGGCCACAGTTAGTAGAACTTCTTCCACAATATTAAAAGCGTCTTTTGCAATTACTGTTTCTGTCCAACTGTGTATATGAATTATTTTTAAAGTAAAATAATTTCTAAAGTCTTAACATGCGCCACCCCTCCCCACTGTTCCCACTCCTGATTCCTCGAGGCCACCACTTTTCCACTTTGACCAGCTTCTTCTGGTATCTCAGTTTGACATATCATCTGTTGTCTTCCTTCTTTGAAAAATAAGGATGTAGCTCTTATTTATCTTCTCTTCCCATATCCCCTTAATTTGCTTTTATTGCAGTTTTGGTTTAATCAGTAGCCAGCACTTACAATGACACTGTGACCATTATTCACAGCTGAGCCATGGAGCACGGTGATCGTGGTTCCTCTCTGGCACAAACTTCCTTGAGATGAATATTGCCCCGTGTTCTCTTTTTCAGTTGTCAATGTCCCTGTTGCTAATTCTTCCCCAAACTCTCCTCTAGAGATGCAGGGCTTCCCTTGTCATATGCAGACACAGCAGGCCACCTGCTGGTTGCATTTCTTTTTCATGAGGGTATCTAGGGTGCTCCATCCTCCCACTCCAAGCCCTGTCCTCTTCCCCTGATTCCTGGGGTTTCATTTATTGGTTTCTTTTCATGGACACATCATCCAGTGGCTTCCAGAGAAAGGGCTGGTTGGGAGATAAAATCTTGAAACCTCACATTTCTGAAGACATCTTCATTTCCCCTTCACACTTGGAGTGTGAGTTCACTGAATATAGATTGCAAAGCGCACTATTTAAGAATTCTGAAGTCATCAGTTGTTCATCTCATCCCAGCCTCTAGTGTCACAGTTGAGAATCCGAAGGCATTGCACTTTCTGAATCTCAGTCTGTGACCTGCTTTTTTTTTTTTTTTTCCCCCTTCTGGAAGCTTTCAGAATCTTCTTACTCATTGTTGTTCTGAAATTTCACAATTTTATGCCTTGTTTTGGGATTTCTTCCTATCATTGAGCAAGTCACTTAAATAGGCCTTTTCAATCTAAAAATACATCGCCTTCCATTTCAAAATATTTTCTCGGGTTATTGCTACTCTTTAGAACGTTAATTCCTGCCTTCCATCCTCCCTGTTCTCCGTTGCCCTGGATCCTCTGATTTTCTCACTGTCTGTCTTCTCTGTTCTGATCTATTTCCCCACGAGTTTCTGTTTTTTTTAATCTCCCAACCCTTCTCTTAACCTTCTCTAATTTAGTTTCTACTATTACAGCTCAACCTTCCTGGAATTCTTTTTTATTCTTTGAATGCTCATTTAAAAAACATCAGCCAGAGACATGAAGACACACCAGCCAGACCCACATTCAGGGGGAACATGCTGACCTCAGCCTCAGCTCACCTTGGCTGCAGATGGCGCTGCTCAAAGGCACACCTGACCCAGGATGACCCGACATCTGACTAAGGCCAGGCTATGGAGACCTGGCCACTTTGGCTCAATTGGGGACAGCTCTGATGTCCACCTAGACTCCTCTTCTCCCTCGGAATGATTCCGTTGCAACCCATGCATCCTTCGCCCTCCAAATTCTGTTCCAGTATCTGCTTTGAGAACCCAAATGGAGACCATCCTATCCTTATTTTTCACAGACTCAAAAATCTACTTTTAACTTTCTGAGCATATTTATTGTGGGTTTTGTCTGTTTTTTGTTTTGTTTTTAAGTTTTCTTCTGCTTCCTTCTTTGGCCGACTCTCCTGGGTTCTCCTTTTCTTCTGTTCACTTGTTTTGATCTCTCTCACGTCAGAGAGTTTTCACCAAGTGTCTGATTCTGCTGTCACCCGTATTTAGAATGCCATAGGAGAAACCTGATATGAGATTTGAGTTAAGTGTTGGGCTTCAGAGTTGGGCGGTCAGTTGGGGGTCAAGTGTCCTCAGGGCGACTTCCAGATGATACTATCCCTGAGCCTCTGCTCTTGGTGGGTTTTCTCAGAAGAGTTCTCCAAAAACCCTGCCAGAGGGGTTACACGTGTGCCTATGGCGTCCAGGAATCCAGAGTGAGAACAGGGAAGGGCCACTGCTCTATTGATGTTCACTTAATCTTCTTCTTTTGAACTAACCTTCCACTCTCTGTTGTACCCAGAGTTCCTCTGGCTCAAACTTCGCACAGGACCAGTGGCAGGTCTTGGTAGCTGGTTGCAGAGCTGGCAGAGGGTTCCAGCGATTGAACGTTCCCATGAAAACTTCATCAGGACTCTGATTTTTAGCCACAGCCCGGGCTAGTCTCCAGAAGTAACTAGGACCTCAGTTCCTAAGCCTTTGGGGGCATTTCAGAGACAGAGGTCAGTTTCTTTTCTTGTCTTCCCCCTTTTGAAAAGGGCTTCCTCTTTTTCTCTGGTGTCTAAGGTTAGTTCTCTCTATCTAATTTTCACCTTAAAAGGTTTTTTTGACCCTGCTAGGTGCTGTGGAACATGCCTGTAATTCCAAGGACTCAGGATGCTGAGGCAGGAGGATCCCAAGTTCAAAGCCAGAGTCAGCAATTTAGTGAGGCCCTAAGCAACTGAGACTCTGTCTCAGAATAAAAAGGGCTGGGGATGTGACTCAGTAATAAAGTGTCTCTGAGTTCAGTCCCCAGTACCAAAAATAATTTTCTTTTTATCTCTCTCTCTGTTCGTACCTCCCTTATGGATTTATGCTTTTTTTTTTTTTTCCTATTTCTCTTAAGTGTCTTTACTCACATTTTAGTGGGGTTTGGGAGGAGGAGAAAGCTTACTCACTTGTTCAGTCTGCTCTGTTTAATGGAAGCCCTCAGGGCCCAGAGGGTTTTCAACCCTCATTTTATGGATGTAGTCTTCCTCATGTAAACCTATTCTGGATTTCAAAATGGAAGTCAAGAAGAAATATAATTTGACTCACACGGTTTTCAGACCAATTTCCAAAAACACTTTGGGCCTATGTGGTTTGTTCTGAATTCTCACTCTAATTATAATTGTCTGGCCAGCATGTGGGCACTAGGTACCCATCGCTCAACCTAAGCCAAGCCCCGGGTCCTTCTGTGGAAACACCAGTGCCACAGAGGGCTCCCTCCTCTTCCCCCTCACTCAGGGGACAAACAGGAAGGTTCCCTCAGGGCTGTGCCCCTGATTTCTTCAGAACTTTACTGAGAACTGAGTCATTGCAACATCACACTCAGCCAGCTGTCTCAGCACAAGAAAAAGCTTTTCTGTGGTGTGAGGTTCTGTGGGCTGCAGACGACATCTAGGTCAGCAAATTAAACTCCACACTGGTTCCCAAGGCCAGCTCCACCAAACTTAAGGCTGTCTGATTTCACCCTCTGGCGCTGGCTCTCGTGGTGCTTGGGAGACAAGGGCCCTCTGTGGGTGACCAGAGGGCCACACCTCAGCTTCCACCACTGGATGACACATGGCTCATCCCAGAGTGACACGCTCCCCCAGGGCTCCACAGTCCTCCAGGGTAACAGGAATCCAACCTTGCTATTGTGATTGTGTGTGTGTTAAAACAAAGGGTAGGAGACAGACATGTCATGTCTTTGTTCTTCAGTTTCATATACCACCTGTGTTTCTCTCCTTCCATGCTTTGACCTCGACAAAAACACTTCTTTCTTGGTTCCCTTTCAGGAGAGTTTTTAAGAATGGCCGCTGGTCTACCTAGATATTACGGGGCAGAGTATCTCCATCGGGGAAGGGTCACTCTGGTCCAGACACTGAGTCTCAGATTTTACAATGGATAAAGCCCTTGGAGAGTGAATCATGTTAGAAATTTGAAAACAACTCAGCAAATATTTATTTGAGGGCCTGCTGCTCTCTGAGGCTCTGGAATGCAGACATGACAACCGGGGTCATTCCTCTCAAGAGCTCGCCGACGATGAAGACCAACATTCTACTGGATGGCTACCTTTTTTTCCCTTCTCCTGGTAAGACCATCTGGGCATAACATCCTCATTCTATGCTTCCAGAGGAGCCGAACTTCCCCCTGACCCTGGAGACAGAGGTAGACTCAGGCCTGTTCAGTGTTGGGTGTCGAGATTAACATATGGCCCAATAGAAGCTTAGGATATGCCTGAGGAGTCTACTGATATTCAGGGAGAGGTACTAGATACTTTTCTTTAGAATTTCTACCAATAATTTGTTTAAACTAGTTAGATGGGGTTTTCTGTCATTTGCAACTGCACAGCTCTCTGGAGCAGGTGGGATCGTGTCCTCCCAAATCTACATTCACCCAGAACTTCAGAAGGCGGTCAACTTTGAAAACAAGTCTTTGCAGAGATATGCAGATAAGGATATTGAGACGAAATCATTGTGGTTATAGAGTGGGTCCCCAAGGTGACAACCAGTGTTCTTATAGGACAAGGAGAAGGCACAGAGGGACACAAAGGCACAAGAAGAAGGCCATGTGAAGGGAGGCAGAGGTTGGAGGATGTGTGCAGCCAGGGAATGCCCCAGCCACCGTAGCTAGGAAGAGGCAAAGAAGGATCCCTCTGAGCCTCTAGCAGGAGCACAGCCTGTGGATGCTTCCATTTCCAACTTCTGACCTCCAAAACCGTGAGAGAAAATTCTATGTTGTTTTAAACCACAGTTTATGGGCCCTAGGAAATGAATTCACCTTGACATATGAAGTCATCCAACACAGATTTATTGGTACCTCATATGTGTCTGAAGAAGTCAGTAAAAATTCAGAGAAAGGGGATATCAAGACTGGAGAGAGAGATTTGAGCTGGGATACTATGAAGCCTGAAGACTGTCCATCCCACCAGCCGCACCACATGGGCCCCTGGGAAGTCCTGGAGAAATGGTAGCATTCATGGTCTCGGGGGGAGAGGAGACCCTTCCTAGACTTCTTGAAGGTCATTTTCCCAACAAGTGAAATTCTTTCTGCAGCAAGGACAGGTGCTCTGTTTGACGTAAGTTGAAAATATTTCTCCAAGTTTGTTCTTTGACTTTGTTTATAGTGATTTTACTCTGGAGAATTTTTTTTTTTACATAGTCAAATTTATCAACATTTGTAGGGCTTATGGGTTTTTTAAAAACTGCCTTTCCACCATGTGTAGTGGCACATGCCTGCAATCCCAGTGACTCCAGAGGCTGAAGCAGGAGGATGGCCAAGTTCAAGGCCAGCCTCAGCAACTTAGCAAGACCCTTGCTCAAAATAAAAACTAAAAAAGGCTGGGGAATATGGCTCAATGGTTAAGTGCCCGTGGGTTCAGTCCTCAGTACCAAAAACAAAAACAAATTAATAAAAAAAACTCCCTTTCCTTGTGTTTTTATCTAGTAGTTCATAGTGTGGAGTAACTTATCTTTCATTCAAACGTATCTGCATTTCCCTTCCATTGAATTTCCATCACCTTTATTAAGTATTTTCAAAAAATAGCACCAATAATAGTAGGTACCATTTGTTTTGCCTAGGTTCTAAACCGAGAGCTTTATCTCTATAATCTTTAATCTTACTCTGAATGTAGGTGACATCCTCCATATTACAGATGAGGAAAATGTGGCCCAAAAAAGGTATCTGAACTGCCACAGATAAGAATCCAATACCTCCACATACAAATAAAAAAAGTGCACAAAAAAATGGGGGAAAAAAAGAGAATCCATTAGCTCCAAGGATGCAAAGCTGGTTCAACATAGGGAAATCAATAAATATAATTCATCACATCAACAGACATAAACACAAGAGTCACGTGATTATCTCAATAGATGCAGAAAAAGCCTTTGACAAAACACAGCATTGATTCATGTTCAAAAAACTAGGGATAGCAGGAATATACCTTAACATTGTAAAAGCTATATGTATATTATATAAACCCATCACTCTATATGCAGGAAAATGGAAAGCAGTCCCTCTAAAAACTGGAACAAGACAGAGATGCCTTCTTTCACCACTTCTATTCCACATAGTCCTGGAATTAGAAGAACAATTAGAAGAAAGAAATTAAAGGGATACAAACAGGAAAAGAAGAACTCAAACTATCCCTATTTGCTGACAAAATGATTCTATATTTAGAAGACTCAAAAACTCCACCAGAAAACTTCTAGAACTCATAAAAGAATTCAGCAAAGTAGCAGGATATAAAATTAATGCCTATAAATCAATTGTATTCCTATACATCAGTAATGAATCAGCTGAAAGACATTAGGAAAACTACCCATTCACAATAGCCCCAAAGAAAATAAAATATTTGGGAATCAATCTAACAAAAGATGTGAAAGACCTCTACAATGAAAACTACAGAACATTGAAGAAGAAATTGAAGAAAGAAAGAAATTGAAGAAGACCTCAGAACATGGAAATATCTCCCATGTTCCTGGATAGGCAGAATTAATATTGTCAAAATGGCCATACTACCAAAAGTGCTACACAGATTTAATGCAATTCCTATTAAAATTCCAATGACATTCTTCATAGAAATAGAAAAAGCACTCATGAAATTCATTTGGAAAAATAAGTGGCCCAGAATAGTCAAAGCAATACTTAGTGAGCAAAGTGAAGCAGGAAGCATCATAATACCAGACCTTAAATTATACTACAGAGCTATCACAAGAAAAACAGCAGGTATTGACACCAAAATAGACATGAAGACCAATGGAACAGAATAAACGACACAGAGACAAACACACATAGATAGAAGTTATCTCATACTAGACAAAGGCATCATAAACATACATTTGAGAAAAGATAGCCTCTTCAACAAATGGTGCTGGGAAAACTGGAAATCCATGTGTAGCATAATGAAATTTAACCTCTATCTCATCCTGCACCAACCCAAAGGGAATCAAGGACCTCACCATTAAACCAGAGACCCTGCACCTACGAGGAGAAAAAGTAGATCCAAATCTCCATACTGTCAGCAGAGGAACCCACTTCCTTAACAAGACTTTTAAAGTGCAAGAAGTAAAATCAATCAATAAATGGGATGGTATCAAATTAAAAAGCTTCTTCATAGCAAAGACAACAATCAAGAACATGAAGAGAGAGTCCATAGAATGGGAAAAAATCTTCATTACCTGCACTGCAGATAGGGCATTAATGTTCAGGATATCTAAAGAACTCAAAAAACTTAACACCCAAAAAACAAATAACCCAATCAGTAAATGGGCTAAGGAACTGAATAGACACTTCTTAGAAGAGGATATACAATTAATCAACAAATATATAAAAAAATGTTCAAAATCTCTAGCAATTAGAGAAATGCAACTCAAAACTCTAAGATTTTACCTCACTCCTGTCAGAATGGCAGCTATTAAGAATACAAATAACAATAAGTGTTGGTGAGGATGTGGGGGAAAAGGCACATTCATACATTGCTGGTGGGACTGCAAATTGGTGCAGCCAATCTGGAAAGCAATATGGAGATTCCTTGGAAAACTTAGGAATTTGACCCAGCTGTCCCTCTCCTCAGTTTATTCCCAAAGGACTTAAAAACAGCATAATATAGGGACACAGCCACATCAATGTTTATAGCAGCACAATTCACAATAGCTAAATTGTGGAACTGTAGGTAGGGGTTCTGTGTTTGGGATTGGGTCCCTGATGACTTCATGGCTGTGGCATGCTTGGTGCCTAGGAAAGTTTCTGTGCAAAGGCATAGGATGCCCGGTTGCTATGGCAATGCCCTCCATGTTAGAATCTTATCAGGTTTGACCTTAATCTTAGGTACATAACTCCTGGGAACAAAGGAACTTGCTTGCTTGATAACTACAATGTTTTACCAAGCTCCAGTGCTCCTGAAGCTGCCTGCCTAACAGTAACTTCAGACAATGGACCTTCTTAAGAACTGCACAAAGCTCCTAACATTGCATATTGTAACTATGAAATGTAACTGCAGAATAAGCAACCTTACTGCTACTCTAAACAATAAAGTGGTTATGGTACTAATGACCTAATGTAACCTATTGGTGTAAATAAAGGTGGCCGCTTGGACAAAGAGCCACTCTGCCACCTTCTCTGCCCCTGCACCTTGTCTCTGTGTCTCCTTTCTTTGAGACTCTTTACGGGGAACCAACCCAGATGCCCTTTAGTAGATGAATGGATAGGGAAAGTTTGGTATATATACACAATGGAACATTACTCAGTATTAAAAGAGAATAAAATCATGGCATTTGCAGGTAAATGGATGGAGGTGGAGAATACAATGCTAAGTGAAATAAGCCAATCCCCCAAAACCAAAGGCTAAATGTTTTCTTGGATGTGAGGATGCTGACTCATGATGATGATGGTGGGGGAGGGCATGGGAGGAATGGCGGAACTGTAGATAGGGCAAATGGGAGGGAGGGGAAGGGAGGGGGTAGGAGGGTCGGAATGACAGTGGAATGAGTTAGACATTACCCTAAGTACATGTATGAAGACACGAATGGTGTGAAAATACTTTGTGTACAACCATGACTTGAAAAAATGTGCTCTATACGTGAAATATGAAATGAACTGCATTCTGCCATCTTGTAAAACAAATAAGAATAAATAAATAATTTAATTAAAAATTATAAAAAGAATGACTTTGTGACATTAGCTAGTAAATGGATGGATCTGGAGTCTATCATGCTAAGTGAAATAAGCCAATCCCCCCAAACCAAAGGCAGAATGTTTTCTCTGATGTGGACACTAACACAATGCGGGAGAGGGGAGGAAGGGAAGTTCATTGGATTAGACAAAGGGAATGAAAGGAAGGGAAGGGGATGGAAATAGGAAAGACAATAGAATGAATTGGACATAACTTTCCTACATTCTTGTATGAACACATGACCAGTGAAACTCTACATCATGTACAACCACAAAATGGGCATATTTTCCATATATATATATATATATATGAATGATGTGGCAAAATATATTCTACTATTTTGTCTATCTTAAAAGAACAAATAGAATTTTTTTTTTTTAAATCCCATAGCTCCTAATTAAAGGAGAGAAGATTTGTGCTCATGTCTGTCCTGGAGCAAGCTGGGAATATTTCCACAATACCATCTTGGAAGCTTCAAGCTTATGCCCTGAGGGTAAACTACTTGGACAGACTGCTGATCTTGTCTCTCAGATGTTGATTATTCCAGTTTTACCCTCATGGGATAAACTTGTTTGAAAATATGCAAATGCCCTTTTTATTTATGTATTTTTTTGCTTTGCTGACTAGTTATAAAATACAACTCCATTAATGTCATGGGAGAACAAAAGGAAACAATTATGAAAAAGCGAATTCTATTCCTGTGATCAAGCTTTGTGAGACCACTGTGGCCCCCACTGGCTCCCACGCCTTATTCTATCTCTGCTTCCTGCTCTCTAAGGCCGTTGGCCTCTGGCTGCCATCTTACTTTGACCTAACTACAGGAAAGCACAGATGAGTTTGGACTTCACCACATTTGGACTCACTTTCCTGTGTGAGAGCTGTGTCTCACTTAAGTGAAACACAGACGATGATGAATGACACTTGTGTACTAGAAGTACCACAGACCACATGGCCTTCAATATCAGGAATTTATCATCTCTCAGTTCTGGAGGCTGGGAGTCTGAGATCAAGGTTTGACAGGATTATTTTCTTCTGAAGCCTCTCTCTTTGGCTTGTAGGTGGCCATCTTGTGTCTTCTTCACATTGTATTTGAATTAGTACGCTTAGGCTGCCATAACAAATATCACAAACTGAGTGACTTAAGCAACAGAAATTCATTTTCTCACAATTCTTGTGGCTGGAAGTCCAATATCAGGGTGCCAGCATATTTGGTTTCTGGAGAAGGCTTACTTGTAGGAGGCCTTACTCATGGTGTCCTCAAACAAAGATCTGATTTCTTCTTCTTATAAGGACACTGATCCCCATCCTAAGTGCTCTATACTGTGACCTCATCTAAACCTAAATTTCCCAAGGTCTCACCTCTGAATATGATCACAGTGGGTAGTTAAGGCTTCAACAGATGAATTTGGAGGAGTCTACAAAATGTCTTTTCTCTCTACCAATATGCATTCAAATCTCCTCTTCTTATAAGCATACCAATCATATTAGATTGGGGCCCACTCCCAGTGACCTCATGTAACCTTGGTTACCTCTGTAAAGGGCCTATGTCCAAGGACAGTCCTATTTTCGTGTACTGGGAGTTAAGATTTCAACATGCAAACTCCAGGGGGAAGAAAGCAGCCACCACAGTGCTGTAGGTGAAGAGATTTTTCCAGGCCTACCATTACTGCACCTCCAATGCCCACATACACTCAAGGACTCACCCAGATTGGGCAGATGTCTACCACCTCCACCCTCACTCCCAGCAACTTGTTATTATGAAAATGTTCAAACATACAGAAAAGTTGAAAGGGGGTGACAGTGACCACCTGTATGCTCACCACTCAGGTGTAATCATTGTAGACGCTATGCTATCTATATTTTATCTCTATATGTTCATTTTCTTCACCAAAATGTTTGAAAGTAATTTTTTGTATGCATTTCATCCCTAAATACTGCAATATTCAGCTTCTAAATATAACCACAGTGCCATTATCACACATAAGAAAATTTACAATAATTTCCTAATGTCATCTAATATCCAGTGCATATATAGATTTCCCCAACTGTGTTCAAAGTATATTTTACGTGCTTCTTTTCTTTTTTTTACTTCAGAATTGTTCCCCTATACTTTTTTTTTTTTTTTTTTAATACAGGGTGTCTCTATGTCACACAGGCTGGCTTGAGCTCCTGGGCTTATATGATTCTCCTGTCTCAGCCTCCCATGTAGCTAGGATTATAGGCACATGCCGCCATGCTGAGGTCCCATTATTTCTTTTTACATTGAATTAAAAAAAAAAAAAGGTTATCTTTTTTGTTTGTTTTGTTTAGAATATCTCATATTCTGGATTTTTCTGATGGTTCTCTTGTTGCACCATTTAATCTTCCCTATTTTGATTTTCTCTAAACTGAGCTTTCTTGTCTGGGGCCCCTTAGCTGAATTATAGAATGTAGCAATGTAAAATCACTCTCTGATCTAGAACCTTTCTAGTCACACACAAGATAAGTATTTTGTTACAAACAAAGGATACATTGATGGTTAATTTTATGCGTCCACTTGACTGAACTACAGGGTGCCCAGACACTTGGTCAAATCTTATTCTGGGTGTGCCTTTGAGTGTGCTTCTGAGTGAGATTAACACTTGAATCCATAGACTAGGTAAAGCAGGTGCCTTTCCTATGGTGGGTGAGCCTTATCTCCTCAGTCAGTGGCTTAAACCGACAAGAAGGCTGACCCTCCTAAGAGGAAGAGAGAATTCTTCCTGCTTGCTGGCATTCAAGCTAGGCTATCATCTCTCCTGGGTCCCTGGCCTTCAGACTTGGACTGGAACCTTACTATTGGCCCTCTTGGGTCACCACTTGCCCACTGCTGGACTTGGGACTTCTAGCCTCCAAAGCAGTGTGATCTAATTCCTTACAGTAAATCTCTGTCACTATCATACTTCCTATTTGTTCTGCTTCTCTGCAGAACTCTAACACAGTTGCCTTAGGGCATGAAAGCTTGTTTTGCTCCCAGGATCTGGTTGGGAAATTAAAGTACTCAGATTAAGGTTAAGCATTTGGGGTGAGAACTTTTCATATCATATGACATCAGGAAGCAATATTGTCTTGGAGTTATTAATGATGCTAAATTGGTCACTTAATCCCAGATTTTTATTTTACTTTTTTTCCTCCTGTGAATTAGCAAGTCATCATGTGAGGCAGTATCTGGCACTATGCAAATATCCTGTTTCTCAGCTACTTTTCCCCAGTGGCTTTTGGTACCCACTGACAATCCTTGCCTGAGTCGATTTTCCACCCAGAAATTAAAGCTTAAGAAAGTTTACCCCTCGTAAGGCTCATGAATTGCTTAATGTATAGGAATTAATATCCACAGTAGGATAAAGTGAAATCCCTCACCATTAGAAGACTTTCTCCTCCCGGCAAATCTTCTAACTTAACTTCTCAGTCTGTGGAGACCAGGCCTGGCTGGCTGGTGTCCTGCTGCCTGGAAGGTAAACACCGGAAGAGCATTTTGTTATCATTGGTTGCGGTTCTGAAAGCAAGGATCAGAACCATTCAGAGGTAGGAAAGTGCCAAAGTAAAATCAAAGTCAGTAACCAGATCTAAAATAGTAGCAGGACACACTGAAGAAAATCTGCAATGCAGAGGGCCTAGCAGACATGAGGGAATCAGAGCAGGTGAGATGAAGAAGCTCCGCCGCACTCTAGCAGAAGGGGGGACTCCTAGGGGACTGTTTGAAGGGGAGCTCTGTTCTCCAGGCAAATGCGTGTTAGGGTGGAGTGGGGCCAGGGAGAGTGGAACGCTCCTGGGCCAGGTTTAGGGGAAGGGGTAGGTGAGACCAAAGGATGCCTGAGGATGCAGCGTCCAGGTGCAAGTTAGGCTGAGGTCTTGCCAAATTCCACCCAAGCAGAGAGGAGGGGCAAGGGCTTCTAGGAGCCAAGGAAGGTCAACAACTCTCACAGTGGGTAGGAGGGACTTGGCATGAATGGGGTGGGGAGAAGCAATGGAGTATTGGGGAGCCAGAGGAGGGAGCGCCCACAGTTCCAGAAGGAATCATGTAAACATGGGGGATCCAGCAAAGCATGGCTTCTGTGTGCAAACCCAGGAGTCCGGCTGTTCTGGGACTCCCAGGTGGGCTGGGGCCTCCAGCACCTTGCTTCTCTCCCCTCCCCCACAGCAACACTGGGGTCTGCAGGGACTCGGGCGGCACATTGCTGGAGCTTGTGGGACCACAGGGCAGCAGCCTGGCTCTGTATTCTGCTATTCCACTTGACTTCTCTGCCCCTTGGAGGGCCATTTTCCTGCTGCCCCAGTAAGTGTGGAAGGAGCTTCCTGTGGCTTCCCCATTACCTTAGCATCTCAGCACCTGGAAGAGATTAGTATCACTGGCAACCCACAGAGCTCATTGTGCATTTCCTCTTCAATGTGATTTGTTAGGGAAAAAAAAAAAAAAAAGGCGGAATGAGATCAGTTCCCGCACTTTCCCTGGAGATCTGTGTAAAGTCTACCGAGCAGTGTCCATTTATCACTACCCTGGGGTTTCCTGTTTTGAACCTGACCTGTTCTTGGCAGGCTCTCCATCCTTGTTTCATCACATTAAAGACTGAGGCAGACTCAGCCCTCTCTCTTTCCCCTCCCTCCTCTCTGTTCCCTGCCCTGCTCCTGAGTGTCACGCACAGACTAGACTCAGCCCTCTGCAGAAGGGTGGGACGGGAGGGGCCCCTTGTCATTCCCCCACCTTTGGTCTCTGCGTCATCCTCTCCCCTTTCTTTCCTAGATAACATTTGATGCAAGGTGGGAGACCACCCCTTCATGTTCAGGGGAAAAGCAGAGGAAATGCAGTCATGTGACACAGGCCCCGCCTGGTGTTTTTATAGATAGACACATCCTCAGCACGGGCTCTGGGTTGCAAAGGGCTAGCAGATCAAGTTCAAGCAAACACCTGGCCAGGCCTCACTGTTGGGGAAAACAATAGGGGGAACTGGCCATTAAATGGAAGTACAACGCTGACCGCTCCTAGAACACTAGCAGGCCTGGGTAGGTGGGGGGAGGTTTATGAATTCATTTTTCCCTTCATGGCTAAGTCATGATCATCTTCTGACCACTGTATGCTTTAGACTGAATTGTGTTCTCTGTTCCTCCAATTTCATATATCAACGTCCTAATCCCCAATGTGACTTTATTTGGAGACACAACCCATAAGGAGAAAATCAATATTGAATGAGTCCTAAGGGTGGGAGCCCTGATCCCATAGGATTTGTGTCCTTAAAAGAAGAGACGCCAGAGAGCTCCCCTCTCATTCGCTTTCCTTCTGCTGTGTGAGGACAGAGAAGAAGGCAGCTGTCTGCAGGCCAGGAAGAGAGCCCTCATGGGGACCCCAATCAGCAGGTACCTTGATCTGGGACCTTCCAGCCTCCAGAACCTTGAGGAGTAAATCTCTGCTGTTTAAGCCACAGGACTGTGGTATTTTGTTATGGCAGTCCAAGCCGACTAGGACACCACATGAAGGTTCTTGTTGACCCTAAAGCCCTCTTGTCACCAAGCTGCTCCAGGTAATGGAAGTAATTCCATGCCCCCTCCAGTTTCTGATACAGGTATGCCTCACTTTAGGGAAGGTTCACAGCTAAACCTCCATGACAAATGTCAGGATGATTATTGGATATCTACCAGCAACCCTCCTGCACTTCTGACAGTGCAGACTGAAGGTGAGCACCTGATACAGGCCACCCAATCACAATGCCCCATTTCCCTGCACGTGGTGACAAGAACCCCGGAGACCTAGCACAACTAAATGGTTGCAATTTAAAAGCAGCTATGGCAAGTCTGCCGGGCGCCCACTCCAACAGTCATTTGTATCTTATTCCTTCTATTGTAGTAAAATTCATATAACAAAATGTACCATTTTAACACTTGAAAGTGTTCCTCGGCATTTAGTCCTTTCACAAGGTTGGGCCACCGTCACACTCTCTAGTTTCAGAGCATTTTCCTCACTTACAGAACTCTGACTTTATTCAGGGTTGCAATGCTGCCTGCCAGCTGGAAGACCCTTTTCTCAACTTCCCTTGCAGCTAGGTGTGGCTTTGTGACTAGATTCTAGCCAGTGACATGTAACAGAAGTATGAGGGACTCTTAGAGAAGTTCTTTAAAAGAAGTGGGAACCCTTTTCCTCTCTTCTGCAGGGGGCTGTGGCAGCCGTTACAGGCCAGGGAGTTTTTGCAAGGCTGAGGATAGCACAGCAGACAGACAGGAGCCCAGGTCCCTGAGAACATGCAGAGCTGGCTCTGGGGTGCTTACATGTGACAAATAAAGAAACCACTTGTTTAAGCCATTAGTATTTGGAGGTTTTCTGTTCTAAGCAGCTGAACCCTATTATAACTTCATCAGGAAGTAGATCCATTTTTTAAAATGATTCCTTTAGGATTCCCTTAAATATCAAACTCCACTGGGTCAAGTGGGGATTTGTTCTCCCCAAATCCATGTGTTGGGCTCAATCTGTTGCTTTGAACAGTACGGGGAGAGGGGTCTTCAGGGAGGTGTTTGGGTGTTAGGCAGCGTCCTCACAAATGAATTCATGGCATCAAAGGACTTGAGGGCATGTGGTCCTTTTTGCTCTTGGGCTTCCTGCCATGTAAGGACTCAGCAAGACGACAGAAGCCACCACCTTGATCTTGGACTTTTCAGCCTCCAGAACTGTGATTAAAGTTTTGTTCTTTATAAATTACTTGGTCTCAAGTATTTTGTTATAGCAGCACAAATAGACTAAGATGTGGTCAAGGCATGGAATCAGATGATGTGTGGGTGATCCTCCTGGATTGGAATCCAGGACAACCAGTGGCCTAGTAGTACAAGGAAACACCTCCCCTAGGATATGTGCCACCTAGGTTTAGGATAGGAACCAGGCAAATAATGGGTGCTGGGAGTCACTCTGATCTGCAACAGGGCATTGCTAGGCCCCACAGGGCCTGCTCCATCATCCTTAGATCCTCCCTCCCCACAGCTCTCTGGAGATAAAATTAAAACATGGCTACCATGTTTGGAAGACCTCCTGAGCCTCGGCTTTACATGTACTGTCTCATCATCCTCACAACAATTCCACAAGGAGATCCATTTTTCAGACGAGGAATGAAGCTTCTAGAAATTAAACGACTTGGCCTAGTCTCACAGCTGGTATGTAGCAGAGATGACACTGAACACAGGTTGGTCCCTCTAAATCCTGGGCCCTTCCCCTCCATGGTGCTGCCTCCTATCCCCGCCCAGAAACCAAGGTCGGCTGGGAGTGATGACAGTGATTCCAAGAGACAGCGCCCGCGCTGATTTCCCCCAGCAAGCCCCGCTGTGGGACTGCGTCTCGACTCTTCCTGCTGCACCCAGGCTAAAAGAACTCCAGGAGTCCATTAAGCAATCAGAGCAGAAAAACAGCACTTGGTCCTTGTCCTAGTTCTCTATTGCTGGGTAACAAACCACCCCAAAATGAAGAGCCTTAAACAACCACCATTTCACGTGGCTCCCGACTCTGGGCTCTGCTGGGTATCTTTGCTGGCCTCGCTGCTGGTCACCATGTGGCCACATTCACCCAGGGGCTGATTCTGCCAGAAAGAAGCCGGAATGCAAGGCCTTTCCGGAACCTTCTCTCACAGGCCAGCCAGACTTCTTAGAGACAGCTCAGGGTTCCCAAGACTGTAAAACAGACTGGACCCCATTCCTACTTAAAAGGGGGCTAGCTATTCCCTCCGGTTTTCTTCAGCTCCTCATCTAGGAGTTTAGTGGAGAAGCCGGCCTGGGACACCTGCACCCTCAGTGTGGCCACCACAGGCTTCTTAAGGTGGACTACCTGCTGCCACGTTCTGCTGAGTAAAGCCAGTCACAGTTGCAGCCCAGATTCACACAGGGCGTGGGAGAGCCACCATGTAAGGGACTCCCAGTCCCATCGTGGTCTTGCCTTGTCTCTGCTGGAGATGGAGCTCTGAGCTCAGTGGCTGGGCGTCTTGTCATTCCATCTCTCTAACATACCTATTGCCTGTCTCCAGGTGACCCAAACCTTGACCACTAGAGCTTCCCCCGCCCCTCAACCCACCGACTCAGTGTAACGTGCAAGTGTGCCCTTGGTTACAGATGGCACCCTGGGTTGGCTTCTGTGATCCTCAGAGCGGCCCCGTGAGCTTACAGCCACCTTCTCCTTTCTGAAGACGTGGAAGCTGAGGCACAGAGCTGTTGAGATATTTGCCAGGGAGTCTGACTTCCAAATTTTCACCCTTGACCACTAAGCTTCCAGCCTCTTGCCGTAGCAAGACGGAAACCCTGCAGAAGAAGGGAGGAAGAAAGGACAAGGCCTGGGTTTATGCTGGGGACATGAACAACATGAAGGACACCAGAATCACGTGTGGGGAACAGGGGAGTTGCAGCAGCTGCCCTGCAAACCCGGAAGGCAGCAGAACAAACCCAGGGCTGCCTCGCTGAAATCTAGGGGGCACCGTAACACAGACCACAAGGCCCCACAGCTGAACAAATGCAGATCCTCCTCCCACTCCTGACCACAGATCCACAGCCAGGGGCGGGACTGCAGCAGTGTCCTGTGCATCCCCTGCACCACGTGGACATGCACACACAGGTGTGTTCACTGTGACGTTTTGGGGAGCTGACCTCAGTGTGACCCAGTCCCAGCACAGCTTTCCCTTCCACCCACAGGCGTAATCCGTCTGATTCCCCTTCCCTGCCTCCCAGTGCCATGTCAGGGGGATTGCACCAAGGTCACACTTACTTTCAGTTATTAGAAATGTCCCACATACTTATTAGAAATGTCCCACATACTTATTTAAAAGTAGGTTAAAACTTGGAACTAATCCAATTCCAAGGGTCTCCCCTCCTCCCGGCTCCAGGCAGGATGGCCCTGCAGCCCCCAGCAACGGGTGGGGGCATGGCCTGCTCTCCTGACTCCTTTTCCCTCCTCCACCCTGCCCTGCACCAGGCGCTCTCCTGGGATGGGGAGGAAGGAGGAGCTGTGTGGAAAGGCCTCTTCTTGGCTTCTGCTGTCTGTCACTGGCTCTCAGAGCTGGCTCAGGTGCTGCCTGCCCAGCTGCCACAACAGAATGCCGCAGACTGACTCAAGCAACAGAAACGACTTTTCTCACAGCTCTGGAGGCTTTTAGTCTGAGGGCAAGGTGTCAGCAGGGCTGATGTCATCTGAGGCCTCTCGCCTTGGCTTATAGGTGGCCACCTTCTTCCTGTCTCTTCATCTCCTCCTCCTCCTCCTCCTCTTTTTTCCCCCCAGTGCTGGGGATGGTACCCAGGGCCTCACCCGGGGCTAGGCCAGCGCTCTACCACTGAGCCACACCCCCAGCCCTCCCTGTGTCCTCTGACCATCTCTTCTCTCTAGCGGTCTGTGTCCCCATCTCCTCTTCCTACAAGAACACCAATCACATTGGATTAGGACCCTCCCTTTAACTTAGTCACCTCTTTAATGACCCTGTCTCCAGTACAACCCCATTCTGAGGCTTAGGACTTGGACATATTAAATTGGGGGAAGTCACAATTCAGATCATATCCCTGACTCTCACGGAAACCATGTGGGATTTCTGGAGGCACCCCCCTACCCCCACCCCTACCCCTGTCT
>NW_026000164.1:11240351-11242211 GCF_001458135.2 Marmota marmota marmota | reverse complement strand
CCCCTACCCCCCAGACCCCTGCCTGGCACTGTCCCTGAGGCAGTGCGGTGCACCAAGCCTGGGTTAGCCTCAGTGGCTCCTCAGCTCCAGCTTGGGTAGCCCATCCCTGGGATTCCTGACGTGGCATAGCCTACCCTCGGCTCCCACCCCCAGCACACTCTGGAAGAGCAGCTGCCTCCCTGCTGACCTCCTCCTGTTTCTGAGGGGCCTCACTAGCCCACCTCCGCCCTCAGAATCCACTTAGGCTGCAGGTCTCTGCCTTCCTGCTCACCCAGCCCACCACTAGGACACACTCATCAAGACCCAAGAACCCACTTTGGTCCTATGGCAGCATCAAGGCTTGGGATTCCGACCCTCGGTGATGACTTAGCCAGGGTGGAACATTCTGGGCTCGCTATGGATGCACACACCCACTTTCTGTGACTGGCTCTCACATGCCCCTCCATCTTCAGGGAGGCCCAAGCTTCTCTAATTCCACAGGGAGGAAATACTTCTCCCTCTAAAGAATCCCTGGCCTGCCTTTTTAGAGGTGGGAGGTAGATGATGGGTTAAAGGTGCAGGAGAGACTAGCTAGCTGTTAGGGAACCTGGCAGGAAGAATCTAGACTCTCAGGGAGTATGCAGATTTATCTCCCATCTTCTTCATTTGGGAGACACTACTGAAAACTCGAGGCACGTTTTTTTACATGTGTGCATACTTCCCAACATCATCCAGAGTAGCATACCATGTAGATTGTTCTCAATTTTGTTCTTTAACTATATGTTGGAGATTATTTCAGCTTACTACATAGAGCTGCCTCAGTCTTTTTAATGTCCTCCCTGGAGTTCATTCAACCCAATCCTCTATTGGTTGTCTGGTTGCTTCCAAACTTTTGCTATTACAAACAATACTGCAACAAATATCCCTGTTTCTGCATGTTTTTTCTATGTGTTTATCAGTTGGGTGAAATTTCTTTGACAAAGTGTATGTGCATTTGTTATTTGATAGGTACTGACCAATTGTTCCTCCCAGAGGTTGAACCAATTTGCATCCCCATCAATAATGCCTGAGCCCATCTATTTTCCCAACACAACAACAAAGCATTATCAAATTTTGCCAAACTGACGGGCAAAAGAAACTCTTATTGTATTTCCAATTTGTATTGAGTTAGAGTGAGTAGCTTTCCTCTTGATTGAGGGCAGTGTGTATTCTTTCTACTAAACGTTACAGCCAGGTAAATTAGCATGGTGATTAGGACTGCGACTCTGAAGCTGCTGGAACACTAGGTTTGAGTCTCAGCCTCGCTGCTCATTGGCTGTGTGGCCTTAGGCAGGTTGTTTGCCCCTTCTGTGCCTGGCTTCCCATGGGCAGTAGCAGTATATACCCACAGAGTCCGAGTTGTGAGAATTAAAGATGTTGGGGCATCTAGAAGGTTCCATAAGGCATGAAAAAGTGCTGTGTGGTGCAGACATTGGTGTTGTCCAGTGTGTTCCCATTTCCAGGACAGCGCGGCAGTTCTTATGTATGCATCAGAAGTATTAGTCTTCTAATCATGACGGCAGCTATGCGTACATTCCATAGAGGGGTCTATTCACTCACAGGCTAGTCCCAGGTACATATTTCTTACACTATCAGTAACTTTGTTTTTAGCAATGTAGACATTTTTAATGCGGTTAAAAAATATATAACATAAAATTTACTATTTAAGCCATTTTTAGGTGTACAGTTCCATGAGATTCAGGACCATAGACCGTTCACTTTTGTGTTGTCAAATTTCTCAAAGTTTTCTTTTATGATTTCCCAGCTTTACTTCATTTTAAAAGATCTTCTCACATTTTTATGGCTTCAGTTTTTACCTTTTTTTTTTTTTTTTTTTTAAAG